>NC_068968.1:6284813-6584813 GCF_026419915.1 Harpia harpyja | reverse complement strand
CTGACAATCTTGGAGCATACCATATCTATGTTTTGAGTTATTCTCAGTCTCAGAATTTTCCAGCACAGCTGGGATTCTAGCAATTTGTTGATGACGAAAGTCAATCATCTCCCAAACCTATAAGCAGTGGTACTAAGTGAGGCCCTTTGAGCTCTCCTGGACTGCAGCGGGCTGTGACCAGCAGCTCCCTCTGAGTGGGATGCCTCTCAGAGCTCACAAACTTTCCGGTTTGTGAAAATCGGAGGTCTGTCGCTGAAAGCTGACACGGCCTGGGCTGATTCTCTCCGTTCCTTGAGGCTTGACCCTTCGCCCGTTGAGACAAATGCTGAAGCGTGAATATTTTCACTGACCTCTTTTCTCTCTCTCTTTTACTCTCTTTTATTCTCTTATATGTATTTCTCTTAGTGTCTTTATGCACGCGCGTGTACTAACCTGAATAGTCTATAGTAAGTTATAGCAAGTATGAGATATTAAGTTATAGTAAGTATAAGATATATTATAAGTTATTACTTTCAAATTTATACTTAAATTACTGTTGTGATTTTTACTTAACTGTGAATGAATTTTAGGCTGCTATTATACTCATAATCCCTTTAGACATAAACCATTGACCAAGTCTGGGACTAGGAGTCAATCCAGCCGTACCTAGACTCCGACAGGAGTTTAAAAAGCAAGGGGGTCTTCTCTGAACCTCGTGACTCAACGGGAGGGTCTCCCTTACCCTTTCCCACATTCTCTTTTACCCTATTACATTTTCGGTCCCTATATACATAAGTTTAGTTTGATTCTAATTTAAATTTCCTGTGTGCATTTTATCCATGTACTAAGTAATAGAGTGAACCTTGCCATCGAATTCTGTGAAGTCACACTTTTATACAAATTTCTATTAAATCTTTTTTCTATTGCTAATACAATTGGAGGTGATTCTTTAAGCAATCTGAACCCCTCTCTCTCATTTTTAAATCCCCCCACGACAGCTGTGCCACCTAGGTCCATGCCCTCCAAAAAACATGGGCTTTGGGCAACAAGACAGTCACTGCACACAAACACGGTCCAGAATCTGCAGTGATGTCTAGTGCTGAAAAAAAACCCAAAAGTTCTATCCAGCGCTAATTTTTTTCTACTTTGGTATCTTTATGCCACATATGGATTTGTGCCAATTCAAAATGTTTGTAAATCTATTTGAACCTAATGTGAAAGGTTCAAACTTTTGTGTACACATATAAATACAAGGCATATACAGTATTCAAAATATACTTACATTGCTACTACCCTAAACTTGAAAATACTTTGGCATATGCTTAAGTACACTGCATAGTTAGCCACATAGAAGTTAACAGAACTGCTCCTAGTAGGAGAGTTTAATATATGTGTTTACAAGCTGAGGATCACTGCATGAATATTGTATTCCAAAACTAATTTTTAAAAAATTAGGAAGAGACAAGACTCAAGGGGGGAGTAAGAAATGAAAAAGCAACAGATTATTCACCTCCCTATCCACAAAAGGGATTTTACCTTCCTTAAACAGACCCATATTCACCAAATAGGTTTAGTTGGAAAAAAAAGAAGAAAAAAAAGACATGTCTACGTGAGGTAGAAGACCACAGATTTGGAGGAAATGCTGGAAATAATGTTCAACTATTATCCAGGAATACCAGGTTCAATTCTTCCCTCTTCTTGAGGGAATGTAATCCCAGTGTCCCAAAAGATATCATACTATAAAGCAATCAGAGAGGGCAGTCTCAGCCCTGCCTGTTCATGCTGTTATAATTTTTGTCATAATTGAACATTCAGTGGAGCAGGAACAGGATTCAGCTGTCTCACTATACAAATAAGTATCACAGTCACCTAGCTAAACAGACAGTTCTGCTCTCTGACCCAAAAGGTTATTTAAGTATTCCACATGAATTTAGGCAACTCTGACAGGAAGAATCAAGACAAATCCACATCTGTATGCCATATAGGATGGTCGTTAAGATGCTGACATGCAAGACCTTGGTTCAAATCCATGCTCTGAATCAAGCAGAGCAACCCTGCACAATACTCTGCTGAAATGGTTTGTTTTGGACCACACAAACAGCTTACTCCACAGCATGATGCTGTTCGTTAGAAGGGAGGTCTTGCTTTTCCCACTCAGTAAACTAAGTCCCCAAAGTTTTCTTATAGTCAGTGGAGAGAGAGAGGGACGTTTACATCAGATAAGTAAGTAGATTTGCAGTAAGAATCTAATTTAGACCTTCTGAATCACTTCCTAGAAGAGGCGGACTCTCCATTGCTGGCAGGAGAGTAGCCAGCTGAGTTAAGTGCCTTTGCTACACAGTTCATAGAGACTTGCCAGATTTTAAATGCTGAGGTCTGGGACAGTCCCAGACATGCTTAGCAAGTCCAGCATATAACACTAACAGTATATGCTGTGAAAAGTCCCCCATGCATGCCCAGTAAGTCTGACATGTCCAATATGCACACATGATTTATCTGCATATGCTTGCTGTGCAGTCTGGCATTTAGAAAATCAGACAGTTGTTGCAGAAGTATGGGGAAAAGTCACATCCTATATGCTCTTCATACAGAATACAGCATCTGGCTGTGTAATATAGGATATCCATGTTACAGAGGATATCTGCTTAATATGGCCCTAATTATTTTTATATGTATGGTTCAGAAATGAAAAAGGTAAAAAATATTTTGTTTAAATCTAAAACCAAAAGATTTCTTTTGTCTTAACTGCCAAACCAAGATGAAAAATAAATAAATAACTTGCCCAGCCCCAATTAGAGTTCTATCAACAGATTCTCCCATAAGAAGCTTAGAAGTGTTACCATTTCACTGTTTCTGTTTCGGCAATGGACTAACTTTGATTAATTGCTTGTCCTTTTCTTTATACATCGGACAAATGTATATAGTGAACTAGTGAATCTAGTACAAGCTTCTGTAGTGATTGCAACTGCCACTGTTTTGCACATGGAACTACTGTGCAGGTTCATTTAAATATGAAATTATTTGAAACTTTGTAAAACACCCCTCTAAAATACTCAATCTCAACTTCCTCTTGCCTCAACATATTTAGTCTTCACACAGTAGGAAAACACTTGGGATCCAAGAAAAGCCCCAAGCCAAAAATAAATCACATGATGGACTAATAGGCCTCAAGAATATCCCTTCTCTTCCAAATTTATTACAAAAAAGGGCAAGAAAATGCTTGAATCAAAGTTCTTTTCATCCTTAGCATATGTCCTCTAAACTACTCTATATTAGTGAAATGCTAATTCCATTGACATTTTGCCACCTATTTTAACAAGGCCAGAATCCAAGCCTTGGCTTCCCCTTAAAATAAAAGGCATCTAAGTATCTTGCTGGATCAGGACCAGTAGGCTTAGCAAAAGGCTGGTTCAAGTTACACCATTTAGACATTATGATCTTTTAAACTGCTTTTACAAATGTCTTGGGTCTTGTGTCTGCCTTGTTCTACTTTCTCTTAGTTCTGTAAAAAAATTTTTTTTCTTCAGGCCCTGCTTAGAACTAAGGAATATTGACCTGAAGTATGATCTTCAAGAATGTCAGAAACAAGAGTAGCTGACCTGGTATTAAATATATTTAATCATTTCAGCTATAACTGCTGTTGATAATCATCAGTCAATACAGGTCATTTTCTTCCAGGAAAATTTTAAAAAATATACATATTCACAATAGAATTTTCATGGCACGGCTCCTTTCCCATAAGCGCATTATGATTCTGTAATGTTATGGTTAATAGTTGTTATATAAGAAACAAGATCTCCATATGCATATTTCAGGGGAAGTTAGTTTGGTTTGCTTTGCTTTATGCAGTTTCTGAAAACTTAGGCTCACAATCAAAAAGGAATTAAGGTGCATCCCCAATATATTTTATTTCAATAGCAGCTATGTGCCTACATACATTTGTATAAGCAGATCTTTGTAAATGCAAACAGTGTCCAGTAATCTGGAGACGTGAGCCGAGTAACAACCGGACACCGATACGGTTAAAGTTGTTCTCCTTTTATTGCCCAAATAGCGTGCTTATATACCTTGTCAAGCTAAACATCAGCTGTCCACGCGCCAAAAGCTAAAATATAATTGGTTATACTATCTCTGTCCACGCGCATAAACATAGGACACAATTGGTTATACTAACTCTGTACACACGCCTAAACATAGGACACAATTGGTTATACTACCTAAAACATGCAAAACTTGTCTCAGCCTAATTGGTTAAGATAAACTGCCGAATTGAGGTTCTTCGTGCCAAGTTCCCTTTATCTTGGAATGTGCACCTGTGTTCTTCTAATTGGCATCTTTCTATTTTTTGTCTTCTTGTTTATTCTGTTCAAGGCCTTCTAAAGGCGTCTGGAATGCTTTTGCGACCGTTAGCTAAATATGTGTCCGCAACACAGTAACAGATTGTATTCACATCCCATGCAGCATAGACATATGGCTTTCAAACCTCTATGAATTTATTTCTCTATTTGAAATGCACATAAATTATAAGATAATACAAAGAGTGCTTCACTTTTTAAAGGACAGTTTTCAAAGAGAAGTTTTCCAAATATAACAAGTTGAAGATACATTTAACATCAATAAAGTATTGAGAGGGTTTTTAAAGTTCTCTGCTCTGTTTTTTATCATTTTTATGCTTCATTACCTACTATACTCATCCAGCTTGGGCAAAGAAATTCTACTAGCCACCTTTATTGACATGTTGTTAGATATTACTGCAGTGATGGGTGACAAACACTGGAGAGAGAGAACTGCAATCCAAAAAGTACGTTATTTTTTCCCCCTCTTACTTTAAAACTAATTCAAAATGGAGAAATAAAACCTTTATTTAGTTATGGAAAAGTTTTTGGTTTAGAGTGACTTGAGATCTAGAATCTCGATAGGCTGCTTTCTCTCTTATACTTTCAGCATAAAAATAATAAAGGAAAAATAGAATCTGAAAAAAATGGTAAATGCCATTCTAAAGATATTAGAAGCTGGACTCCTGGGCCTTCTGTTTTCTCATTAGTATGGAAAGAAGTGGAAGTTTCATGAAAACAACATATTCTAGACCAAAGCCTCAAATTCATACAAATTACCTTTATTTTAGTATATAAATCCCAAACCTCTCTTAAAACTCAAGTGACTAAAGACATAGAACTACAGGTAGTGTCTTGCCAGCCCAATCCTGCACAACACTGAACACCTCCTGAAGGATGCCACCCTCCTCCAGCAAGAGCCAGTTTGCACTGTCTTAGCATGCCAGAGACAACCCCAGATAAGTTCCCAATGAGCCCCATGAGTCCTCACTGACTGGAAGAACAAGGATTAAAACAAGGGATACAAAAGGTTACCTGAGAGCAAAAAGAAACCAGAATATATAAAACCCTATGGTTTGTGATATTTGGGGTATTTTTAGAGCCTGGAAATTACAAAACTGATTTTCATAATGCTTACTTTCAACTCACCATAACTAAATAAGATCTTTAAAGGAAGATGAAAAAAAATGGACAGATTCCTAAAAGGAGCTATTGTATCACAAGTGTCCAAAATCCCTTTAATAATTTGCAGCCCAATGCCTTGTATTTTACTGTATCATTCCAAAACACCAGAAATAAACATTACATCCAGCCAAGCCATGCCATCCTGCACAGTCAAAAGTGTTTTCAGGAGGAAGGGGATGGGGGTTGAGAAGCCCTGTTGACAGTTTTATAATATATTTAATCTACAACAGAGTCTAAAATTCTAAAATGACAGACACCCAAAATACCAACAGCATTGAGCTTCATATGAATTTAAACTTGTTTTGGTTTTTTTTAGCACAGGCTCACATGACTTGTTAAATAATTTACTCTATAAATTAGTTATCCTGTCTTATTATTAACAATTCTAGAGTGCTTTATATAACTGCATTAGAAATTTACTTTGTGGTTTTGAAATGTATACACTACACAATCACCTCTTTCTTTTACAGGGGAAGAGCTAAAGCCACCTACTATTTTGTTGAGAAGCAGTTTTTCCTGAAATACACCAAATAATTTCAAAACTCATTCACCTGAATAATCATAAAATGACATATTAATGACTTGATACTAGGGCTGCTAAACTAGGCCAGGAATATACTTGCACTGCAAGAAGATACTTTGATAGCAAGGACTATGAAGAGTCATAAACACTGCATATACTAACAGTACATTTTACTTAAAGAGAAAAATATTAATCAGGCTTTTTAAAAAAAATCCTGAAAAATTTTAAAGTGACTCATTTACTATCATATTAATATTTTTGCTCAAGTGATCTTGCTAAGAATTATTTATGTGCCATTGTACCTATAGTGTATGGATTTGACAATATTAATATTAATTTTACTCTCACCATTCTTGCTCCTTAGCTCTTAGTTTGAGCTTCAATGGCTGATTTCATGATTTTAATTCAGGCCTCACTTTGGAGTTCAGTTTATCTCTAATAACATCAATACTACAAAACAATTATTATGTTAAGCTGTATTATGATTTTAGCACAGGCACATGCTTTCCAGACTGAGACCAGCACATGTCAGCGCCCTAAGCAACAGAACAAAAATCTAATCTTATTGGCTGCTCATGGCTTGGATGGGTATACTGTTCGCTGGGTAAAAAACTGGCTGGATGGCCGGGCCCAAAGAGTGGTGGTGAAGGGAGTTAAATCCAGTTGGCGGCCAGTCACAAGTGGTGTTCCCCAGGGCTCAGTAATGGGGCCAGTTTTGTTTAATATCTTTATCAATGATCTGGACAAGGGGATCGAGTGCACCCTCAGCAAGTTTGCAGATGACACCAAGTTGGGCAGGAGTGTTGATCTGCTTAAGGGTAGGAAGGCTCTACAGAGGGATCTGGACAGGCCGGATGGATGGGCCGAGGCCAATTGTATGAGGTTCAACAAGGCAAAGTGCCGGGTCCTGCACTTGGGTCACAACAACCCCATGCAGCGCTACAGGCTTCGGGAAGAGTGGCTGGAAAGCTGCCTGGCAGAAAAGGACCTGGGTGTGCTGGTTGACAGCTGGCTGAATATGAGCCAGCAGTGTGCCCAGGTGGCCAAGGCGGCCAACAGCATCCTGGTTTGTATCAGAAATAGCGTGGCCAGCAGGACTAGGGAAGTGATTGTCCCTTTATACTCGGCACTGGTGAGACTGCACCTCGAATACTGTGTTCAGTTTTGGGTCCCTCACTACAAGAAAGACATTGAGGTGCTGGAGCACATCCAAAGGAGAGCAACAAAGCCCACTCATACCCTGCCTGCTCAGTGTCATCCACCTGGCCCACAGCCAACCCTTTGCACCACCATGGGTTTCACATGCCCGACCCAACCATGCAGTATCCCACCTGCAAAATTCCCAGTGCACATGGCCTTCTTCCCAGATGAGGCTCTTTTTACTCAGGCAACATTCCCAGGGAGTCAGTGAATGTTTTGCCTAGGACTATGGGACCCACTCCAATCAAGAGCAGGACATAAGCAATAAATGAAGGATTGGTCTCAAAAGAAATTCAGGAAATATAAAGGAATATATTACAAGAAATTGTCTTATGCTCTTCTCACTCTCATTTGTACCAAGAGTAATTCCACCAGAGATAATGGAATTGTGTTCCTGTAACTACAGAACATATAAAAGAAAAATCAGGCCTGAGGCTTCCTAAATAAAATGCATGCTACAGCCTCTTAAGCTGGTTGCTTAGCTAGAATAAACTAGATATGCAGTATTAAAAAATATGTTTTCACATTCTGTATTGTCCTGGTTTCAGCTGGGATAGAGTTAACTGTCTTCCTAGCAGCTGGTACAGTGCTATGTTTTGAGTTCAGTATGAGAAGAATGTTGATAACACTGATGTTTTCAGTTGTTGCTCAGTAGTGTTTAGACTAAAGTCAAGGATTTTTCAGCTTCTCATGCCCAGCCAGCGAGAAAGCTGGAGGGGCACAAGAAGTTGGCACAGGACACAGCCAGGGCACCTGACCCAAAGTGGCCAACGGGGTATTCCATACCATGGGACGTCCCATTTAGTATAGGAACTGGGAAGTGGGGGCGGGGAATCGCCGCTCGGGGGACTAGCTGGGTGTCGGTCAGCAGGTGGTGAGCAACTGCACTGTGCATCATTTGTACATTCCAATCCTTTCATTATTACTGTTGTCATTTTATTAGTGTTATCATTATCATTATTAGTTTCTCCTTTTCTGTTCTATTAAACCGTTCTTATCTCAACCCACGGGTTTTGCTTCTTTTCACGATTTTCTCCCCCATCCCACTGGGTGGGGGGAGTGAGTGAGCGGCTGCGTGGTGTTTAGTTGCTGGCTGGGGTTAAACCACGACATGTATCTACCATATTAGAAATGCTTCCTTACATATTTATTATTTGCTGAGTTCCCACAATGAAATAATGTGGCAGCTGCAGGAGTCCAATTTTTAATTTATGTCTACAAACTAATTGCTTCATGCTTTATGTTAAAAAAAGAGCATCTTAAATACATGCAATAGCATCTCCTGAGAAATTCAGTACTCCAAATTATTTTTAGATCATCAAACACAACATGCAGTGTCACAGAATGATACAGTAAAAATTGAAAAGAAATGTAAAGATAAACAGTGATGCTGAAAAAACACAGAAAAGAATAAAACCCAAAAATATCAATGCAAAATGACTGGACATTTTTTAAGTTGATCATGTCTAGTATATATATTTACATATGCATTTTTTCTCTGATCTTTTAAACAGAGCTTAAGTTCTAGGGGGACATTGCTGAGTTACCTCCAAATTGAACATACTGGATAACAAGGCTAGCAAAGCTTATAAAAATGAGCAATGATGCATAGCTTGAAGCAATTTTTTTTTTAATTAAGCAATCCACAGAATATTAAACAAACATCTGAAACAATAACTGTTGTAACAACTTAGAAAGATTACTTCATTCTCTTAGGTCCTAAAAATCTACCGAGGGTAGGCCCTATATGAGTAGAAGAAATTAATGTCTCCAGCTTTTTCCCCACACATACATGGGGAAACGCAGCAAACTGACTATAAGAAACTGCAGAAAAGTAGCCCAAGAGCTAGAATTAATCTTAAGTCATGCCAAATTTAATGGCATTTTCACATTGTTTCTAAAGGAAGCTGAAAAAGAGGAGAAAGAAGGAGAAGGGAGAGAGTTAGAAATCTGTATATATTTTGAAGGGAAATATTCTGTTATCTTTTATATTAAAAATGTCATGGGAAACAATGCAGAAACAGCAGGTGCTGGGGAAGATGGAAATGGACAAAACAGATGTAGAGGGGTTTTTTCCCTATATCTATCATCTACAAATCTGGTATCCAAAATTTTTGCTCAGCAAGTCTTTGCAGCTTTTGTCAGGCAGAGTATGTAGATTCCACAGAGCTGTAAAAAAGATGCAGGACTGAACACAAAAAGCTACTGGACTCCTTTACTGAAATCATTTGCAGTCAAACAAGGTTGGAAATGACACATGGGTAAGAGGGGGAAAAAAAAAACCAAAAAAAAAAACCTCTTCCACTTTCCTCACTATTAATGAGGGTTTCCTAATGCTCCAACACTTGCTGAGAGACAGCGCAATGTTAATTCTCCTGCAGGCAGTATTTTCTCCTTCCAGCCACCTTATAGGGAAGGGCAAAGCAGGCTCACGTGCCTATGGCCAGGGCAGGGAAGCTAGTTTGCTCTCCCTTCTATCAGAATGTGCTGCATCGCTTTCTCCCCGCCCCCCCCTTCTTTTTTAAATAGAAAAAGAATATAAAGGGGAGATCTGAGAGGGGGGAAGGCCACCCACCAAACTCTCCATTCGCAGGAATAAACGGAGGGAGCAAAAATTTTAAAAAGAGAAATAAAAAACATTTCCAAATCTGCTGCCGACGCAGAAGCGAGATTTGGGTGGTTCGCACTGCACCACCACCACCCCAGCAGATGCAAGGGCCGGGGGCGGCAGCTCGGCTGCGCGCTTCCGCAACCCCAGGTATTTCCGCGGACCCGCGACCTCCGCGCCGACCTTCCACTGCGCCGCTTCACTGCCCGTCCCGCTCCCAGGAAATCGTATCGCGGGCAACTAGGATTTATCATCTAAATGGGTTCGAAATTATATCTCTGGGAAGTCAAGTCCAAATTAAATCACACCGGACTTTTTGGCTTCCAGCTAGAACATCAGTCCGCGGAGCAAGTGCATTTCAGCGCAGGGAACTTCCCCTCTGCCCGCCATCCCCACGTCGCTCCGGCTGCTCCATCCCCGCCACCCCCTCGCCCGGGGCTGGGGCCGGGCTGTACTCACATCTCGGTGACTTTGTCGACCTCGGCGCTCCGCTGCGGCACGGGGAAGGAGATGATGCCTGGCGCCGGCTCCACGCACCAGATCCGCCAGGAGCTGCAGCGGCAGGACGCGGGGCAGCCCAGCGCGCCCCACCAGGAGCCCAGCACCAGGCAGCACAAGCCCCACAGCCGCGCCAAGCCGGGCTCCGGCCGTCTTCGCCGCCAGGACGCCATGCCGCTCCCGCTCACTCCAGCGCTGCCTCGACGTCCTCCACCTACCGCCACTGCCGGGGAGCACGACCGGGAGAGTGCGCAGGCTTCGGAACCGCGGGCGAGCACCCCGCGGCCGGGGTTCACAGGGACTCACCGCAGCCGCCCAGGAGGCTTTGCGGAGCGGCGGGACCAGGCGCTGCTGCGGGACAGAGACGGGTGATGAGCGGCGAGAGGGGCCGCTGGCACGGCACGGCGCAGCACGGCGTGGCGCGGCCCACCCTAGTATCTGCCCTGACCCGCGGCGGTTCCCGATGATGCTGCAAAACGCGCGGAGCGGCCGACACAGGTGGCAGAGGCAGCGCTTCTACCTGCGGGGTCTCAGCCGACCGCTGCCCGCGGTAGAGAAGGAATGGAAGAAACAGCGCAGGTCGCGGCGGAAGCGGAACGCAGGGCGCTGGCTTACCGCTTTACGCACCGTATCCTCCTCCGTCCAGCTGACAACAAGGAATCTGAGAGAGGGAGGGAGCGAGACGGGGAAAGACACAGGGGCAGAAAAGGAGAAAGGCGGAGAATAGAGGGGGGAACAGACGGGGAGAGAGAAACCGACACACGGCCGGGGGGGGGGAGGGAGTGATGGAGAGAGACAGAGAGGGGGAGAGAGAGAGATGGGGAGAGGGAGAGACAGCCTGAGAAGGAGAGCAGACGTGAGACAGGGAGAGATGGAGACAGAGGTGAGGAGCAAGAGAGTTGCCCTTTGTGAGAGAGCTGCTGGAATGCATAGAGTTCTGTCTAGGGATGGATGATGAGCCAACTGAGAGCTTATGGCTAAGGATTAAAAAGCAGACCAATACAGGCGACGTTGCAGTGGGTGTCTGCTTTAGGCTGCCTGATCAGTAAGAACAAGTAGATGAGGCCTTCTACAAACAGCTAGAAGTAGCCTCATGGGGAACTTCAACCAATATCTGCTGGTGTTTTGCACCAGGGGGGTGAGAGAAAGAGAGATGGTGCAGGGTTCTTTCTGGATCTCAATAAGAAAGACCCGACAACAAATGGCTTAATAAAATAGCTGTTATAATAAGACAGAAAAAGAATAGGAATATAGATAATGAGTAAATCTTACATCCATTTAGATGCTTGGAACCCCATGTTCGTGCAGAATCGGACAGACCCTGGATGGATTTCTCCCATGGCATGCTGTGCAAATTCTGTCCATGGAGAGAGGTTCCAGCTATTATATAATTTTCTAACAAGAAAATAACTCTATTCATAAAGAATGTTTGCGTGATAACTTCTTGCTGCACTTTTAGATAAACACAAAGCCATGCAGGTAGTGCAATTACCAGTACCAAGTAGGAGCTCCCTGAAGGCTCCTCTTAAAATGAGCTGGATACGTTTGTCCTTCGGACAAGGAATCTGTGCAGAACAATGCAGGCCTGAAGGCCATGCTGTACTGTCATGATTTAAGCCCAGCTGGCCACCAGGCTGTTCGCTCACTTCTCCCCCTGGTGGGATGGGGAGGAGAAAATATAAAGAAAAGTTCGTGGGTTGATACAAGGACAGGGAGGGATCACCCACTAATTATGGTCACGGGCAAAAAAACAAACTCAACTTGGGGAAAAAACTAAATCAATTTAATTTACTACCAATCAAACCAAAACAAGGATACTGAGAAGTAAAACCAAATCTTAAAACAACTTCCCCCCAACCCTCCCTCCTTCCCGGGCTCAACTCCACTCCCAGTTTTCTCTACCTCCTCCCCACAGTGGCACACTGGGACAGGGAAAGGGGGTTGTGGTCAGTTCATCACACATTGTCTCTGCCGCTCCTTCCTCCTCAGGGGGAGGACTCCTCACTCTTCCCCTGCTCCAGTATGGAGTCCCTCCCACAGGAGACAGTTCTCCACAAACTGCTCAAGCGCATATCCTTCCCACGGGCTGCAGTTCAGTTCTTCAGGAACAAACTGCTCTAGCGCGAGCTTTCCCACAGAGTCACGGCCTTCTTTGGGGGCATCCAACTGCTCTGACATGGGCTCCTCCACAGGCTGCAGGTGGGCATCTGCTCCACCGCTCACCTCCATGGGCTGCAGGGGGACAGCCTGCCATCTCACCACGGGCTGCAGGGGCATCCCCTCCTCCGGCGCACCTCCTCCCCCTCCTTCTTCACTGACCTTAGTATCTACATAGGTGTTTCTCTCACATTCTACTCCCCTATCATCAGCTGCAGGTTTCCCCTCTTAAATCTGTTCTCCCAGAGGTGCTACCACTGTGGGATACTTGGAAAGTAATGGGCACATAGTGAACAATCCAGACTCGATAGAATTGATCAATTTGTGAGCCAAGGATGTTTTGTAGGCAGCAGGCTTCAAGGACGCTTTGCTAGTGGACACATATTTAGCTAACGGTAGTAAGAGCATTCCAGACGCCTTTAGAAGGCCTTGAACAGAATAAACAAGAAGACAAAAAAAGAAAGATGCCAATTAGAAGAACACAGGTGCGCATTCCACGATAAAGGGAACTTGGCACAAAGAACCTCAATTCGGCAGCTTATCTTGACCAATTAGACTGAGACAAGTTTTGCATGTTTTAGTTAATACAACCAATTATGCCTTATGTTTATGCGCGTGTACAGTGTTGATATAACCAATCATTAGGTGTAACTAGGCGCGTGGACAGCTCATGCTAACCAATCTCTAATTTGCTTATGCGTGAACAGTAACTAGAATGAACATATAAACCGAGCTATCTTGGCAATAAAGTGGCATCTGCTTGATCACATTGATTGTGCGCAGTGTCCGTGACTTCTGCGTCAACAAGTGGTGCCCGAACAGGGACCCTCGGATCGGTGTTGAATTCTATGACAGGAACCGACGGAGAGAGGGTGCGGAAGCCGGCCGTAGGCGAGTGCTGCCCCAGCACTCGGGAAAAAAAAGAAAAACGGTACCGGTACAGTGGTGGGAATCTCGTCCTGATCAGGCGAGCGGCCGGGGAGGAGATGGGGTCCACTATGTTCAAGGAAGAGGCAGCAGTGGTTAAGCTCCTCCAACATATGCTCTCTATGAGAGGATTAAGTTATGACTCGTCTACCCTGAAGGCCCTGCTACTATGGGCGAGAGAAAAAAGCTTACTCCCTACTTTTGGAGATGCTTTTGCCATTCCTACTTGGGAAAAGATAGGGCAAGAATTATGGCATAACATAATTTCGGGTTCAAAAGAGGCGAGCAGATACTCCACCATGTGGAAGTTAATTATAGAAACTTTAAAAGATATGAAAGCTGAACATTCGGCAGTAGCTTCTGCTTTTGCCGCACTGCAGCCTGAAGGGCCACAAGGGATGCCATCCCCGGCGAGCTTCACCTTTGCACCACCACAAATTCCAACCGTTGTTCCAGCCCGTGTATCCGGCGCAGGGGCTAGTGCAGTCAGGAAATCTGCGGTAGCAGATCCAGAGCCCAGAGATCAGCCTTTGGAAAAAGCCGACAGTCTGACAGAATTTCCACCACTACCAGCAGAAGAGACGGAAAACAACTTAGTCTCTAATTCTTGTCCTTCATCACCTAAACCAGTTGCCTCATCCCTGTATCCACCACTGCCACCATCCACTCCCCCATCCCTGCTCAAGGGAAAGGAGGAACGGGCAGTAGGTTCGGGGGATCCACAACTAAAGGAACTGTTACAAAGGCTAGAGACTCTTGAAGCCCGCCTGGAGCCGTCGGTGAAGTCCGAGCCGGCGTCTTCAACTTTTCCTGCGCCTCCACCACTCTTCAATGCAGGATTTTCGTCGTTCCCGCAACCATCTCCAATGAATCCTTGTGTTTCCCAGGACGTATCAGGTGAGATCGGTGCCGTGGTTCCTTTGCCACAGCCACCTCCGGCGACCTTATTAACAGGGAGTGGGGTGGGAGATCCAGCAAAAAGATGGAAGGGGGTAATCAGAGATGCTTTAATTGAAGGTGAAATTATTCCATCTGCGTTCCCAGTTGTGGCAGGGGTGCATGGGGGTCCTGTTTGGGAAGCGTTAGACTGGAAAGTTTTAAAGGAAGCTAAGGCAGCAGTCACTCAATATGGGTTAAAATCACCATACAGTCAATCTGTTATTCAACATGTATTTTCTGCACATTTATTGACACCATACGATGTTAAAATGATTGTGCAAATGTTACTGCTTCCATCCCAGCAGATTCAATTTTATCAAAGCTGGCAAGCGACCTGTGAAAATGCGGCTGCTATCCCACGACAGAATGGGGATCCTTTGTTTGGAGTGCAAGCTCAAATGTTATTGGGGGCAGGTCCTTATGCCAGTTCAGGATGGCAGGCACAATTTGCCATAGAAGTTTTGCAACTCAGTCAAGATTTAGCTTTTAAAGCATTGAACAGAAACCTTTTAATTAGTGTGGGTACAGCTTTTGCGCTTAGTACCTGGGAAGCTATCGGAACCTCCCTATGGGATGAAATTAGTGACGGGTCTAAAGAAGTTAAAGGTCTTACAAATTTATGGAAATTAATGAAAGCAGATCGTAAAGCGGCTGCGGCTGCTTTTGCTGCTCTCTCTCCCACCACAAGCGAAGGAAAAATGCGGAGAGAAAAACATAATGCAGCGAGAGAGACTTTTGGCTTCCCTGGAGCTTGTCCGCCTGCTCCTGTGCCCTTGACTTCTGCTCCACTCCCTGGGACTGCCGATATTAATCAGCCATCTGACAGTTCCCAAGCCTCCCTAACCGTATGCTTAAAGGAAACCCTACAGAATCAGGAGGCTGCTGTGAAGCGAGAAAAAACGCCAACCGTATCCTTTGATGCACCCCCTTCCCCCCCCCCCCCCCACTTTCCTCCTCCTCACTGCATTTGGCTTGTTATGGGTGACACACATAAGTGAAGAATGGATGATCCAACAACCAAAACAGAATGTATGGGTAACTTTGGCAAACATAACGCATCAAGAAGCTATATGTCTTTCTGTTGCTACCCCTGAAAACCCTTTTTCTACCTCTTTGGTGGGGTTACCTCTAGACACCTGGCCAGATCCAATGCCTGAATTTTCCCTTTGTACTAACCCACAATCCTGTGTCGATAATTGGGACGGTGTGTATGCACACCTGCCTCAAGTAATGCAGGAACCTCAAGAGTTAGAGTTGTCAGGATCAGTCATCATGAATGCCTGTGTGATGTTTAATTACACCTATAACACCACTCGAAAAGGTCAGAATGTAAATGCTATTTTGCCTGCATACAGAAATGCTACAGCTTGGTGTAACTATATCTGTTCCAGAATATCATGCTTTTTTTTTCTATTCCAGCTGCTTTACCTACGGAGATGTTTTTAATTTGTGGGGATAGAGCGTGAGGGTGAATTCCATTGAAACTTAATGGGAGGCCATGTAGCCTCGGATGACTTACGTTACTGACACCCGATATCAATATGATTCCCAGTAAAAGACTCACGATAACTAACACAGGGTTAAGTGGATGACTAACAAGTTTAAGAATTACGAGATGGTTGAAAGATTTGCTTATACATGGCTTAGTTATTTTAATTGTAATATTAGCAGTTGTAATGATTGTACCACGTATCATAAAAATAGTTGAACGTATGAGTGCAAAAGCATTTCATGTAACTTGGCTTGCACAAAAAAAAAAAAACAAAACAAAAAGGGGGAATTGTGGGAGATTTCATGGAAAATGGGGGACATTTCTTTGAGCCTGATTATTTGGAGTTAGCATAAGTAGGCCGCAGTTAGCATGAGTGGGCCGGAGTACGTGACAGCTGCAGTATGAACGGACTTTGAACCACCAGAAAAACAACGGACATGAGGAACTTGGACAGTGGAGCAATTAATAAACAAGATAACAGAACTGCAGAGGCAAGAAGGAGCTGCAAGAGCTTTAACGCAATTAAGAAAGCTGTCATTTCGGCTTAGAGCATTTAGCTGCAGGATGGGGACTTAGGAATTGGTTTGTATCTTTGTTAAAAATCGGGGTTTCTTTTATTCTTGTGTATTTTATTAGGTATAATGTTGCTTTTACTGTGTTTAATTAATTGTGTTCATAGATCTTGTAGGTCACCTTGACCAACATGACAGGTCAAGATTCTCGGTGCATTGCAACCGCATCACAAAACCCATGAACCAGTAGACAGGATGGCTATGACTCGTGCAGCGCGCCTGGCCAGCGAGCGCATGCGTCATAGGCTCCCCATGTTGCAACCAAGGCGGATTCTGGCACCCACTGGCCACGTGTGCTGAAATCCGTTCCTCTGCAGATGTATAAATACCGGGATTTCCCGAAGAGCATCGGGCTGGTGTACGGCAAGGCCATCGTTGCCTCCATGGGGACACCCATGTAAAGCTGACACCTACCGATTGCTGGGCTGAGTTTGCGGTGCAAGATGGCATGCAATGTTGCAGAATCGAGCTGCTATTGATTTTCTATTGCTAGCACATGGTCATGGTTGTGAAGATTTAGATGGAATGTGTTGTATGAATTTATCTGATCACTCTGAATCGATCCATAAAGCTATACAAATGATGAAGGACCAAGTTCAAAAACTGCAGGTTAGTGATGGTTTGGGATGGTTAGACAGGCTGTTTATCCATTGGGGAATTATGGGATGGATAAGAGATCTATTAAAAATGTTGGGAATTGCTTTGTTAGTATTAGTATTCTTGTTATTAATTATCCCTTGTATACTCAGTTGTTTAGGAAGGATGGTACAGAATGCAATGGCTAAAGTCTGGATTGTTCAAAAACAAAGAGGGATTTGTGGGATACTTGGAAAGTAATGGGCACACAGTGAACAATCCAGACTCGATAGAATTGATCAATTTGTGAGCCAAGGATGTTTTGTAGGCAGCAGGCTTCAAGGACGCTTTGCTAGTGGACACATATTTAGCTAACGGTAGTAAGAGCATTCCAGACGCCTTTAGAAGGCCTTGAACAGAATAAACAAGAAGACAAAAAAAGAAAGATGCCAATTAGAAGAACACAGGTGCGCATTCCACGATAAAGGGAACTTGGCACAAAGAACCTCAATTCGGCAGCTTATCATCTTGACCAATTAGACTGAGACAAGTTTCGCATGTTTTAGTTAATACAACCAATTATGCCTTATGTTTATGCGCGTGTACAGTGTTGATATAACCAATCATTAGGTGTAACTAGGCGCGTGGACAGCTCATGCTAACCAATCTCTAATTTGCTTATGCGTGAACAGTAACTAGAATGAACATATAAACCGAGCTATCTTGGCAATAAAGTGGCATCTGCTTGATCATATTGATTGTGCGCAGTGTCCGTGACTTCCGCGTCAACACTACCACCATCACTGATTGGGTCGGCCTTGGCCAGAGGTGGGTCTGACTTGGAGCCAGGGAAGCTTCTAGCAGCTTCTCACAGGAGCCACCCCTGTAGCCCCTTGTATTGGCTTTGTGTGGCAAGGTTTTGGTAGCGGGGGGGGAGGGTTACAGGGGTGGCTTCTGTAAGAAGCTGCTGGAAGCTTCCCCTGTGTCCAACAGAGCCAATACCAGCTGGCTCTAAGACGGACCTGCTGCCAGCCAAGCCCGAGCCAATCAGCAATAGTGGTAACGCCTCTGTGATAACATTTTAAGAAGGGAAAAAAAGTTGTGGGACAGACAGAAACGGCAGCCGGAGAGAGGAGTGAGAACATGTAAGAGAAACAACCCTGCAGACACCAAGGTCAGTGAAGAAGGAGGGGGGGGAGATGCTCCAGGTGCTGGAGCAGAGATTCCCCTGCAGCCCGTGGTGAAGACCATGGTGAGGCAGGCTGTCCCCCTGCAGTCCAGGGAGGTCCACGGTGGAGCAGATATCCACCTGCAGCCCGTGGAGGACCCCACACCGGAGCAGGTGGGTGCTTCAAGGAGGCTGTGACCCTGTGGGAAGCCCGCGCTGGAGCAGGTTCCTGGCAGGACCTGCGGATCTGTGGAGAGAGGAGCCCACGGAGCAGGTTTTCTGGCAGGACTTGTGACCCCGTGGGGGGCCCACGCTGGAGCAGTGTGCTCCTGAAGGACTGCACACCGTGGAAGGGACCCATGCTGGAGCAGTTTGTGAAGAACTGCAGCCTGTGGGAAGGACCCACGTTGGAGAAGTTCGTGGAGGACTGTCTCCCATGGGAGGGACCCCATGCTGGAGCAGGGGAAGAGTGTGATGAGTCCTCCCCCTGAGGAGGATGAAGCGGCAGAAAATAACGTGTGATGAACTGACCGTAAACCCCATTCCCCGTCCCCCTGTGCCGCTGGGGGGTAGGTAGAGAATCCGGGAGTGAAGTTGTGCCCAGGAAGAAGGGAGGGGTGGAGGGAAGGTGTTCTGAGATTTGGTTTTATTTCTCATTACCCTACTCTGGTTGATTGGTAATAAATTGAGTTAATTTTCCCCAAGCTGAGCCTGTTTTGCCTGTGACAGTAATTGGTGAGTGATCTCTCCTGTCCTTATCTTGACCCACAAGCTCTTTGTTATATTTTCTCTCCCCTGTCCAGCTGAGGAGGGGGAGTGATAGAATGGCTTTGGTGGGCACCTGGCGTCCAGCCAGGGTCAACCCACCACACCCCTCTCCTGCTACCAAAACCCACCACACAAACCCAATATATCTACATGCAGCACAGCACAGGCCTGGGCCTACTCAGGTTAACTATGTGGATTATTAACTCCTCGATGTACACTGGTCTCCCGGTCATGATACCTAAAAGTGAAGAGACAACACAGCAGGGCAGAAGCAATCTAGGAGGCTCCTCAAGACTGTCAGTGACAAATCCCTGACACAAGGGCCAAGGCGAAGAGATGCTCTGCTGGACCTCATACTCACAAACAAGGAGGGGCTCATTGCGGATGTGAAGGCTGAAGGCAGCCTTGGCTGCACTGACCATGAGATGTTGGAGTTGAGGATCCTGAGAGGAGGGAGCAGGGTAAAAAGCAGGCTCACAACCCTGGACTTCAGGAGAGCAGACTTTGGCATCTTCAGGGATCTGCTTCGAAAAGTCCCATAGGATAAGGCCCTGGAGGGGAAAGGGTCCCAAGAAAGCTGGCTAATATTCAAGGATGATCTCCTCCAAGCTCAAGAGAGCTCTACCCCAATGAGAAGTCAGGCAAACATGCCAGGAGCTCCTGACAAAACTCAAACACGGAAAGGATGCATACAGAAGGTGGAAGTAGGGACAGGTAACCTGGGAGAAATACAGAGCCATTGTCTGAGCATTCAGGGATGAGATTAGGAAAGCTAAAGCCCAAATGGAATTGAATTTGGCAAGGGATGTGTCATGGTTTAAACCCAGCCAGTAACAAAGCACCATGCAGCCGCTCGCTCACTGCTCCCTGCCCCCCTCTGGTGGGATGGGGAGGACAATCAGAAAGGAGAAAAGAGAAAAAAAAAAAGGTAGAACCTCGTGGGTTGAGATAAGGACAGTTTACTGGGACAACAGAAGGAGAGAAGTTACAACAACAACAACAACAATGGTACTAATAAAAGAATATACAAAACGAGTGATGCACAGTGTAACTGCTCACCACCCGGAACCCAATGCTCTGCCACTTCCCGCAGAGAGAGAGCGAGCCTCCCCACAGCCTGCTCCCCAGTTATATACTGAGCATGATGTCACATGGTATGGAATAGCTCCTTGGCTAGTTCAGGTCAGCTGTCCTGGCTGTGCCCCCTCCCAGGTTCCTGTGAAAATTAACTCTATCCCAGCTGAACCCGGGACAGGATGTCAAAGGCAACAAGAAGGGCTTCTATGAGTATATAGGTGACAAAAGAAAGACTAGGGAAAATATAGTTCCATTGCTGAATGAGATGGGGCACCTGGTTTTACAGGACATGGAAAAAGCTGAAGTACAGAATGCCTTCTTTGCCTGAGTCTTTACTAGCAAGACCGGCCTTCAGGAATCCCAGGCCCATGAGACCAGGGGGAAAGGCTGGAACAAGGCACATGTACCCTTGGTGGAACAAGATGAGGTCAGGGAATACTTAAGCAAACTGGATGTACAGAAGTCCATGGGCCCTGATGAGATGCACCCACAACTGCTGAAGGAGCTGGCTGATGTCATTGCAAGGCCACTCTTGATAATCTTTTATTGATCATGGTGACTGGGAGAAATGCCTGAGGACTGGAGGAAAGCAAATGTTACACCTGTCTTCAAGAAGGGCAAGAAGGAAACCATTTCCAGGTACATGAAGGACAAGAAGGCCATCAGGAGTAGTCAGCATGGATTCACCAAGGGGAACTCATGCATGACTGCATTGGGTCTGGCTGGGGTGGAGTTAACTTTCCCTATAGCAGCTCTCATAGTGCTGTGCTTTGTATATGTAGCTAGAAAGGTGTTGATAACACACCAATGTTTTGGCTACTGCTGAGCAGTGCTCCACAGCATCAAGGCTGTCTCTCCAAACCCCCCACCCCCAAAGGCCAGTAGGCAGGGGGTGGGCAAGAAGTTGGGAGGGGACACAACCAGAACACCTGCTGATGGGAAGTAGAGAATAATTTTTTTTTTTTTTTGCTTTGCTTCTGTGCGCAGGCTTGCTTTACTTTATTAAACTGCCTTTGTCTCAACCCATGAGTTTTTCATCTTATTTTCTTCCCCCTTTCCCACTGAGGAGGGGAGTGAGAGAGAGCAGCTTGGTGGTCAGCCAAGCTTAACCAAGGTGCACCAATATATGATGGAGGCCACCCACTGGAAAGCAGCTTGGCAGAAAAGGCCCTGAGGGTTCTGATGGACACCAGGTTGAATATGAGCTAGCAATGTGCCCTTGCAGCAAAGGCAGCTAATGGTATCCTGGGCTGCATTAGGCAGAGTGTTGCCAGCAGGTCGAGGGAGGTGATCCTTCCCCTTTACTCAGCATTGGTGAGGCCACACCTGGAGTCCTGTGTCCAGTTCTGGGCTCCCCAGTACAAGTGAGATATGGACATACTGGAGGGAGTCCAGTGCAGGGCCACAAAGATGTCTGAGGGACTGGAGCATCTCACATATGAGGAAAGGCTGAGAGAGCTGGGTCTGTTTAGCCTGGAGAAGAGAAGCCTCAAGGATGATCTAATTAATGTCTATAAATACCTGAAGGGAGGGTGCAAAGGCAACAGAGCCAGGCTCTTTTTCAGTGGTGCCTAAGTGTCAGGACAAGAGGCAATGGGCACAAAGTGAAACACAGGAGGTTCTGTCTCACTATTACTGTATTGGGTTTACGTGGCAGTTGTCATAAGGGAGTGCTAATACACACAGTCTTCAAAAATTATTTTTCTTAGCATACAACAAACGAATATATACTGTAATTTGATGGAGATCCCGTAAGAAGGCAGTGATTTTGGCAGAAGATGTTTTTCTTCAGTCTCCCAATGGAGATAATTTCTGTGGAAAAGTCGTATCTGAAAATAGGAAGAAGTATTGTTGCAGGATGTGGTGGGTTGACCTTGGCTGGCTGCCAGATGCCCACTAAACCATTCTTTCACTCCCCCTCCTCAACAGGACAGGGGGAGAAAATGGAATGAAAAAGCTTGTGGGTAGAGATAATGACAGGGAGATCGCTTACCAATTACCATCACAGGCAAAACAGACTTGACTTGGGGAAAAGTTACTGCCAATTAAAACAGATTTGGATACTGAGAAACAAAAACAAAAATTAAAACAGCCCTTCCCCTCTATTTTTCCCAAGGCTGAACCTTGTGGTCAGTCCATAATAGTTCCTCTCTGCTGCTCCTTCCTCCTCACACTTTTCCCCTCCTCCAGCATGGGTCCTCTCCATGAGCTGCAGTCCTTCAGGAAAAAAATCTGCTCCAGCGTGGTTTCTCCA
Organism: Harpia harpyja; assembly: GCF_026419915.1. Classification (NCBI taxonomy): domain Eukaryota; kingdom Metazoa; phylum Chordata; class Aves; order Accipitriformes; family Accipitridae; genus Harpia; species Harpia harpyja. The sequence continues at coordinate 6,562,556 of NC_068968.1, read as the reverse complement.
CAGGCTGAAGTTCCTGCTAGAAAACCTGCTTCTGCATGGCCTCCTATCCATGGGCTGCAGTTCTTTCAGGGCCTATCCACCTGCTCGAGCATGGGGTCATCCAAGGGCTGCAGGGAATTCCTGCTCCACTGTGGTCCTCTCCACAGGCTGCAGAGAAAAAGCCTACTTCATCATGTTCTCTTCCAAAACTTCCACAGGCCATGGGGAAATATCTGTTCTAGCGCCTGGAGCACATCCTCCCCCTTCTTCTCTGATCTTGGTGCCTGCACGGTTGTTTGTCACACTTTCTTTTCCTCATTCCTCACTGCTGTGCAGTGTTTTGCCCTTTGCCCTTTCTTAAATATTTTTTCACAGAGGCACCACCAGCTTCACTGATTGGCTTGGCTGTGGCCTGCAGTGTGTCCATTGCCAAGCCATCTGGAACTGGCTGTGTCTGGCATGGGGCAGCCCCATGTCTCTTCTCACACCTTGTCCTGGTTTCAGCTGGGATAGAGTTAATTTTCTTCTTAGTAGCTGGTACAGTGCGTTTTGGATTTAGTGTGAGAATAATGTTGATAACGCACTGATGTTTTAGTTGTTGCTAAGTAGCGCTTATCCTAAGTTAAGGATTTTTCAGTTTCCCTTGCTCTGCCAGCAGGAAGGCTGGAGGGGCACAAGAATTTGGGAGGGCACACAGTCAGGACAGCTGACCCAAACTAGCCAAAAGGATATTCCATACCATAGAACATCATGCTCAGTATATAAATTGGGGGGGGGGGGGTTGGCCCGGAGGGGTGGATCGCTGCTTGGGCATCGGTCAGTGAGTGGTGAGCAATTGCACTGTGCATCACTTTTCTTTTCTTGGGTTTTATTTCTCTCCCTTTCTTTTGTTATATTCCTTTTCATTATTATTATTGTTATTGTTGTTATATTTTATTTTACTTTAGATATGAAATCGTTCTTATCTCAACCCACGAGTTTTACTTCTTTTTTTTGATTGTCCTCCCCATCCCACTGGGAGGGGTGTAAAAGGAACTAGGCCTTAAGCCTTATTGTTTTAAGACTATTCATATTAGACATATAACTAATGATTAGAAATTGTTTTAGATATGATTAATAGAATGCAGGTGCTTATAAAACAATATGTATGAGCTGCTTAATTGTCCTATGTGTCTCCCCCTCCATGGCTGGCTTAAAACCCAGTCAAGCTGAATCAACAGAGGAAGGATCATACATCTTAGACCTAAGACATGGGAGTAAGTGATTAACTTTAGAGCAAGATAAATTAATAGAATAACCTGAGTGATTTTTAGAAATTCAAAGGTATCTTTGAAGTGTAAGAAGATAAGTGATTGTGGTGACCGAAGACCTTCTGCCTATGACCGCTAACTTCAGAAGAACTGAGACACGAGAATGGATAAGATGATGAATGATAACGATATGAGAACAGAGATCGGCTGGAAAATTACAAAGACTTTGGACTGGGACAATGGGTGGTAAAAAGGTATATAAGATTTGGAAACTTTTGGAAGTATGCCATTCACTGCGGTGGTGGCCCAACTCTGAGTTGTTAATAAAGCAAACCTAGAGAAACCCACGTCTGAAAATTCTTTAACAACCATGACACAACTGAAAGGCCACCCCTGCAGCCCACCCCCCCCCAAGACTTTGTCATATAAAAGCAATACACAGGATTTCTGGGAAAAAAATTGGCTACATGCCATTTAAAGACCTCTAGGCAAGGATGAACGTGAATACAAAATATACCCCTTGGAATAATTCCAGACTTTGTACATCATTCATTTTATCATGTGAAAGACCCTGGATATATGTTACCTCCTACCAGAGGGGAGTTCTGGGATCATAACGATACACAGGTATTGTAAAAATATGCAAAAATGTTAGTCACTTGATTATATTTTCTGCAAGGTTGAATAAATACTATTGAGATTATCCCCTATAATGCAAGGCAATTACTTAAGGTACTGAGTTCCAGGCACTTAGGAGAGTTCACCTGTATAACCCTTTGTCCTGGTTTCAGCTGGGATAGAGTTAATTGTCTTCCTAGTAGCTGGTACAGTGCTATGTTTTGAGTTCAGTATGAGAAGAATGTTGATAACACTGATGTTTTCAGTTGTTGCTAAGTAATGTTTAGTCTCAAGTCAAGGATTTTTCAGCTTCTCATGCCCAGCCAGCGAGAAAGCTGGAGGGGCACAAGAAGTTGGCACAGGACACAGCGAGGGCAGCTGACCTAAAGTGGCCAACGGGGTATTCCATACCATGTGACGTCCCATCTAGTATAGGAACTGGGGGGAGTGGGGGTGGGGGGATTGCCGCTCAGGGACTAACTGGGTGTTGATTGGCGGGTGGTGAGCAATTGCACTGTGCATCATTTGTATATTCCAATCCTTTTATTATTACTGTTGTCATTTTATTAGTGTTATCATTATCATTATTAGTTTCTTCTTTTCTTTTCTATTAAACTGTTCCTATCTCAACCCACGAGTTTTACTTCTTTTCCCGATTTTCTCCCCATCCCACTGGGTGGGGGGGGAGTGAGTGAGCAGCTGCGTGGTGCTTAGTTGCTGGCTGGGGTTAAACCATGACACCCTTAGTTATGATGGTGAACACTAGTCAACAAGAACAAAACCAGTGGAGCCTATGAGATGGCTCTTGTCAGAAATGGTCGCCAAGATAATAAACATTCCCTAGCTGAACCCAGAGGCTCATAGGTCCCAATTCCCAAACTCAGAGTGGTCATCAACACAGCAAAATGCAGTGCCAAGTCAGGTCCCAAGAAAGAATAGTTGAGTTCAGAGCCAGCTAACAAACACAGAACCAGCTGGGTTGCTGTACCCAGATAATTGAGCTAGTTTTATTTTTTGTTTTTATTTCTGTTTGCAAAAAAATTTATTTTCTAAGAGCAGTGTTTTGTCCATTGAATGGAAGCTATATTGCCATAGAAACACATGCCTACAATTCCTCCCAGTAGATTAAAGAGATGTGGTTTGAGCATATGAAGCCACAGAATCAAAATCCCTAATTGCATTTTATAGAGGAAATTCTGACTGCTTTAAAACCAATGAGAAAACTTTCACTGACTTTTGCAGGATCAGAACTGAACTTCAGTCACACAGGACCAGATACGAAAATTACTGAAGCCAATAGGCTTTGTATTGGTTTTGTGTGGCAAGGTTTTGGTTGCGGGTGGGGTTACAGGGGTGGCTTCTGTAAGAAGCTGCTGGAAGCTTCCCCTGTGTTCGACAGAGCCCATACCAGCCGGCTCTAAGACAGACCCGCCGCCGGCCAAGGCCGAGCCAATCAGCGATAGTGGTAACGCCTCTGTGATAACATTTTTAAGAAGGAAAAAAAGTTGGGACGGCGGTATTCGGCAGCCGGAGAGAGGAGTGAGAACATGTAAGAGAAACAACCCTGCGGACACCAAGGTCAGTGAAGAAGGAGGGGGAGGAGATGCTCCAGGTGCCGGAGCAGAGATTCCCCTGCAGCCCGTGGTGAAGACCATGGTGAGGCAGGCTGTCCCCCTGCAGTCCATGGAGGTCCACGGTGGAGCAGATATCCACCTGCAGCCCGTGGAGGACCCCACGCCGGAGCAGGTGGGTTCCCGAAGGAGGCTGTGACCCCGTGGGAACCCCGCGCTGGAGCAGGCTCCTGGCAGGACCTGCGGATCTGTGGAGAGAGGAGCCCACGCTGGAGCAGGTTTTCTGGCAGGACTTGTGACCCCGTGGGGGGCTCACGCTGGAGCAGTCTGTGCCTGAAGGACTGCACACCGTGGAAAAGGACCCATGCTGGAGCAGTTCGTGAAGAACTGCAGCCTGTGGGAAGGACCCACGTTGGAGAAGTTCGTGGAGGACTGTCTCCCGTGGGTGGGACCCCACGCTGGAGCAGGGGAAGAGTGTGATGAGTCCTCCCCCTGAGGAGGATGAAGCGGCAGAAAATAACATGTGATGAACTGACCGTAAACCCCATCCCCGTCCCCCTGTGCCGCTGGGGGGGTGGTAGAGAATCCGGGAGTGAAGTTGTGCCCGGGAAGAAGGGAGGGGTGGAGGGAAGGTGTTCTGAGATTTGGTTTTATTTCTCATTACCCTACTCCGGTTGATTTGTAATAAATCAAGTTAATTTTTCCCCAAACTGAGTCTGTTTTGCCCGTGACGGTAATTGGTGAGTGATCTCTCCTATCCTTATCTCCACCCACAAGCTCTTTGTTATATTTTCTCTCCCCTGTCCAGTTGAGAAGGAGGGGGAGTGATAGAACAGCTCTGGTGGGCACCTGGCATCCAGCCAGGGTTAACCCATCACAGTCTTTTTGGTGGAGAATGCGGGCAAGTGAGGAATTTGAGATAAGGATAGTAACTGAGAGAGGTAACGGGCAAAACATGGACTGAACGCAGCTAGAGAGTTAAGAGCTGCATGACGAGCGGGGAATTTTTATTGTTGTAATTGTGGTGAAGGGACGAGGGGTGGATTGTGTGTAAATTGTCCACTTTTTGTCGGTTTTGTGATGATATTATTTTGATTGGTGTGGGGAATTCTTTTTTGTTGATGTGAGTGAAGATTTTGTGTGATGAATGTAGATTTTAATGATAGTTCTTAAAAATGTGATGCACAGAGGCGAGGGGTGGAATGTATTGGTTTTGTGTGGCAAGGTTTTGGTTGCGGGTGGGGTTACAGGGGTGGCTTCTGTAAGAAGCTGCTGGAAGCTTCCCCTGTGTTCGACAGAGCCCATACCAGCCGGCTCTAAGACAGACCCGCCGCCGGCCAAGGCCGAGCCAATCAGCGATAGTGGTAACGCCTCTGTGATAACATTTTTAAGAAGGAAAAAAAGTTGGGATGGCGGTATTCGGCAGCCGGAGAGAGGAGTGAGAACATGTAAGAGAAACAACCCTGCGGACACCAAGGTCAGTGAAGAAGGAGGGGGAGGAGATGCTCCAGGCGCCGGAGCAGAGATTCCCCTGCAGCCCGTGGTGAAGACCATGGTGAGGCAGGCTGTCCCCCTGCAGTCCATGGAGGTCCACGGTGGAGCAGATATCCACCTGCAGCCCGTGGAGGACCCCACGCCGGAGCAGGTGGGTTCCCGAAGGAGGCTGTGACCCCGTGGGAACCCCGCGCTGGAGCAGGCTCCTGGCAGGACCTGCGGATCTGTGGAGAGAGGAGCCCACGCTGGAGCAGGTTTTCTGGCAGGACTTGTGACCCCGTGGGGGGCTCACGCTGGAGCAGTCTGTGCCTGAAGGACTGCACACCGTGGAAAAGGACCCATGCTGGAGCAGTTCGTGAAGAACTGCAGCCCGTGGGAAGGACCCACGTTGGAGAAGTTCGTGGAGGACTGTCTCCCGTGGGTGGGACCCCACGCTGGAGCAGGGGAAGAGTGTGATGAGTCCTCCCCCTGAGGAGGATGAAGCGGCAGAAAATAACATGTGATGAACTGACCGTAAACCCCATCCCCGTCCCCCTGTGCCGCTGGGGGGGTGGTAGAGAATCCGGGAGTGAAGTTGTGCCCGGGAAGAAGGGAGGGGTGGAGGGAAGGTGTTCTGAGATTTGGTTTTATTTCTCATTACCCTACTCCGGTTGATTTGTAATAAATCAAGTTAATTTTTCCCCAAACTGAGTCTGTTTTGCCCGTGACGGTAATTGGTGAGTGATCTCTCCTATCCTTATCTCCACCCACAAGCTCTTTGTTATATTTTCTCTCCCCTGTCCAGTTGAGAAGGAGGGGGAGTGATAGAACAGCTCTGGTGGGCACCTGGCATCCAGCCAGGGTTAACCCATCACAGGCTTGTACAAATTTCAGCCAGGCTGATGGACTCTATTTCTAAATATTTTTAGATTTTTTTTTTATAGAATGCACCTAAATTCTGAGAAATGAACACCATCTCCAAACGCTCTGTTAAATATTTTCTCCCTCCCTGTACCCCATTCTCCTTCAATATTTAGAAATCATTTGTAACAATCTAATTCTCATTCAAAAGAATGGGTTTTCTAATGACACATTCACATGCTTTGTGCACACAGCATTCCGTAACAAAACTTCCCATAAGTGCTGATTGGGTTTCTATATTGAGAAAACAAAGTCATGGAAATTTTTATAATTATACCAAATACTGCTTGTCTGTGCACAGTGTGATTCTCCTTCCTGTATCAGAAACCCAAAGGTTCAGGTCACAGGCTCAAAGCTGGCCTCCTACACAAAGCTAACATCATAATTAATTAAAAGGAAGTCACAGCATGTATCTTAGCATGTTCCTTAGCAAAGATACAAAGTCTCATCATAAAGGGAAAATGCATAAAAGTTATTGGGATTCCTGGTGTAATGTTAAAAAACAAAACAAACCAAAACAATTATTCAGTCTTCAAGGATGAAAATTACTGAGACTATGTTAGTGGGAACCTAGTAGCAAGAAGTAAATTGCATCAAATTGCACCAGATTATGTTAAGAGGTAGTAGCCACCACTAATCCCTCATCAGAAACAGGAAGGCTTTCTGTGTACCCCCTAAAACCCTAGCACTCCTCTCACATCACCACTCTTCTGTAACATGATATGTTAATTCATTCCCCAGGATGAAGCTGAGCACAGCTCATGTACCGATCTTTGTTCTGTATTTCTAGGCATTTTGTTTAATAGTGATAGCAAATGGGTGAATAATACTATTTCTTCTCAGCTAAGTATTCACAGCTCAGACTCTGTTACTTTTGTAGCTCTCTGTACTACTGTTGGTTGATCATCCCCCAATCTCTATCATTTCTTCTCTTAGAGTAGGGCTTCCCAGTAGGACTGGTGTCTACGACTGTCGTGGTTTAACCCCAGCCAGCAACTAAGCACCATGCAGCCGCTCGCTCACTTCCCCCCACCAAGTGGGATGGGGGAGATAATCGGGGGAAAAAAAGTAGAACTTGTGGATTGAGAAACTGAAACAGTTTAACGGGACAGAAAGGAAGAAAATAATAATGATAATAAGAACAACAGTAATAAAATGACAATAATAATAATAATAAAAGAATTGGAATATACAAAACAAGTGATGCACAATGCAATTGTTCACCACTCACTGACCGATACCCAGTTAGTTCCTGAGCAGTGATGCATCCCCCCCGGTCAACTCCCCCCAGTTTATATACTAGGCATGACGTCACATGGTATGGAATATCCCTTTGGCCAGTTTGTGTCAGCTGCCCTGGCTGTGTCCCCCCCCAACTTCTTGTGCCCCTCCAGCCTTCTTGCTGGCTGAGCATGAGAAGCTGAAAAATCCTTGACTTAGTCTAAACACTCCTTAGCAACAACTGAAAACATCAGTGTGTTATCAACATTCTTCTCATACTAATCCAAAACATAACACTATACCAGCTACTAGAAAGAAAATTAACTCTATCCCAGCTGAAACCAGGACAGTATCCACCCCTTATTCTATACCATTTACATCATGCTCAGGTCCCATACTTTCTAATACATCTCAGTTAATCACCATCACCTTTCCTGTCCTTTGATATATATATATATATACACTCATACAGATATCATTCCCTTAGTCTATGGGCCATCCCTATAAAATGCCCATTTTCATTTAGTCCATGACTTTGGGCTCTATCTGTCATAACAGTCTGTCTGGGCAGGAGGGATGGTGCAAAGTCCACATGGCAGTATACTTTGCGGAAAGGCTATTATCCGTCCCTCTCCATGTTGATGGAGCATATGAACCATCTTATTAACCCCCACAACAGTTTCAGCTGTCAACCCTCCAGCAGTGGGCCTGGTCTATGACCCTGTAATAAGGAAAAAAAACCTCAAAATGGGTGAAAAGTCTTACACTTTTTCTGCAACTGGGGATCTGGTACATATTTTGGGGGTTTCTCCTGGGTGTTGCTACTAAGAAATTTCCCTTTCTGGTGAAAGACTGAGAAAAACATTTTGCTTTAGAATGGTGATGGCAAAGCTGCATCTTTGGCCCTGGAAGCCTCTGACATTTTAAGAAACCACACCAACACGGTAGTGGCAAAAAATTATAGGGACACATCCTTGTATGTGAATTATTACAAAGCCCAGGCCAGCAATGGTCTTCCTGGTTTTCAAGGTGGTCCTTTCATGCATGTTGTGGGTGTCAGAGGTATATTCAGTAACCTGTTTAGAAAGGCTGTCCTGCTTATGAAAAGGGAATTGGAAATTGTTAAGCCACACATTAAAAGCACTGGTCAAGATATTGCAAAAAAAATGGACATGTTTCCAAGGTTGTCATGGACAAGTTGGAAATGCCATCAAATCAGGAGGACTCGGGACCTCTGTATATTCAAAGAAAAAGCCTTAAAAGAAAGAAAGCCATGTCACACCCCTGGAGGGAAGGCCTCCTGCCCACCCTTTAAAAAAAAAAAGAAGGGGGGCACCAGACAACAGTCTGACCAGGACAAGAAGAAGAAAAAGAACAACAATCCAGGCCAAACAGTGCAAAAGAAAGAGAAAACCCAGAGAAAGAGGTCCTGTTCTACCACTAGAAAAGGAAATATATTTTAAAAGGGATGGCTTTCGTTCATGGCTGCTCAGAAGAATGTACCAAATCTGAGCTGGATTTGTTTGAAATGTCTCCAACACAGACCGGCACTGAGAAAAGCCTGTTTATTGAGGTACCTCCACTTCCCACTATTTCACACTTTGCACCTCTGGACTTTTTCATGGCTGGGAATGGGGAAGATTCCATAGAGCTGAAGAACAGCCTGTTGTACCTTTGCTGCAAGACTGTAAAAGCTGACGGGTCCAACCTTGGTGCCTGTGAGGCCGTGGGCCTCGTGAATTACCCACTGGCCTCTATTTCTAGCCAGCTAGACATTATGCTGGGGGACCGATTGATAAGCCAGAGCCACAACTGCTATTCCCTACCAAGCCTTCATTGAGTTGCTTCTCAAGTACAGCTGTGACACACTGTCCATGCACGCACTTCTCCACTGGGCTGTTCTACAAAGACACAGCTGGGCAGCAGGAAGTGGTCACGCTGGATGTTTTCTGTAATCAGGGATTCAGGCAACGCTCAGCTCTGACAGCCCAGAGTAGCAGGATTGAACTATCAGGACCCCTCCACAGCGATCTGTTCTTTCGAGACAAGCTTTTGTTGAATGGTGTGGATGTAAAAATTAAGCTGACATGCAGAAAAGACAACTTTTGTTTTATGAGCTCCCTGGCAGCAAAAGCCTACAAACCGGTTATTACCTATGCCTTGCTGTTTGTGAAGAAAGTGTGGGTGGCACCTGGGCTGGGTTTGGGATATACTGAGGCGTTACTTATGGCCAGCACTAAATACCCAGTGGATTGCATGTCATGGAAGTGTTCAGCATATTGGCTGGTAGCTGTGTGAGCAACCAGGAAAATTTGTTTTGGGGACAGCTACCCAAGCTCGTTGTTATTGAGAACGATGCTTTTAGTGGCATTTATGCTAAGAACCCTTTCAGTTTTAAACATTATAATAAATTTTTTGGCCCTCCATGTGGATGGTGAACAAATGCCAGCGAAACCGCTGCAGCCTGATTTTGAGAGTGGTTGCTGTGTGAGAGAATACATGCAGCTCATTCAGACTATTGGCAGACATATGAAAGACCATTCCCTGCTGGTTGACAGAGAAGAGTTTGCCCCTGGCTGTACCCTGTTTGCCTTTGACCTGTCTCCAGGCCAAGAATGTGCTGATCGCTATTCCCTGATTAAAACAGGAAACCTGAGAGCAGAAGTATGCTTTGCAAGGGCCTTGACCACCACTGTTAATATGATCACGTACAGTGTATTTGGCACTATGATAAACTGATGGAGAAATGTGCTCTTTGACTACATGTGAGGATGGACACAGAACAACTCTTGTTTTTTTCAGCAGACCCCTACACCAGGGAAATATTTCTAGACATGTACCCTGGCAACTGGCTCCCTAGGGCCCATATTTCTCCAATACCAGCAAGCATAGTTGTAAATACACATACACATAACCATCCTGGAGAGCACTGGCTAGCAATTTTCCTGGCAGATCAGAAATGCACACAGTTTTTGACTTGCATGCTGTGGTGGGTTGACCTTGGTTGGCCACCAGGTGCCCACCAAGCTGCTCTATCATTTCCTCTCCTCAGCAGGACAGGGGGGAGAAAGTAAGATGAAAAACTTATGGGTAGAGCTAAAGGCAGTTTAATAAAGAAAAGCAAAGGCTGCATGCAGAAGTAAAGGAAACAAAAAAATTATTCTCTACTTCCCATGAGCAGGCGATGTCCAGCCACTTCCTGGGAAGTAGGGCCTCAGTACATGTAGTAGTTGCTTCAGAAGACAAATGCCTTAATAATGAATGCCCCTACCTCTTCCTCCTTTCTCTTATTCCAAACAACACTGTTGAGTAGGTTAGATCTCTGTCCACATTTCCCCCAGAGAATTTAAACACAGTTTTGCAATTTGGCGTTTGATAGGGTTTTTCTTAATATGTTCAGGCTGCAAAACAACATCTTCTTTCTGCCTGTAAAGTTCGACATATTTAGCTTTTTGGTCATCATCTGTGCACCAGCCTGGGTAGCCTGAAGCTTCCTGATTCTGGCGGAGGTGAAACTTTATATAATCTAAGAAAAAACCGCTAGCCCTCTGTTCAAAATGCCAAATCTCATAGATTTCACAAACCATGTAGCCCTCCTCCAGAGCCTTGTTCAGTTCCGTGGAACACCAGGTACCCACAAGGGCTCTTTCTTCATCACTGTGGGTGCAGAGGGCCTGGCAGATTTCAGCACAAGTGTGGCATAAGGGAAACAATAGCTTGCCATTTACCCTCATGGGAAGCACAGGGAAAAAGAGCCCATGAAGCAGGTACACCTTTACTTTGACCATCCTGAAGTAGGCCGTCAAGGTGTCAACAGCCTCAAAAATAACTTTGAGGTGCCCAAGAGGATATTGTTTTGTTTTGTTGATGAAGGGATAGAGGCTAGTAAAATCATAGTAATATATCTTTTCATCAGGGGCTGCTTTGTAATACAGACAAATGGCATTTGTCCTGCCACCAAAAAGCACACCTTTGGGAATCAGTGGCGTGGGCAGTTTGATCTTGGCTAATAACTCTGCAAGCTCCCCATCTGATTTTGTCATAGCGACCCACTCATGCTCCCATAGAGAGCTGATGTTAAAACCCGCTCTCTTTCAGTGGTCCATCTTTTGTTGTGCTGTGTAATACAAATATCCAGAGGTGGCCCCTGTCAAAGGATTCCAGTCATTTTCATAGTAGCATTTGATACAGCCATAGAAAAAGCATCCATTAAATTCAAAAGCTGTCAGCACCCCATCAATGATTGCATAGCCATCCAAGAAGTAGGATCTTGCTCTGCAGGGGACTGTAGTAACTGGGAAGTCCTTCCAGGAGGCCATCTACCCTTGTGGAAGACCTGATCACTGGCTCACCACATTCATAAAAACAGTTTGCATATAAGGGCCCTTGTGGTCCCCATAACCCCTTGCCAGTAAGACACTTGCTGCAAGGCAAAATTAATTTAGCTTTCCTAATTAGCAGTCTTTGTTGTAACATTTTTTTCTGTTTTGCTAGTCTGTGAGTCAAGGCCTCAGAACTAACAGCCCCACCAACCCTTTTATCACCACCATTCTGCCTGCTATTCCTCTCTGCCCGAGACTAAACATGGTCTTTGTGTGCTAAAACTATTTGATTACTGTTGCACTCCCCAAAAATGGCTGTTAGCTGTACTAATTAATGGCCTTGTTTGTAACTGTGAGTTTTGCTTCAATGTCCTGTGAAAAGTTGCCATAGCCTTATCAGCACAGCTAGCACTTGTATGGCCACCCACCTGACTTTCAACAGCTTCTGTCATAGCACCACCACCAGCCCTTTTATCACCATCATACAGCTACTCTTCTGTACCAGATAATAAACATGGTCTTTCAGCTCTGAAACACCTCCATTGCGCTTACTGATCCACTTGCTTTTTCTGCAGTAGCTGTGGTGTCTAAGAGCGTGGGGCTGCAGTCTGTGTCCCAATGTTATCAATTAATATGTATAATATGATTGAAATAACCAGGGAGCTGCTAAAGTCCTGTCTACAGCTCCCCCCCCACATCAATTAATATTTAAAGTAGGGAAACAATAACTAGACATGATTTAGGGTTTAGGAATAAATTATTAGACAATGGGGCTTTGTAGATAGGTAGAATGCTTATGTCAGAAAAAGATAATGGATTGTAGTCTGATCAACAAACCTTGAAGAACCACTTGGAACTGCCAAGATAGAGTAAGAAGTAGGTAAAAGGTAATTCCTACAGGGGGAGATTGCGACCACCGACTCATTGACCACCTACTCAAATGATATCACCTACTCAAAAGAAGACAATGAAGGAAGAAGATAGAGTCTGCTCATTAATTTACATGAGAGGCAAAGAAGAAAGAACCAATCATTTAGGGAGATAATAATGAATATGTATTACTTAAGTATATAAATGTGGGATTTTTTGAGACAAAGGTGTGCTGTCTTGAGACAGGCACCCATTCATGTGCATCAATTAAATTAATTTGAAAATACCTCAACTCTGTGTGTTATTGGCTTGCACACTGGGTAAACAAATCCGCTTTTAGGACAACACCAAAACCTGTGTCTTGCAGCTTTTGCAGTAATCAGTTCAGTCTAACAGGGCAGTCTTGACTGCATGCTTGGTCCTGTGCCTCTTGTTTGCAGCGTTGACTTAAGGACAAGGAAACACATATAGCACCAGCCTGCACCTCACAATGGTCCTACAGGTAGATCCCTCACAACCATGGGGAAGGGGAGCTTCCCCACCATCACCTGCTCTCTCTGTGTGATGCCTCGAAACCTAGTTTGTGGTTCACAAACCCATTGGCCAGTTCTTCTGGTTTGCATTGCCTTTTTGGGGATCCCCTTTGCATCTTTTCCTTATTGTCCTTATGCACATTTTCTTCTGAAGTTAGCATTTTGTTCTGGTTTTCCATTTTTGCAGACAGCATTTCCTGTGTCTTACAGCACCATGCAAAGCCCAAAGTCTTCCCCAGTAAACCTGTCATCCTGTTAGGCCAGGCCCAGGTGCAGGGGCCTCTCATTCCAGCTCACAAGATTGGTCTCTTGTTTGCATGTAAGAGGGTTTTTGCCAGGGGCCCCTTGGTGGGCCTCCTAGGAGGAGTCCATAGCCCTTGGGCATGTTCCAGCTTGTCCATGCCCCCTTTTGGCATCCCTATGCCCTCTTAAATTCCCCCACCACCCCCCCGAGACATGCCAGGGCTTGATCTGCAGTCCCTTAAAGTAGGGGCCCCTGACCCAACTTTTTACTTTTGTTTCATTCCTTTCTATTCACATTTAAACTTTAATTATTCATTCCATTAGCTCTTATTAAATAATGTTTTATCTATTTTAAATCTATGTTTTTATGGCTACATGTATTTAATTTCTATAGCTTTATAAATGCACATATCTATATAAAAATATACACACATACGTACATATATATAGAAGTATATATAAAATAGTGTATCTATGTATAAATTAATAAAAATATATTTATACATAGTACATTCCTTTATATATACTTCTATATATGGATAAATTGTATAAATTTTATATAAATGTATATATTTTTATATCTGAGCACTTCCTGGTCCAAAGGAGGTGGGCAGCTAATCACAGTGCTGCCTGACAACACATGGGTATGACAGTGTTAAGAAATGGCTGTCAGCCAATCACAGCACAGTATGAAAACGTGGGGAATAACGCTGCCAGAAGCGGCATGTAATGACGGGGGTCTTCCTTGTCTGATGTGCTTCTGGGTACAACGGGACTGGTGGCTAGTCCTGCCAGCAAATCACATCTGCCTGAGAAAACGTGGGTATGACTGGTTCTTCTGGTTCACATGGTCTTTTTGCGAAATCCTTAGTCTTTTCCTTATTGTCCCCATGCACATGTTCTTCTAAGGTTGGCATTTTGTTTTAGTTTTCCATTTTTGCAGATAGCGTTCCCTGTGTCTTGCAGCACTGTGCAAAGAATCATAGCATTGTAGAATATCTCAAGTTGGAAGGGACCCATAAGAATCATCAAGTCCAACTCCCTGCTCCTCACAGGACTACCTAAAACTAAACCATATGATTAAGAGCATTGTCCAGATGCTACTTGAACTCTGACAGTTTGATGCCGTGACAACTTCCCTGGGGAGCCTGTTCCAGTGACCAACCACCCTCCCAGTGAAGAACCTTTTCCTAATGTCCAATCTGAACTTCCCCTGAAGCAGCTTCATTACATTTCCTCGTGTCCTATCACTGGTCACCAGAGGATAGAGATCCACCAGAGAGGAGATCAGCACCTCCCCCTCCACTGCCCCAGTAACCCTGCATGGCCATCCTCTTGGGCTGGGCCCAGATGTAGAGACCTTTCCATACAGCTCAAAGGACTGATCTCTTCTTTGCACATGACAGAAACCACCCTCTTGAAGTTTCCACCCACCCCATACATCTCAGGGCTTATTCTACAGCCTTGTAAATTGTGGCACCCCAAACCTTGTCTTTTACTTTTGTTTAATTACTTTCTATTCATGTTTAAAGTTGTTGTGGTTTAACCCCAGCCAGCGACTAAGCACCACACAGCTGCTTGCTCACTCCTACCCCCTCCCAGTGGGATGGGGAGGGCAATCAAAAAAAAGAAGTAAAACTCATGGGTTGAGAAAAAAACGGTTTGTCGTGGTTTAACCCCAGCCAGCAACTAAGCACCACGCAGCCGCTCACTCACTCCCCCCCCACCCAGTGGGATGGGGGAGAAAATCGGGAAAAGAAGTAAAACTCGTGGGTTGAGATAAGAACGGTTTAATAGAACAGAAAGGAAGAAACTAATAATGATAATGATAACACTAATAAAATGACAACAGCAATAATAAAAGAATTGGAATGTACAAATGATGCGCAGTGCAATTGCTCACCACCCACCGACTGACACCCAGCTAGTCCCTGAGCGGCGATTCCCCGCCCCCACTTCCCAGTTCCTATACTAGATGGGACGTCACATGGTATGGAATACCCTGTTGGCCACTTTAGGTCAGCTACCCTCGCTGTGTCCTGTGCCAACTTCTTGTGCCCCTCCAGCTTTCTCGCTGGCTGGGCATGAGAAGCTGAAAAATCCTTGACTTGAGACTGAACATTACTTAGCAACAACTGAAAACATCAGTGTTATCAACATTCTTTGCATACTGAACTCAAAACATAGCACTGTACCAGCTACTAGGAAGACAGTTAACTCTATCCCAGCTGAAACCAGGACATGGTTTAATAACTAAAGTAAAATAAAAAATAATAATAGCAATAATAATAATAAAATATAATAATAATAATAATAATGAAAATAGATACAATTAAAAAAAACAAAAAAAAGAGAGAAATAAAACCCAAGAAAAGACAACTGATGCACAATGCAATTACTCACTGTTACGGATGCATGACTAACCAAATCCAACAGGTGTTAAAACTCAGATTTATTCTTCAGCAAAAGTTAGTTAGAAGTCCGGTAACATTTTATATAACCACAGGCTCAATGATGTAAAGAAAATTAATACTACATGGCCGACTTAAGAATCCCCAAGATTGAAAGCGATGGCTCAAAATGCACGTATCACTCACCTAAAAGCTGAGGGCTCTCTCCCTCGAGGAGTTACCTCGGGCGGTGCCCCGGCCCGAGGGGGAGTCCCCGACTGCAGACCCACTGCTCCGAGGAGGACTGCCCACGTGTCCTCCGGCGGGACCCCATTTATACCCCTGTCGAATCTGACCTGTGGTCATTTAATTCTATTGGCTAGGAGGGTCACCTCAGTGTACCTGGTGCATCTCGATTGGCCAGTTCAAATTTCAACCTGCAGCCTTCAGGGTTTCCTTCCCCTCCTCCCTTCCTGGAGAAGTTTTGTTTCCTGCTGGCAGGATGGGGGGGGAATGTACTGCCACATTCACTACCCGCTGACCGATGCCCAAGCAATGATCTGCCCCTCTGGGCCAACTCCCCCCAGTTTATATACTGAGCATGATGTTCTATGGTATGGAACATCCCTTTGGCTAGTTTGGGTCAGGTGTCCTGGCCATGCTCCCTCACAGCTTCTTGTGCACCTGCTTGCTGGCAGAGCATGGGAAACTGAACAATCCTTAACTTAGGACAAGCACTACTTAGCAACAACTAAAACATCAGTGCGTTATCAACATTATTCTCACACTAAATCCAAAACGCACTGTACCAGTTACTAGGAAGAAAATTAACTCTATCCCACACTTTCTGATACATTTCCAATTAATTGCCACCACTTTTCCTGTCTTTTAATATATACACAAGGATATCATTCCCATAGTCATCTCTGTCAAATGTCTGTTGAGTTCATTCAGTCCATGACTTTGGGCTCCATCTGTCATACCAGTCTGTCTGGGCAGAAGGAATGGTGCAAAGTCTGCTCAGTCGGCAGAGCAGGATCAGGCTTCAGTGCAGTGCAGTGGGCGGGTGACACTGGGCACAGCAGGAGGATGGTGTGTAGTGTTGGATTGTTGCATGCTGAAGTCAGTCCCAGTTCCATCACCACTGCACTTTGCTCAGATTTATCAAAGTTCATTTTTCGTTAATCTAAGTGATTCTTATTGCAATACCATTGATACAGTATATGACAATTATAATAATGATGACATACAGTGGGAGAGTTATATAGCAATCAACATCATATGATGTAACCTATTGGCTATTCTCACCTAAAATCAAATCCCCTTGAGGCACAAATTGGACTTCCTCATCCTTCCACATCACACACCAAGTGCACCCAGGTCCTTGAGCAAAAGCAATCCCATGAATGGGTTTGCCTTTACCAGAGGCAAGAGTAACCCAGACTGTCTTCCCTAACATATTTTTTATGTGCACTGCAGGAACTTTATCTCCTTCTACAGTACATAAAAGTTCTGACTGGGCAGGCCCAGCCCGATTGGCAGATCCTCTAGTGTTAACTAACCAGGCAGCTTTTGCTAAATGTGTATCCCAATGTTTGAAGGTTCCACCCCCCATTGCTCTCAGTGTAGTTTTCAGCTGTGGACACATATTTAGCTAACAGTCACAAGACCGTTCCAGATGCCTTTAGAAGGCCTTGAACAGAATAAACAAGAAGACAAAAAAAGAAAGATGCCAATTAGAAGAACACAGGCGCGCATTCCACGATAAAGGGAACTTGGCACAAAGAACCTCAATTCGGCAGCTTATCTTGACCAATTAAGCTGAGACAAGTTTCGCATGTTTTAGTTAGTATAACCAATTATGTCTTATGTTTATGCGCGTGTACAGTGTTGATATAACCAATCATTAAGTGTAACTAGGCGCATGGACAACGCGTGAATAATGTGTGTAACCAATAGTAAAATAGCTAAACGCATGTACAGATGTAACCAATGTATAAAAATGATGTCTGATGCTCTAGTAAAGGGTCTTCAACTATGATCATATTGATCTGTCATTGAGTCCATTATTATGCTCCCGCATTCAGCAGTCCATTGTATTGTTCAATTTTTCCGGAGGCCGGTGCATGACAGGGGATGTGATATACCCACTCAATGCCATGTTCTTTGGCCCAGGTGTCTATGAGGTTGTTTTGGAAATGAGTCCTGTTGTCTGACTCGATTCTTTCTGGGGTGCTGTGTTGCGATTAGACTTGCTTTTCAATGCCCAGAATAGTGTTCCGGGCGGTGGCATGGGGTACAGAATATGTTTCCAGCCATCCAGTAGTTGTTTCCGCCATTGTAACCACATAGCACTTGCCTTGGCGGGTTTGTGGGAGTGTGTTATAGTCAATCTGCCAGGCTTCCCCATATTTATATTTCAGCCATCACCCTCCATACCACAGGGGATTTAACCACTTGGCTTGCTTGACTGCAGCACAGGTTTCACATTCATGGATAACCTGTGCGACAATGTCCATGGTCAAGTCCACCCCTCGATCACGAGCCCATCTATATGTTGCATCTCTTCCCTGATGGCCCGAGGTGTTATGGGCCCACCAAGCTATAAATAGCTCACCCTTATGTTGCCAGTCCAGATCCACCTGAGACACTTCAATCTTGGCAGCCTGATCCACCTGCTGGTTGTTTTTGATGTTCTTCAATGGCCTGACTCTTGGGTACGTGAGCATCTACGTGATGTACTTTTACCACTAGCTTCTCTAGCCGAACAGCAATATCTTGCCACAGTGCAGCAGCCCAGATGAGTTTACCTCTGTGCTGCCAGTTGCTCTGCTTCCATTGCTGTAGCCACCCCCACAGGGCATTTGCCACCATCCAGGAGTCAGTATAGAGATAGAGCACTGGCCACTTCTCTCTTTCAGCATTATCTAATGCTAGCTGGATGGCTTTCACTTCTGCAAACTGACTCGATTCACCTTCTCCTTCAGCAGTTTCTGCGACTAGTCGTGTAGGACTCCATACAGCAGCCTTCCACCTCCGATGCTTTCCCACAATGCGACAGGACCCGTCAGTGAACAGGGCATATTGCCTCTCATTTTCTGGCAGTTTATTATACAGCGGGGCCTCTTCAGCACGTGCCACCTCTTCCTCAGGCAACATTCCAAAATCTTTGCCTTCTGGCCAGTCCGTGATCACTTCCACAATTCCTGGGCGGTTGGATTTCCCCAGTCGAGCTCGTTGTGTGATCAGTGTGGCCCACTTACTCCATGTGGCATCAGTTGCATGATGTGTAGAGGAGACTTTTCCTTTGAACATCCAGCCCAGCACTGGCAGTCGGGGTGCTAAGAGGAGCTGTGTTTCAGTACCAACCACTTCTGAGGCAGCTCGAACTCCTTCATATGCTGCCAATATCTCTTTTTCAGTTGGAGTGTAGTGAGTCTCGAATCCTCTGTATCCTCGACTCCAAAACCCCAGGGGTCGGCCTCGGGTCTCCCCAGGTGCTTTCTGCCAGAGGCTCCAGGTAGGACCATTCTCCCCGGCTGCAGTATAGAGCACATTTTTAACATCTTGTCCTGCCCGGACTGGCCCAAGGGCTACTGCATGAACAATCTCCCGTTTAATTTGTTCAAAGGCTTGTCGTTGCTCAGGGCCCCATTTAAAATCATTCTTCTTCCGGGTCACTTGGTAGAGAGGGCTTACAATCAGACTGTAATTTGGAATATGCATTCTCCAAAAACCTACAACACCTAAGAAGGCCTGTGTTTCCTTTTTAGTAGTTGGTGGAGACATAGCTGCTATTTTGTTGGTCATGTCCATTGGGATCTGACCATGTCCATCTTGCCATTTTATTCTTAAAAACCGGAACTGTGCAGGTCCTTTCACCTTACTTTGTTTTATGGCAAAACCGGCTTTCAGAAGGATTTGGATTATTTTCTTCCCTTTCTCAAAAACTTCTTCTGCTGTGTCACCCCATACAATGATGTCATCAATGTACTGCAGGTGCTCTGGAGCTTCACCTTTTTCCAGTGCAGCCTGGATCAGTCCATGGCAAGTGGTGGGGCTGTGTTTCCACCCCTGGGGCAATCGATTCCAGGTGTACTGGACACCCCTCCAAGTAAAAGCAAACTGTGGCCTGCACTCTGCTGCCAGAGGGATTGAGAAAAATGCATTAGCAATGATGTCAATTGTGGCATACCACTTGGCTGCCTTTGATTCTAGTTCGTATTGAAGTTCTAACATGTCTGGCACAGCAGCACTCGGCGGCGGCGTGACTTCATTCAGGCCATGATATTCAACTGGTAGTCTCCACTCCCCATTAGACTTTTGCACTGGCTATATGGGGCTGTTAAAGGGTGAGCGAGTCCTACTGATCACCCCTTGGCTCTCCAGTTGACGAATCAGCTTATGGATGGGAATCAGAGAGTCTCGGTTGGTGTGATATTGCTGCTGGTGCACCGCTGTGGTAGCAGTTGGCACTTGTTGTTTTTCAGCCCTCAGCAACCCCACAACCGAAGGGTCTTGAGAGAGACCAGGCAGGGTAGACAGCTGTTCAGTGCCCTCCGTCTCCAAGGCAGCTATACCAGAAGCCCATTGATACCTCTTTGGGTCTTTAAAATACCCTCTCCTGAGCTAGTCTATGCCAAGGATGCATGGAGCCTCTGGGCCAGTCACAATGGGGTGTTTATGCTACTCATTCCCAGTTAGGCTTACTTCAGCTTCCAATACAGTTAGCTGCTGGGATCCCCCTGTCACACCAGAGATACAGATGGGTTCTGCCCCTTTATAGCTTGATGGCATTAGAGTACACTGTGCACTGGTGTCTTCTAGAGCCTTGTACTCCTGTGGGTCTAATGTGCCAGGCCATTGGATCCACACCATTCAGTAGACCCAGTTGTCCCTTTCCTCCACCTGGCTGGAGGCAGGGCCCTCTAGTCTTGGTCATAGTATTTGTTACTCACTTTTTGTAAAAATGGATTAGAATTCCTTCTCATAGGATCAGGAGTAAGATCAGCCCTTCCACACTGTCCGGCACACTACTCACGCTGCCCACTGGAGACTGAAGCAGCAATTTTCCTGGAAGAACCCTCATCTGTGATTGGTTTTCCTTGCAATTCACGTACCCATGCATCAAGAGTTGAGGTAGATTGTCCATCCCACTTCATCATATCCTCTCTGTGTTCACACAGGTAAGACCACAGGGCACCTCGTGGTGTGTACCTTCTATATTCTCTCTCTTGAGCAGAGGGACGCTTATTCCTAGTAGCTGAGATACTAGTCTGTACAGATGGGAGGCAGAAAAATCTCTGGAACTCTCAGGACAGTTTCTCGCTGTGATGGGTTAACCCTGGCTGGATGCCAGGTGCCCACCAGAGCTGTTCTATCACTCCCTCTCCTTCTCAACTGGACAGGGGAGAGAAAATATAACAAAGAGCTTGTGGGTCGAGATAAGGATAGGAGAGATCACTCACCAATTACCGTCACGGGCAAAACAGACTCAGTTTGGGGAAAAATTAACTTGATTTATTACAAATCAACCGGAGTAGGGTAATGAGAAATAAAACCAAATCTCAGAACACCTTCCCTCCACCCCTCCCTTCTTCCCGGGCACAACTTCACTCCCGGATTCTCTACCACCCCCCAGCGGCACAGGGGGACGGGGATGGGGTTTACGGTCAGTTCATCACACGTTATTTTCTGCCGCTTCATCCTCCTCAGGGGGAGGACTCATCACACTCTTCCCCTGCTCCAGCGTGGGGTCCCACCCACAGGAGACAGTCCTCCACGAACTTCTCCAACGTGGGTCCTTCCCACGGGCTGCAGTTCTTCACGAACTGCTCCAGCATGGGTCCTTTCCACGGTGTGCAGTCCTTCAGGCACAGACTGCTCCAGCGTGAGCCCCCCACGGGGTCACAAGTCCTGCCAGAAAACCTGCTCCAGCGTGGGCTCCACAGATCCGCAGGTCCTGCCAGGAGCCTGCTCCAGCGCGGGGTTCCCACGGGGTCACAGCCTCCTTCGGGAACCCACCTGCTCCGGCGTGGGGTCCTCCACGGGCTGCAGGTGGATATCTGCTCCACCGTGGACCTCCATGGACTGCAGGGGGACAGCCTGCCTCACCATGGTCTTCACCACGGGCTGCAGGGGAATCTCTGCTCCGGCGCCTGGAGCATCTCCTCCCCCTCCTTCTTCACTGACCTTGGTGTCCGCAGGGTTGTTTCTCTTACATGTTCTCACTCCTCTCTCCGGCTGCCGAATACCGCCGTCCCAACTTTTTTTCCTTCTTAAAAATGTTATCACAGAGGCGTTACCACTATCGCTGATTGGCTCGGCCTTGGCCGGCGGCGGGTCTGTCTTAGAGCCGGCTGGTATGGGCTCTGTCGAACACAGGGGAAGCTTCCAGCAGCTTCTTACAGAAGCCACCCCTGTAACCCCACCCGCAACCAAAACCTTGCCACACAAAACCAATACACTCAGCTAGTATGTCTAGCAGTTTCTCCACAGCCGAGACGAGGGAGGAAGAGAGGCTTTCTTTGTATTGCTGGAGTTGGCCAGCCAATTCATCCACTCTCGGTGCCTCTTCGTCTTTCCAGGTCAGTACTGCCAATGGGTTGGCATACAACTATGGCGCGCTACGTAAAAACTTCTGCCACATGGGTCATATGCATTGGACTTCGTCTGGATCTCTGGATAATTGTGCATTGTCCGGGTCATATTAAATCATCTCTAGCACAGCTAATTCCCTCATGTACTGGATACCTCTCTCCATGGTGGTCCACTTGCCTAGGTGATATGTAACATCATCCTTGAAGGGGTATCTTTCCTTCATGCCTGACAGAAGTCGCCTCCAGAGGCTGAGGACTTGTGTCTTTCTCCCAATCGCCTTGTCAATGCCCCCTTCCCTAGACAGGGATCCTAGCTGCTTGGCTTCCTTACCCTCCAATTCCAAACTACTGGCCCCATTGTCCCAGCATCGGAGGAGCCAGGTGATAATGTGCTTGCCTGGACAATGGCTGAAATCTTTTCGCATATCCCGCAGCTCACTCAGGGATAGAGATCAGGTGATTACCTCTGGTTCTTCCTCTTCCTCCTGTTCTCATGATGACCCTGGTTCACCTTCATCCCTCACTGCGCAAACTGATTTTTTTGTATATTTCTTCTTCTGTATAGGGGCGACTGATACTGCCACTGGTTGATTCTCTGGTTCAGCTGCATCACCTATTGCTGGAGTTTGAATAGCACAGTGTCTGCCACCAGGGTCTGAGTAGCCTCACAGGGGTTGATCTCTGGGTGGTACTTCTAAATAGTTGTTTAACCCTAAACAAGACCTGAACCACATTCAGGAACATGCTAGTTCCTAGCAATAGGACCATGCTGGTTTCAACATTCCAAGGATATTCAAAATTTGCAAAATTCGCAAAATTCTCAAATACTATTGTAATTAGCCTGGCGGAGAAGGGGAAGGTGAAGAAAGGTGTCTCGCCCATAGGTTGGCTCCCCGAGGAGAAAAGGTAAAAGGTGTAATTATTAATAGTTTCCACTAGATGGCTCCCGAAGTACAGAGGTGACAGCAATTCTGAGTACAAATACCGGATTAGTCCCTAGACCGATAATTTTATCGTACTATAAACCAGTGTTACATAGTACAGCAAAGCAAAAACTTTAATCCACCTCACCTTATGGGTGATAAACAGCAGCATAGGGACTATATACGGCAAGTAAGGTGATACATAACACAACTCTAAGAACGAGTGCCACAACTCTAAGCCAATAAATCAACATTGTGACCAGCAACTATTAAACTAATATAATGAATGCTTATAAAAAAATTAGTTTTAACACGCTCTGGTCAGATCTGTCGTTATCTCAACCGTTCATGCCCCATGTTGGGTGCCAAAAAGGACTGTCGTGGTTTAGCCCCAGCCATCAACTAAGCACCATGCAGCCGCTCGCTTACTCCTACCCCCCTCCCAGTGGGATGGGGAGAAGAATCAAAAAAAAAAGTAAAACTTGTGGTTTGAGACAAGAACGGTTTAATAACTGAAATAAAATTAAATATAATAATAACAATAATAATAAAAATATAATAATAATAAAATATAACCAAAAAAAAGAGAGAAATAAAATCCAAGAAAAGACAAGTGATGCACAATGCAATTGTTCACCACCTGCTGACTGACGCCCGAGCAGCTATCTGCCCCTCCTGGCCGACTCCCCCCAGTTTATATACTGAGCATGATGTTCTACGGTAAGGCATATCCCTTTGGCTAGTTTGGGTCAGGTGTCCTGGCCATGCTCCCTCACAGCTTCTCGTGCACCTGCTTGCTGGCAGAGCACAGGAAACTGAACAATCCTTAACTTAGGATAAGCGCTACTTAGCAACAACTAAAACATCAGTGTGTTATTGTATTATTCTCACACTAAATCCAAAATGCACTGTACCAGTTACTAGGAAGAAAATTAACTCTATCCCAGCTGAAACCAGGACAAAACTTTAATTATTCATTCCATTGGCTCTTATTGAAGAATGTTTTATCCATTTCATTCATGCACTTTCATGGCTATATATATTTAATTTCTATAGCTTTCTAAATGTATATATAAAAATATATAAAATAGTGTATCTGTGTATAAATAAAATACATATTTATACATATTTGTATACTCCTTTATATATATTTCTATATATGTATTTATTGTATATAAATGTATATATTTTTATATCTGGGCATGTCCTGGTCCAAAGGAAGCAGGCAGCCAATCACAGGGCTGCCTGAGAACACATGGGTATGATGGTGTCAGGAGATGGCTGTCAACTAATCACATGCAGTGTGAAAACACATGGGTTATGATGTTTAACAAAATGTCAGGTCCCTGCCATAAAATGGCATCGCTCTGCCATAAAATGGGAGCCCCCTGTGTATGTAGGGGAAGGGCCTTCCAGGTCTGATGTACTTCCAGGTAAACTGATAGGGGTGGCTGCTCCTTCCAGCCAATCACAACAGACCAAGTGACCGGAAGAGGGGAGTGACTTCCTAGGCAAATGGCCCATGAGGCTGCTGGGAGCAGGGTGGGTTTTCTGCCAGAAGTTGGGGGCAGGTTACCTGTCACTTCTTATCCTGTATAGCATGGTACCTATACTACTTAGTGTGCGACTTCTACATAATTACAGAAGGAAGATGGTCTCAAACTCCCTGGATCATTTCCATGCCTCTTTTTCTATAACAGTCCTGCCTCTACATACATATGCCTCCCAACCCCCTGGCCCTCAAGACCCCCCCCTTCAAATATAAAGGTTTGCACTGTCTATTCCCCTCCTTGCCTCACCAAATCTTGTACCTTCAGCTCCAGCAAGCATGGACCTGGCTTCTTCCACCCTCCCCAAATCCTGCTTCCAGCAAGGGCTTCCTTCCCCCTCTCAGTGATTTGCTGGGTGCCTGTCCCCAGAGCAAAGCTGCTCCAGGGACCACCAAGGCTTTCCCGTCCCTCTCCCAGGCCTCATACACATCTCTTCACCACTGGGATATTACCCTTGACACGTGCACCCTGCTGCCCAAGTCTTAATGATGATGTGCCCTCAGAGGGAGCCTGTCAACATTATTGACCCCATGCCATCTATTTCTCTCATTTGGCACCATGAGGGGGGAAAGGAGAAGATAAGGAGTAGGAGAGGATGCAGCCCCTGTCCTACCATTTCTCCCTGCTCTTGTCCAATCTGCAATGCATGGCCCCGTAGCCTGTCCTCTTGCCCTCGTGGGCTCAGAATGAAGGTGAGGCTCCTCTCGGGGCTGATGGAGAGGAGGCCACCACTCCAGGGGTGAGCAGGCACGATGGGGAAAGAACAATACAGACATAGGCCAGAATTTTCTGTCCCTGCTCCCAAGTTTCAAAAATACTGATGTACCATTTCAGTGTATTCATACCACAGGGAGCCTTTCTGCAAAAGAGCTGGGGTTTTTTTTCAGTTGAACTAGTCATTTTATGTTAAGTGCTTTCTGTTGTGTTTATCTCTGCAGACAGTGCAATTTTAAACCCACTGCAATGCAATGTGTTTTAAGTAGCTTATTTCCATTCTGCTTAATTTTAGAGTAAGGATTTGCCAATATTGCATGTGATTTTTTATGGCCTAGATAAAAGCTAGTCTAGGCATGACAGATCATTTCAATGATTATTTACCTATTAAACAGTTGCTATTCTTTTCTGATGAAGACATAACATAGAAGGTATCATATAAAATAGTTGGTCATTCAGGCAGGAGGGTTTACTCATAAAACAGTCCCCAACCTCTTTATGCAGTGTGGTGGATTGACCCTGACCAGCAACTAAGCACCCACCAGACACTTGCTCACTCCCCACACCAGCAGGATGGGGGAGACAATTGGAAGGGAAAAGCAAGAAAAGTCTCATGGGTTGAGATAAAGACAGTTTAATAAGTGAAGTGAAAAAAAGAGGAGAAAAGAGCAATGCAAAGGCAATCAGTCACCCCCTCCTGCCCGCAGATTGATGCCCAGCCAGTCTCTAAGCAATGGCTACCTTGGAAAGACTACTCCCCAGGTTTTATTGTTGATCTTGACATTATATGGCATGCAATATCTCTTTGGTCAATTTGGGTCAGCTGTCCCGGATGTATCATATCCCAACCTCTTGTCCACCGCTAGCCTAATCACTGGGAAAGCAGAGTGAGAAACAGAGAAGGCCTTGAAGCTGTACAAGCGCTGTTCAGGAATAGCTAAAACATTGGTGTGTTATCAACACTGTTTTAGTCACAAATCTAAAACACAGCACCATATGGGCTGTGGAGCACCATACTCTATTACGACCAAACGTAGTACATGCAGTCAAGGCACAAATTATCACAACTGGAAAACAAACTCCCTGTTTTGTAAAGACAAATGATACATCCAGAACTGCCTGCAACTGCAAACATGGAAAAACATGTTTTAAAGTTACCTAAATTATTTTCAGAGGAATGTGCACAAGTGAGGCAGAGGGGTGCCAGCTGTCAGCCAACATAGACATAAAATTGTCTCCTCACTCCTTCAACTAAAAACAAATCACAGTAACACCTGACAGCTCTTTTCATCCATTTGCATTAAAAGCCAGAAGGATACTTGCTTATGATTTTTACCATCTGCTGCATACTGCTTAGGTTTACCTGTGTTGCTCCCTGCCTCTCCAGCTCCATTTACGTATAGGCGTTGTGATGTTTTGAGCTCAGGGTATCAAATTAGCAGAGTCTGAATGCATATCTGACTAGCCCACGCATACAAACAGGGGAAAAATTCACCAGGGAGAAAGGTGTTATTTTTGCTCAAGTAAAAATTTCTTCTAACACCACATAGCAATTACAGATAGGGGTTCCCATGACTATTCCCAAGATGATCACTAAAAGGAGCAGAAAATTGAACTAGAAAAAGCAGCCCCATACTAACTTCTTGAAGGGCACAAGGAGCAATATGAATTGCATTCATTCATTTTGGGGAAAGGCTTTGATCACAAACTGAGTTTCCGGCCCCTTATCAGAATTAGATATTGTACTAATCCTCTAGAAATGGAAATCTTTAATTTACTGAAAAGTTCTGAAATAACAATGCATTTGATCTTTTTCACACCCTCTTTTTCATTCTGTTCATTACTTTTATTTATGATGTATTACGCCCTCAGTTGAACATACATAAAAGCTTTATACCATTAGTGGTACTGTATTAAACATTAATGTCTGCCTTATTTTGTACCTTTTTGGGGGTTTAATTTTTTCTTCTGTTAGTATAGAAAAGCTGATATCTTGTGTGTTTAACATACTTGTTAACCAAGCAATGCTAGTTTTATTCAGGATGAATGTATTGACTGTATGTGGCAAGGTCTTGGGGGGGAGCTGCAGGGGTGGCCTCTCTGGGAAGAGGTCAGGACATAGCCATCTTGGCAAAAGACCCACCGCAGGCCACAACTTAGCCAATCAGCAAAGTTTGTGGTGCCTCTGTGAAAACATATTTAAGAAAGGGCATAAAAACACCAGAAAGGAAAAGCACAAGGTAAAAAAAAAAAAAAGAGAGAAAAACAGAGGGAACACCAATGTCAGAGGAGGAGGAGGAGGTGCTCCATGGTGGAACAGATAGGCCCTACAGCCCGTGGAAGACCTGTACCAGAGCAGTTAATCACTGCAGCCTATGGAAGACCCATGCCAGAGCAGACAGATATTCCTGAAAGACTGCAGGCCATGGAGAGTATCCACAGAATCACAGTATGATTGAGGCTGGAAGGGACCTCTGGAGGTCATCTGGTCCAACCCCCTCTGCTCAAGCAGGGCCACCTAGAGCAGGCTGCCCAGGACCATGTCCAGACAGTTTTTTAATATCTACAAGGAGGGAGACTCCACAACCACCCTGGGCAACCTGTTCCAGTGCTCAGTCACCCTCACAGTAAAAAAAGTCTTTCCTGATGTTCAGACAGAACCTCCTGTGTTTCACTTTGTGCCCATTGCCTCTTGTCCTGACACTAGGCACCACTGAAAAAGAGCCTGGCTCTGTTGCCTTTGCACCCTCCCTTCAGGTATTTATAGACATTAATGAGATCATCCTTGAGGCTTCTCTTCTCCAGGCTAAACAGACCCAGCTCTCTCAGCCTTTCCTCATATGTGAGATGCTCCAGTCCCTCAGACATCTTTGTGGCCCTGCACTGGACTCCCTCCAGTATGTCCATATCTCACTTGTACTGGGGAGCCCAGAACTGGACACAGGACTCCAGGTGTGGCCTCACCAGTGCTGAGCTGTCGTGGATTCAGCCCAGCCGGTAACAAAGGACCATGCAGCCACTTGCTCACTCCTCCCCACCCCCCTCCGGTGGGATGGGGAGGAGAAATCAGAAAGGAGAAAAGAAAAAAAACAGAACCTCGTGGGTTGAGATAAGGACAATTTACTGGGACAACACAAAAAGAGGAGTTACAACAACAACAATGGTACTAATGAAAGAACATACAAAACGAGTGATGCACAGTGCAACTGCTCACCACCCAGAAACTGATGCTCCGCCACTTCCCCCACCGAAAGCCGAGAGACTCCCCCCAGCCTGCTCCCCATTTATATACTGAGCATGATGTCACATGGTATGGAATAGCTCCTTGGCTAGTTCAGGTCAGCTGTCCTGGCTGTGCCTCCTCCCAGGTTCCTGTGAAAATTAACTCTATCCCAGCTGAACCCAGGACATGAGTAAAGGGGAAGGATCACCTCCCTTGACCTGCTGGCAACACTCTGCCTAATGCAGCCCAGGATACCATTAGCTGCCTTTGCTGCAAAGGCACATTGCTGGCTCATATTCAACCTGGTGTCCACCAGAACCCTCAGGGCCTTTTCTGCCAAGCTGCTTTCCAGCTGGGTGGCCCCCATCATATATTGGTGCATGGGGTTGTTCCTCCCCAGGTGCAGGTCTTTGCACTTCTCCTTGTTGAAATTCTTGAACTTCAGGTTCCTGTCAGTCTATTTCTACAGCCTGTTGAGGTCCCTCTGGATGGCAACATGACCCTCTAGCCTATCAGCCACTCCACACAGTTTGGTGTTGTGAGAGACTGAATTGTTATCTTGAGCTATTTGTCTCAAAGACTGTTTGTTGTGAGAGACTGGACTGTCATCTCAAGCCAGTCATCTCAAGGATTGTTTGCTGTGATGAGCCACTTATCCCAGAGATGGCTTGTTTAAGCAGGGCACTCTTCTGTCCATAAAGACAATTATCAGGCCACTGAGGCATCCAGGGGAGGAGACAGGCTGGAGCCGGTTTCTGGTGTTGATCACGCGAAGGTCGTGTGATAGACGAAACCTGCATTGCGTGAACAGTGCATGAACAGTACGTATGTGCATGCATCATCGGACTATGCCCTATTGAGACAAGGGGAGTCAAAAGAATCTCAGTAGACATAATAAAGGGGGATGAGAGATGATGTTTAGCGCTTACATTGTTGAAATTAGCTGAGGCAAAGACAGTCTTTGATAAGAAGAGCTGGTCCCAAGGACCAGTCAATGAGGTAGAGACAGTTCCTGATAAGAAGCAGGAGCAGGCCCCAAGAGCCAGCTAAGACTGGTCTTGCGGCTTGGGTGAATACCAAGAAACCACTGAGCCTGCGCAAGAAAAAAGGTTACTAGCGGTGACGAAGAGGAGTCATCTATCTTCATCTCTGCGACCACCAGACGACCACCATAAAGAGGCACTGTGCAAGCGCAGTTGAGAGGAGACTATGGAAATGACCTCTCGGAGCTAATTTTAATATGAAGCGGGGATAGGTCATGCATATGTATAGGTGTATTGTGAATATGTAACACTTGACTGTATAAACTTGAGACAAGCTGCCGAGTCGGGTGCGCACGACTTTGGTGGGACTACCCCCCCCGTGCTGCCCAGCGCTGAATAAACATACCTACTTTACAATCTCACTGATTGTGGAGTCTGTTTTCTGCACGTCAGTTTGGCGAGCCAGCCAGGAGACTCTCTGCTCGGCTGCGGGACCGACTGCGGAGCGGATGCCCCTAGGCGCGCCCCGAGCACTTTCCTCGGAGGAGCCTCTGCTGCCAGCCGCTCACCGCGGGAGCAGACAACAACCTCCTGAAGCCACGGACTAAACGGTATGTTTACAAAGGTAGCCTGTAAAAGTACAGGCCGGGGCAGCTGGTAAATCGCGCAGAGACGTCTGGCGTGCAGTGTAGTGCCCGTATGGGAGGAGGGTACCCTGTATGGTAAGGGGGGATTTGCTGACCGACAGAGCGGCCGCTAGCGATCTTGGGGGTAGATTGAGCAAATCCGGGGTGACTGCTGTATCCCGGTATCGGGAGCCAGGACGGACCTGTCGATGACTGGTATATAAGAGGCAGGAGAAGGGTAGGCGCACCCCCTCGCAGTTGTGCTTGGTTTATGGGGTAAGAGGACACCCTCGCAATTGCGCTTGGTTTATTTTTGCAGCTGCTGAAAGGTTGTCAACTGGAGCGATGATTGTATGATGTGAATGTTTGGAAATTTATGTTAAAGATTTTGTGTGGGTGTGTGGAAATGATATGTTGAAATTTATAGGTGTATGTATGTTAGTTAATGTGTGAATGTCTTTACGTATTAATAGGGGTGATCCCCTGCTTTGTATGTGGGCTTGTAACTGGACTATATAGTAATTAGCATCCGGCTTGGGTTTTGTTGAAGTGTAAATCTTGTGGGAGAAGGCGGTACTGTAGCAGACGGAAACCAGACTGCCTTGAGTGTTTTCTCCAAATTCCACACTTTTATGATTGGAAAAGAGTTCACTAAGAATCCGAAATAGTGAGATTGGTGTGTAAAGGAAAATTTAATTCCAGAAATTTGGGATGTGTGGGAGGGAAACTGGGGGAAGACTATAAAGAAGTGTAAGGAACAATTTGCATGGAAGCTCATTAAAAGGAGAAGCCAAAATCAAACTTAAGAATTATTAGGAAGAGTACTAAAATGGGAAACAATCAAGGAGGAGTATTGAGGAAGAGTCCTCTGGGTTGTGTTATTACCCACTGGAAAGATATTGTTGGGACCGGAGGTACGGAAAGTAAAAAGAACCTTATTAAATATTGCAATCAATGGTGGCCGTTGTATAAGTTAGAAGGTGATGCTAAGTGGCCACTTAATGGGTCAATAGATTATAATACTTTATTACAACTAATGCTGTTTTTAAGGAGAGAGGGAAAATGGGATGAGGTTTCGTATGCAGACATGTTTTTCACCCTCCGAAATCATCCAGAGTGGCAAAGGGACTGTGGAATGGTACCCCCACAGGACCCCATGGTGCTTGCACTTGAGCGAGAGAACAACAAGGAGTTTAGAGGTAAACTGAGGCGGTGCTGTTCGGCATGTAGTATTGGACAAAGATGTACAAAGACAAATAAAATCCATCAGGCACCAGAACAAGATCTAATTGATTTGTTTAAGCCTCCCCCTCGACCACAGGAACAGGATGCAGACTCGGATAGAACTCCGACCCCCCCGGACAGCCCTGTATCTTCCCGTACTAGGAAGAAAACTACCTCAACAGCTTTACAAGCACCTCTCCGAGAGGCGGTGGGGCCGGATGGTGGGACGATGTTAATCAAAGTACCCTTTTCTACTGCTGACCTAGGGGAATGGAAAAAGGTTGCAAAAGATTATAGGAGAGATCCGATAAGTGTAACTAAGCATTTCCAATTTATTGTAAAACAGCATAACCCTGATTGGAAGGATATACGGCTATTATTGGAATATGTGACTGAGACAGAGAAACAGCTGATTTTAAAAACAGCAGGGAACCTAGCTGAAGATCATTATAAGATTACAGGAGGGGACATTAAGGAACATTTCCCTCTCCAAGACCCAAAGTGGGATGTTAATAGATCTGCACATATGGAAAGATTGCAGGGGTATCAGGAATGGATTACAAAAGGAATGGAGAGGGCAATCCCCAAAACTATAAATTGGTCAGCTTTATATGCAGTTAAACAGAGTCCTTCCGAGTCTCCATCTGAATTCCTGGATCGATTGAGGGATGTAATGCGCCGCAGCACACTGCTGGATCCTGGGTCAGAGGTAGGAGTACAAGAATTGGTCTCCCTGTTTTTGGGGCAATCTACAAGGGATATAAGGCGCAAACTTCAGAAATTACACCCTACAGAGAGTAGGAATTTAGAAATATTGTTGGATGAAGCATGGAGAGTATTTAGTAACAGAGAAGAAGGATATAGGCAAGGGCAAAGGAAATTAATGGCTGTTATCGAGGAAGAAAGAGGAAGAGGGCCTAGACGAGACTTGCCCCGACTGGGCAAGGATCAATGCGCTTTGTGTAAGAAATTCGGTCATTGGAAAAAGGAATGCCCAAGGAACAAGAAGGAGGATCAGAGGGCTCAAACAGGAAGAACGGTAGCCCATGTGAAGGGAGATTGACGGGAACCTGGGGAATCTACCCTAGCGGATCCACTGGTTATAATTAAGCTAGGGAAAACACAACAAGAGGTAGAATTTTTGGTAGATACAGGAGCAACATACTCGGTTCTGAACCAAGCTTTGATGCCCCTGGGAGATGATTATGTCATGGTGAAAGGAGCGACTGGCCAAAGTGAGAAGGCATATTTTTGTAAACTTTTAGAATATAAATTAGGAAAACAGTGGGGCATTCATAAATTTTTATATATGCCCAACTCCCCAAAGGCACTTTTGGGAAGGGACTCGTTGGAACAATTGGGAGCAAAAATTGTATTCGAAAAGGGAGAAATTACTCTGGAGGTAAAAGATCAGCAATATATTCAAATATTGAGCCTAACCTTAACCAGTCTCCCCCTAGAAGGAAGCATTAACGAGGACATCTTAAACCAAGTGTACCTGGGGGTATGGGCTACCGATGCACCTGGAAGAGCGAAAAGTGCTCCCCCTGTTGAAGTTAGGATCAAGGAAGGCCAAAAGCCAGTAAGAATTAAACAATATCCCCTAAAGAAGGAAGATAGAGAAGGAATCCGGCCGGTGATAGAAAAATTTTTGCAGTTGGGATTATTAAAAGAGCGTGAGTCTGAATTCAATACCCCTATATTACCTGTTCGGAAGCCCGATGGGTCATATCGGGTGGTCCAAGACTTACGGGCGGTGAATAAGATAACTGAAGATCTTTACCCGGTAGTGGCGAACCCATATACCCTGTTGACCGTATTAACACCTGAATTGACTTGGTTTACTGTTTTAGATTTGAAGGATGCTTTCTTTTGCCTCCCTCTCCATGAAGCCAGCCAAACATTATTTGCATTTGAATGGGAAAACCCCAAGAGTGGTCGAAAGACCCAGCTCACTTGGACGGTGTTGCCACAAGGATTTAAGAATAGTCCTACCATTTTCGGCAATCAGCTTGCGAAAGACTTAGAATCCTGGGAAGCCCTGTCTGAGGAAGGGAAGCTGTTGCAGTATGTGGATGATATCCTGATCGCCACCAAAACAGAGAAAGATTGTATGACATGGACGGTGAGTCTGTTGAATTTCCTGGGACTCCAGGGGTACAGGGTATCCAAGAAAAAGGCACAGGTAATGCAACACAAAGTGAATTATTTGGGCTATGAAATTAGTGCGGGACAAAGAACTTTGGGACAGGCCCGTAAAGAGGCAATATGCCAAACTCGGAGACCTCAGACAGTAAAAGAGTTACGGACTTTTCTTGGAATGACGGGGTGGTGCCGATTGTGGATCTATAATTATGGATTGCTTGTTAAACCACTGTATGCATTGACAGCCACTGAGCAGAAACACCTTGAGTGGAACAAGGAGACCGAACGAGCCTTTGAGCTACTGAAAAAGGCTTTGATGTCGGCCCCGGCCTTAGGACTCCCAGATGTAAGCAAGCCATTTCTTCTTTACTCACACGAGAAGCAGGGCATTGCCCTGGGAATATTAGCACAAAACCTGGGTCCATATCAACGGGCTGTTGCCTACCTCTCTAAGCAGTTAGACACGACTGCAAAAGGTTGGCCTGGATGCCTGCGGGCAGTTGTGGCTGTGATATTGAATATACAGGAAGCCCGAAAGTTTACTCTGGGCCAGAAAATGACTGTTTTGGTGTCTCACACAGTATCAGCAGTACTGGAAGCGAAAGGTGGACATTGGCTCTCTCCGCAAAGATTCCTGAGATATCAAGCTATATTGGTAGAGCAGGATGATGTGGAAATTGTAGTCACTAACATTGTCAACCCAGCTTCTTTTCTCAGTGGGAACACAGGAGAACCAGTACATCATGACTGTTTGGAAACCATCGAAGCAACATACGCCAGTCGCCCGGACCTGAAAGACAGCCCCATGGAAAATGGGGAAACTTGGTTCACAGACGGAAGCAGTTATGTCCTAAATGGTAATCGACATGCGGGATACACCGTCACCACCAGCCAAGAGGTAATAGAATCAGGGGCTTTGCCTATGAACACCTCTGCACAGAAGGCAGAAATAATTGCTCTAACCCGCGCCCTGGAATTGGCCCAGGGCAAAGTTGTGAACATTTATACAGACTCAAAATATGCCTTTGGAGTTGTACACACACATGGAGCAATTTGGAAGGAGAGAGGACTATTGAGTTCTCAAGGGGAAAATATCAAACATGCAGAAGAAATTCTGAAGTTACTGGAAGCTGTCCAGCTCCCTAAGAAAGTAGCAATTATGCATATTAAGGCACACCAGAAAGTGAGCTCAGATTTGGAAAGAGGGAATGAGCTGGCGGACAGAGAGGCAAAACAAGTGGCCAAAACAAAGGTAAAAACAGAAGGGGCCTTAATTCCTGATAGGCAGATTTCCCTAGAAGGTAAGCCAGAATACACCAAGGAAGATCAGAAGCTCATTACAGATTTAGAAGGGTCATATAATGAAGAGGGGTGGGCTCATACCCCACAAGGAAAGCTAATCGTTCCCTCTTGCTTATTATGGCATTTGATACGGGAGGAACATAGGAAAAGACATTGGGGAACAGAGGCTTTGTATAATCATTTGATAAGAGAAATTGTGGCTAGAAATTTATACACCACGGTGAGACAGGTGACTCAACAGTGGGATCTTTGCCTCCAGACTAATCCTAAAAATACCCCCAAGCCAGAAATGGGCCAGATGATTGGAAAAGGCAATGGGCCTGGACAACAATGGCAAATTGATTTTACAGAACTTCCAAGAAAAGGGGGGTATCGATATTTATTGGTATTAACTGATACCTTTTCAGGTTGGCCAGAAGCATTCCCAACAAGAACAGCTAAAGCTCGGGAGGTAACTAAAATACTGGTACAAGAGATAATACCATGTTTTGGGGTTCCAGCAACCATATCCTCTGACAGAGGACCACATTTTGTCTCAAAAATAGTACAACAAATTAGCCGCCATTTGGGTATAGATTGGCAGCTTCATACTCCATATCACCCCCAGTCGAGTGGTCAAGTGGAAAAAATGAACCACTTAATCAAACAGCAAATTGTGAAATTAGGACAAGAAGCAAATTTGACATGGCCTCAGTCTCTCCCTTTAGCCCTTCTGCGTATATGAACAAGACCAAGGGCGAAAGAAGGACTGAGCCCCTTTGAAATTCTGTATGGACAACCCTATGGGATACAGAGAGGGGTGTCTGTACAAGCGGGGGATGAAATTATGACTTCTTACATGGTAGCATTAGGTAAGCAACTTAATAAAATCAGGAAGCATGTGGTAGGGACTCGAGGGAGAGGTTTGGATGGGCCTGTACATAATATACAACCAGGAGATTATGTGTATATAAAGTCTCTTACAGAAAAAACTCTGGAGCCGCAGTGGGAAGGACCATTTCAAGTATTACTTACCTCCTTCACCGTGATTAGGATCAAGGAACAGAGCGCCTGGATCCATCACACTAGGGTGAAGAAGGCACCCAAAGGACAATGGACTTCACAAGAAAAGGGACCTTTGAAGCTCAAATTTGTAAGACATTGATTGTCATGCTCCTGAGTTGGACCTTGCCTAAGGGGCAGGCTTGGGATCGAAATACTTATTTAAATATGACAGACAGTATCTCGAAAGTACTAAATTTATCAGATTATTGGGTATGTAATCCCCTTCCTCAGGGGAACATGGAACTCCCCTTTTTAGGAGTCCCAACCACAAAATGGACATCTCTTATTAAAGACGGGCCAGACATGAATGGATTATGCCTTTATGGAAAGGGAAATACCCAGCGGGGACCCAGCTTTGATCTGGAGGTACCTGACCCTAAAGAGGTCTTAATTACTGGCCGTTGCTTAAATATTACTGATAATATTTGGGGACACTCTTACAGTGAATGGAAAAAGAATCAATTACAATGAAAACTCGAGACCAACAAATACTTTGAGAGGATGCTAGATAGGGAAACAATGTATTAGAAGTACTAGGATTAGATATAGTAAAAGAATTTACTATTTTCTAGAAAAGGGGGGACTGAGACAAGGGGAGTCAAAAGAATCTCAGTAGACATAATAAAGGGGGATGAGAGATGATGTTTAGTGCTTACATTGTTGAAATTAGCTGAGGCAAAGACAGTCTTTGATAAGAAGAGCTGGTCTCAAGGACCAGCCAATGAGGTAGAGACAGTTCCTGATAAGAAGCAGGAGCAGGCCCCAAGAGCCAGCTAAGACTGGTCTTGCAGCTTGGGTGAATACCAAGAAACCACTGAGCCTGCGCAAGAAAAAAAGTTACTAGCGGTGACGAAGAGGAGTCATCTATCTTCATCTCTGCGACCACCAGACGACCACCATAAAGAGGCACTGTGCAAGCGCAGTTGAGAGGAGACTATGGAAATGACCTCTCGGAGCTAATTTTAATATGAAGCGGGGATAGGTCATGCATATGTATAGGTGTATTGTGAATATGTAACACTTGACTGTATAAACTTGAGACAAGCTGCCGAGTCAGGCGCGCACGACTTTGGTGGGACTACCCCCCGTGCTGCCCAGCGCTGAATGAACATACCTACTTTACAATCTCACTGATTGTGGAGTCTGTTTTCCGCACGTCACTATAAAAAAACATGGAGACAAGCCGTGGTGTGCACCCATCACCAAAGAATTGAAGACTGAGGACCAACGGGATGCCACTGGATCCGTGGTGGTGACTATTCTTGCAACTCTATCCAGACTGCTTGCTTGATTTCTGCCTTTTCTTCCATTCTATCCTATCGCTACTATTTTCTACTTTTGATAATAAAAGCTGTTTTGGGTATACGGCATTTGACCTCGTTTGTGTCTTAATCTCACTCTTGGGATCATATCGAAAGCTTCCCCAACATTGGATCGGGACAGGTGTCATCAGCAAACTTGCTGAGAGTACACTCTGACCTATCATCCAGATTATTAATGAAGACATTAAACAGGACTGGAACCAGTATTGACCCCTGGGTTATACTGCTAGTCACTGGCCTCCAACTAGACTTTGTTCCACTGATCACCACCTTCTGGGCCCGACTGTTCAGCCAGCTTTTGATGTACCTCATTGTCTGCTTATCCAGCCCATACATTAACAGCTTCTCTATGATGATGCTACGGGAGACAGTGTCAAAAGCCTTCCTGAAGTCCAGGTAGACAATATCCACTGCTCTCCCCTCATCTACAGGGACAGTCATTTCATCACAGAAGGTTTTCAAGTTGGTCAAGCATGACTTCCCCTTGGTGAATCCATGCTGACTACTCCTGATGGCCGCCTTGTCTTTCATGTGCCTGGAAATGGTTTCCAGCATTAGCTGCTCCATCATCTTCCCAGGGATTGAGGTGAGGCTGACCGGTCTGTAGTTCCCCAGGTCCTCCTTCTTGCCCTTCTTGAAGATAGGAGTGACACTTGCTTTCCTCCAGTCTTCAGACACTTCTCCCAGTCACTATGATCGATAAAAGTTTATCGAGAGTGTGATACTGAAAACCTGGTCGAAGAAACTCTCTAAGACTCATTTTGGAGTTTTAGAAAGCAGGCATTCTTTATTGCAGTGCTGGATGCACGGGGGATAATTCCACCTAGCGTGCATACCACAGCTTCAGCACAAACAGGTTATATAGAATAACTAATTACATATTAATCAGATTAGTATATATATACATAAAAATGATTGTAGCTGACTATCATAGTACTGCCTACATCCGATCACGTGCAATGAAGGATTCATTTGAGTCGAAGGGCTGCTTTTACGACCACCAACCCATTTGAAATTCTTGTTGGCTGTCCTTGATGTCTTTGTTGTTGTCCTTGTTCTTTGATCTTGAAGCTTAACGCAGTTTCAATCACATGTGGTCAGTTTCAACATTGTTCTCATCTAGCGTACAGGAACATCTAGTCATAAGAGCAAAGAACTGCAAAACTTATGAATAATTACTAGTTAATCACTTGACTACGCTTTTGTAATTACCTCCCTTTGTATATTGTTTCAACCATAATGTTAATATATGATCATTTATCAAATCTCCTAGTTATCTAGCAGCAAACCAGTTTTCATAGAAGGTACAAAATATTAAAACCATAAAAATTTGAGCAAACCACACGAAATGTATGGACATATGCTATCAAGTGGCCTTGCAATGACATCAGCCAGCTCCTTCAGCAGTTGTGGGTGCATCTCATCAGGGACCATGGACTTCTGTACATCCAGTTTGCTTAAGTATTCCCTGACCTGATCCTGTTCCACCAAGGGTACATCTTCCTTGCTCCGCCAAGGGGCCTGGGATTCCTGAAGGACAGTCTTGCTAGTAAAGACTGAGGCAAAGAAGGCATTCTGTACTTCAGCCTTTTCCATGTCCTGTGTAACCAGGACATGTAACATTAGAGAAGCCTTTCCTGTTGTCTTTGACATCCCTGGCCAGATTCAATTCCATTTGGGCTTTAACTTTCTTGACTTCATCCCTGGATGATTGGACAATGTCTCTGTATTCCTCCTAGGTTAACTGTCTCTGCTTCCACCCTCTCTATGCTTCCTTTTTGTGTTTGAGCTTGGCCAGGAGCTCCTTGTTCATCCATGCAGGCCTCCTGGAATTTTTGCCTGACTTGTTAATTGTTGGGATAGACCTCTCTTGAGCTTGGAGAAGGTGATCCTTGAATATCAACTAGCTTTCTTGGGCCCCTCTTCCCTCCAGGGCTTTATCCTGTTCAATTCTACCAAGAAGATCTTTGAAGAGGCTGAAGTCTGCTCTCCTGAAGTCGAGGATTGTGAGCCTGCTTTTCACCCCTCTCCCTGTCCTCAGGATCCTGAACTCCACCATCTCATGGTCACTGCAGCCAAGGTTGCCTTTGACCTTCACATCCCCAATGAAACCCTCCTTGCTGGTGAGTATGAGGTCCAGCAGAGCACCTCTCCTCATTGGCTCCTCAATCACTTGGGTGAGGAAGTCATCATCAGTTGTGGTGGGTTGATTTTGGCTAGTTGCCAGGTGCCCACCAATCCACTCTATCACTCCCCCTCCTCAACAGGGCAGGGGGAGAAAATACAACAAAAAGCTTGTGGGCCGAGATAAGGACAGGGATATCACTTAGCAATTACTGTCACAGGCAAAACAGAAGAGCTACAGATGTCGTCTATCTGGACTTTTGTAAGGCCTTTTGTGGGAACACTTGACTCAGTGACCACCTGTGGAAACAATGATGATATTGCTCTGGTTGGCAGAAAGCCATGGGAACAGTGAGGTTCCTGGCGAAGTAATCATGCTGAAAGAACACGGAGCCAAGAATTGTGTAGAGATAAGATAGTTGCTGCTGAGTGGAAAATTTTGGAAAGTTTCTGCCTATGATTGCTGGCTGTTGCGTCAGCCACAACTAGCAGATAAAAGGACTCGTTTTGTTCAATAAAGGGTCTTCGTTTGCAACCAGCTTCGGAGTCCGTTTTCAATTGCCACAGCCTTTGACACGGTCCCCCACAACATCCTTCTCTCCAAATTGTAGAGGTATGGATTTGATGAGTGGACTGTTCAGTGGATGAGGAATTGGTTGGATGGTCGCATCCAGAGGGTAGTGGTCAATGGCTCAATGTCCAGATGGAGATTAGTGACAAGTGGTGTCCCTCAAGGGTCCATATTGGGACCAGTACTGTTTAATATCTTCATCAATGACATAGAAAGTGGGATCGAGTGCACCCTCAGCAAGTTTGCAGGCAACACCAAGCTGAGTGGCATAGTTGACACGCCTGAGGGATGGGATGCCATCCAGAAGGAAGTGGACAAGCTAGAGAAGTGGGCCTATGTAAACCTCATGAGGTTCAACAAGGCCAAGTGCAAGGTCCTGCACCTGGGTCAGGACAATTGCCAGTATCAATACAAGCTGGGGGATGAAGGGATTGAGAGCAGCCCTGCTGTTTTGGGTTTGTGTGGCAGGGTTTTGGTAGCAGGGGAGGGGCTGCAAGGGTCGCTCCTGTGAGAAGCTGCTAGAAGCTCCCCCAGCTCCAAGTCGGACTGGCCTCTGGCCAAGGCTGACCCAATCAGCGATGGTGGTAGTGCCTCTGGGATAACAGATTTAAGAAGGGGAACCTGCAGCAGCGGAGAAGATTGGAATGGGAGAGAAACACCTATGCAGATATGAAGGTCAGTGAAGAAGGAGGGGGAGGAGATGCGCCAGAGGAAGTGATGCCCCTGCAGCCCATGGTGAAATGGCAGGCTGTCCCCCTGCAGCCCATGGAGGTGAACGGTGGAGCAGATGCCCACCTGCAGCTCGTGGAGGACTCCACGCTGGAGCAGTTGGATGCCCCTGAAGATGGCTGTGACTCCATGGGAAAGACAGTGCTGGAGCAGCCTGTGCCTGAAGATCTGTGGCCCGTGGAAAGGACCCATGCCAGAGAAGTTCATGAAGGACTGTCTCCCGTGGGAGGGACCCCACGCTGGAGCAGGGGATGAGTGAGGAGTCCTCCCCCTGAGGAGGAAGGAGCAGCAGAGACAATGTGTGAGGAACTGACCACAACCCCCATTCCCCATCCCCCATTCCCTGTACCCCTATGCCGCCAGGGGGAGGAGGTAGAGAAAACCAGGAGTGGAGTTGAGCCGGGAAGGAAGGAGGGGTGGGGGGAAGGTGTTCTAAGATTTGGTTTTACTTCTCATTATCCTTGTTTTGATTTGATTGGTAGTAAAGTAAATTGATTTTGTTTTTTCCTCAAGTTGAGTCTGGTTTTTGCCCGTGACCATAATTGGTGGGTGATCCCTCCCTGTCCTTGTGTCAACCCATGAGCGTTTCTTTATATTTTCTCCTCCTCATTCCACCAGGGCTGGGGGGGGGGGGGAGAAGTGAGCGAGTGGCTTCATGGTGCTTTGTTGCTGGCTGGGCTTAAACCACAACAGGGTCCTCTTCAACTTTGAGGGCAGTGAACCTGTTTTGCAATTGTAAGTCCTTAGGTGGGGCAGGAGCCTTCCTCTTGGTGCCAGAAGTCACCAGCTTCTGTCCTTCCCCTTCTGCAAATACTGCCTGCTTCTGTACTACAGATGGGGTCTGAGGCTCTTCAAGTTGTTGAGTCTCAGAGAAGATCCTACCTATCTCCCTTTCATCTTCTCTGATGCTGCACAGCCTATTCACTTCCTCTCGTAGCTCTTCCACTTGGCAGCACATCTCCTGTAGGACAGAGATGCATCTCTCCTGGTGTCAGAGAGAGGCCCCAGGCACTCCCTGCAGCCTGGGACTTGGAGGGCTGTACCTGCCACCTGAGGATCATTTTGTGATGAAGCCTCTACCCTTGCAGGGACAGCTACACCAACATCTACTGGGGAAACTGCCTTGTGGTGTGTTACCACCATGTCTGAGACTGTTACAGTGGCACGATTTCATTTGAGGCCCCCTTCGATGCCCCCTTCTTCTCACCCTTCTGCGCAAAATACTGTGACTGTTGACTGCCTCTGTTAGCTGCATTCACACCAGAACACTCCTACCCACGCTGGAACAGATTTTCCTGACAGAACTGCAGCCCTTTGAGAACCTGTGACTGTTCACTCAACTCCTGCTCAGATTTTGGCTAACACACAGCTCATGCTAAGGCCTGATATATGCTGGGAGCAGCACCATTAGGTCAAAGTGAGGGCAACACATAGGCAGGACATGATGGACAGGAAAGGCTTAAGGTCATTATGTTATAGACGCTCGTGACAAATTGGAGGAGCCAATTTGTATTAAATGACAAGATCGAATTTATTAGCAAGCGATAAGAGAGCAAAACAGCGCTGGGCGGCCGGGGAGACTGCTCCGCCAAAGGCTCGTGCCGAAAATGGGGAAGAGTCCCTTTATTTATACAGTTTCTAGTTTCTGTCTACGTGACGGCTGGTATCTTCTGCATTGTGTGTGCGTTTGTGCCGTCAGTTGCTAGGTGGTCGTAATCTGCCTTCAGGTGGCGGCTGGTATCTTCTGCATTGTGTGTGCGTTTGCGCCGTTATTTGTTTGTTAGGTGGACCGTCTTTCGTTAATCATCGGTACTTAACTGGATACTGTGGTTTTAGATAAGCGAGGAATGTCTCTACCCCCACATGCGATTTCATGAACAAAGTTAACCAGTTCATTACAATCCCCCCTTTTCTATTTTATCCTGATTTTGTTCATTAAATCGATCCAATGCTTCTTTTGCCCACCCGAGGATAGGAGTAATTCCTCCGTCCCCGATTTGTTCGTATTGCTTCCGTAGCAGCATTAAGTGTGCAGTTTCTAAGCGTCCTTTAACAATAGCGATTAACCTGTTGAAAATGCATGGCCCAAAAGTCAAAAATAAGATTAATACAATAAGAGGTCCTGTAATAGTCGACAATAGGGTGGTTAACCAGGGTGAATAGTTAAACATAGACTCATACCAGTTCTGTTGTGATTCCCGGTCTTTTTTTCGTTTTTCTAACCCCTCTCGTAGCTTGGCCATGGTATCTCTAACTACCCCAGTATGGTCAACATATACACAACACTCCTCCCGTAGGGCTGCACATAACCCCCCCTGTTGCATGAACATTAGGTCTAAGCCCCGTCTGTTTTGTAATACTACTTCTGATAAAGACCTAACAGACTGTTCCAGGGCTGTCATGGCCTTTTCTATCCTGGCTAAATCTTCATCGACTGCTACCCTTAAAGATTGAAATTTTTGATTTTGTTGTACGAGGGAGGTTATTCCTGTACCAGCTCCAGCAGCTCCGACTGCCAGGAGTGTTGCCACCGTGAGGGCTGTAAAGGGCTCACGCTTTTGTATATGATGGGCCTGAGTAGTTTGATAGTCATAAATGAAATCTTCGGGATGGTAAATAAGCCTAGGTATCACAGCTACTTGTATACAATATTCAGTTGTCCAATTAAAGACCTTTAGGGATATACAAGGTGTAACCCCAGTTTGGGAACAAATCCACTTAGTATTATCTGCAGGAATTAACCATTCAGCTGTTATTTCTCCTGATTTGCGAGTTGTGTTACATAGGTGTCGTTTGTCTTTTGGGACATTTCCTATACACTTTCCTTTTCCCGATACTTGGGACATTGTTATCCCTTGCTTACGTTCAGATTCCTTATTCCACAAGCACTGAGCTGGATTTGTTCCGTTGGCTTTCTTAAATCTACTGTCCACCCCAATAGCTTCATAAAAGGGTGGCTGAATGTCGTAACATAACCAACAATGTTCAGTTATATTAGGGTAGGTGGTATTCAGTACCTGATAACTGGCTTGAAGCATATTCCACAATGGGCTGACGCTGACTTCGGGTGCAAGAGTCGAGGGTTTGATTTTTACTGATACGCCCGGGATGCTATTTTCAGTGACGTTGATGTTAGGAGAGATTGTAACAGTATGTACAATACTGTTACTTCCACCTTCCCCTACCAGGACCAGATTTGGTCCGACATCTGAAGTATGTGGGAAGGGATTTTCTTTTCTTATTTGGATGAACCCTCCTCGATCCGTCCCTGGTTCCCATATTCTTATTCCCCACATCTTCCCATGCAACCATCCTGAATTCTCAGGCTGTCTGATAGTCATATTCAAGCTGGTACAATTCGATTTGTATTTTCCTCCTAATGGTTCCCCGTCATGAGCATAAGAGGGAAGTTTACATCCTTGTGGACTCCATTTTACGTCTAAAAATAAATCAGGATTCCCAACTCTCCATCCAGTAGCTATAGTCTCACAACCCCAATATGCACAATAATAGTGCCCAGGGTAATTGCAATATGAACGGCCTGGGTTCGAAAGGGGGCACATATAAATGGCTGGTTTAATCCCTAACTTCTCTTTACCACAGGAATAGGGAGACACATGCCCTAGCATACTGCATATTGTCACATTAAAGGACGGAGATCCAGGGGTAGTAACAGTTTGCAATACCTTTGATCGATCTGGTTGTATTAAAGACCATTTGAAGGGTTGATGGTGGATGTTCCCACATACCATAGGTAGATACCATAATAATATCATCCAGACACGGATTGCTGGTGGGGTTCCCCGAGGAGTACCAACAGGTGTCAACGTCAATTCTTGAATTTCTCTCTGCCAGAATATGCCCAGCCGGACTCCCAGAGTCCATCCTTCCCCTTGAAGTGTCTGTTCCCCGCTATTACCTGCCGATGATCTCACGGTGTACTCACGCTCCCTTTTCCGTACGCCTCTGCCTACTTCGCCTACTCCGGTGCCTGGAGCAGCGAGGTTTTTCATCTTCTCGGCAGCAGTAGTACTTCTCAGGGGCGTGTTTTCCACTTACAAAGCCCTTACGGGGCTTAGTTCCTCCTCGGGAACTCGTGCAGGATATTTTATATTGCCTGGGAAATGACAAGACACTCGTAGGATTCAGGGTTATAGGAGCTCTGGGTT
The DNA here is from genome assembly GCF_026419915.1 of Harpia harpyja. Classification (NCBI taxonomy): domain Eukaryota; kingdom Metazoa; phylum Chordata; class Aves; order Accipitriformes; family Accipitridae; genus Harpia; species Harpia harpyja. The sequence goes on along the minus strand of NC_068968.1, from coordinate 6,517,917 downwards.
TGTTAGGGACTTCCCACAGTTACTCCCCCACCCTTTGAGGAGGCTGTATTTTGGTCCCCTTCTCCTTTGGGTACACTGTGCACAGCCGTCCCTAGATGGGTGGCTGTTCTTACAGTGTGTCCATCAGCATTCCCTGTACAATTTTTTATTTAAGAGCAGAAGCCGTCTTAGTGGCACGTTTAGTTTGTTCCCACGTAAATCTAATAGCACACTGTTTTATAGTTCTGGACCAATCTTTCTCATATACTTCCCAGGTTTCAGGCACTAATAATTCCCTCCCACAAAGTAATTTCCCGATGTCTATTTTGTCCAACTGGTTCCTACTGGGGAATTGATGCTCTCGACATTCCATACAATAATAATGTCTCCTACTGGGACTACAATACCATTTCTCACCGCACTTTACACAGTTACGAAACACCCAACTCCAATGGTTGTGGTTATGATGCTTTAAACACGAAATCCCGTCAAGATACTCCGATGTCGTAGGGATTTTAGTCTCTACTTCACAACAAAAAGGTAAGTACCGAGGGGTTCCTGCTAGTTTGTATATACCAGCTCCGCCGGTTTGATGAGGTATCCGTTTTATACACCAAGGAACAAAATTCACCACCTGTAGATCATCTCCAGGTGATACCTGGAAATACTGATATAAATTAGGTTTTACCGTTCTTCCAAAAGGATTCATTCACTCGTGCAGCTCCTTTTCTTCCTTATCACTAGTTTCAAGTCCTCTGAAGTCTTTGCTATTTCCCACTGATCTCTGGGTAAAGGTCCTTTAATTCGCGAGGCATGCGTCCATCCTCGTTCTGCAGTCCGGATAGCAGTTTCTGTGGTAAGTAAAACAAGAAAGGGCCCCTCCCACCTAGGAGTGAGAGAGGATTCTTTCCAGGCTCTGATCAATACCATATCACCTGGCTTTACCGAATGTATGGATATATCTAGGGGTGGTCTCTGTACTACCATCCCTTTCTTCCACAATTTTTCCCTTCTTTTCATTAGCTGAATTATATATGGGTTAATATTCTCTTCATCTAAAGTGGGGTAGTCGGCTGGACACTCCATATCATAAGGCATGCCATACAACATTTCAAGTGGGGAAATTCCTGTATCTGTCCGGGGCTGAGTTCGAATGTTTAACAAAGCAATTGGTAAACACTTTACCCATGACATCTTGGTTTCTATCATTAATTTAGTCAACTGTTTCTTAATTTCACCATTCATCCGTTCTACCTTACCAGAGCTTTGGGGATGCCAGGGGGTATGGAATTCCCATTTAATTCCAAAGGGGGCCAGAGCTTCTCTTACCACCTTGGAAACAAAATGGGGGCCTCGATCTGAGTCAATAGTTTCAATATTCCCATATCGGGGTATAATATGTTCTAAAAGTACTTTCACTACTGTATTGGCAGTGGCCCTAGCAGTAGGGAATGCTTCTACATAATGGGTGAGGTGGTCCACTAATACCAGTAGGTGTTTGTACCGTCCCACTTTGGGGAGATCAGTAAAGTCAATCTGTATCTTAGCAAATGGTCGGTGTGCTAACTCCCGTCCTCCTGGTACTTGTTCTCTAAGACGTTGCTTATTAATTTTCTGACACGTCAAACATCCCTGTACAATTCCCTTAGCCACATTATAAACTCCAATACACATATATTTAATTGCAAACTGATCAACTAATGCTTGAACACCCCAATGGGTCTTTAAGTGCATGCTCTTCATTATTTTCCATGTTAATGCTTTTGGTAATACTTGCCTCCCATCAGGTAATTCCCAATTACCCCCTTTTTCTATTACTCCCATCTCCTTTAATTTGTACATTTCTGGTTTACTAAATTGTGGGTTTAGGATTTTTGACGATTTTTCGTTTGTCAGTGGGGTGACCGTTATAGTCAGCAATGCTGCTGTCTTGGCCTCTTGGTCAGCCAGGTTATTCCCCCGAATTTCAGGAGATGTTCCCCTTTGATGTCCCCTAACATGTACTACCGCAATCCTCTCGGGCCCCCTAAGTGCCCGTAGGATTTTAACAATTAGCTCCTCATGGATTAAACCCTTTCCTTGGGAATTAATAAGTCCCCGTTCCTCCCAAATTTTTCCAAACGTGTGTACTACTCCATATGCATATTTCGAATCAGTATATACTGTTCCCTTTTTGCCCTTTAAAAGTTCCAATGCCCTAAATATTGCATACAACTCGCAGGCCTGCGCTGACCAACTAGGGCTGAGAGGCCCAGATTCCTTTACTTTTAGGCTTTCCCCATCTACAATTGCATACCCTGACTTTCTTTTTCCTGCTATTACTCGAGATGATCCATCAGCAAATAACTTCTCTCCCTCTCCCAATTCTACTTCTTCTAGATCTGGCCTAATTTTCGTTTGTTCTTCAATGGTTTGGAGGCAATTATGTGTTAGCTCCTCTTCAGGACCCCCATACAAAAACTGTGCCGGGTTCTGCAAGCTTGTTGTTCCGATCTCCAATTTAGGGGAATGGATTAGGATCCCCTCATATTTTAAAAGCCTGGCATCGGTGATCCATTTTTCAGCCTTTTGTTGGAGAACCCCTCGAATATTATGGGGAGAGAACACCCTTAATTCACTTCCAAATGTTACCTTATTCACTTCTTCCACGATCAGGGCTACAGCAACGACTGCCTGTAAACAGGTGGGCCACCCTCTACTGACGGGGTCTAATAATTTGGAAATATACCCTACGGGTTTCTTTTTCCCTGCCCACTCCTGGGTCAAAACCCCGTATGCTGTCCCCTCCTCAGTGGCCACAAATAAATAGAAGGGTCTCTTCACATCAGGCAAACTCAAGACAGGTGCGTTAACTAGATCAGCTTTAAGACTCTCTAATCTCTCCTCATCCTCTTGGGTCCATTTAAGCAATTCATCCATAGTTAACTTTTGATACAAAAATCGCACTTTCGCACTAAAGTTCTCAATCCACTGCCTACAATACCCAAATAGCCCCAACAATTGTCTAATCTGTCTTTTATTCCTCGGGGCTTTCAGTGATAAAATTCCATTTACTCGTTCGGGGTCTAACTTCTTAGTCCCCTTGCTTATCCAGTGTCCTAAATATTTTACCTCCTCTTCCACAAACTGTAGTTTCGACCGTGATATTTTGAGGCCTTGAAGGCTCAAGAAATTTAACAACCGTATGCTTTCTTTTCTGACTGCCTCTTGATTTTCTCCTGCCAACAATAAGTCATCCACATACTGTACTAGCACGACCCCATCTTGCAGCCGGTATTCCCGTAGAATCCTTTCTAGGGCTTGTCCAAATAAGTTTGGGGATTCCGTAAACCCTTGGGGAAGTACAGTCCACCTTAACTGCTGTCTCCTATGAGTGTCTGGGTCTTCCCACTCGAAGGCAAAATAATCCCTACATTCCTCCTTTAGAGGGCATGACCAGAATGCATCCTTAAGATCTATTACACTATACCATTGATTCTCGGGCCCCAATTGACTCAACAGGGTGTGTGGGTTTGCCACTACCGGGAACCGGCTGACAGTTCGTTTATTGATTTCCCTTAGGTCATGCACCAACCGATAGCTGCCATCGGATTTCTTTACTGGTAAAATCGGGGTATTAAAAGGGGACATGCAGGGTTCAAGTAACCCTTTTCCCAATAGTCTCTTGATCTCAGGTTTTAGTCCCCTTCTCCCCTCATTAGATAAGGGATATTGTTTAATTCTCACTGGAATCTCGGGGTTCTTAATAACCACCTCAAACGGTTCAATATCCAGTTTTCCAACTGTTTCGGGAGTATACCACACTTCGGGGTTAATTTGCTTCTCGTCCACCTCTGTAAGGGGACAAAGCCTGATTTTTAACTCTTCCTTTTCCACGTCCACCCGAATCCCCATCTTTACAATTAAATCCCTACCTAATAAGTTGTATTCCGCTTCAGGTACTAACAACAGCGTTCCAATTCCATATCGGCAACTTGATTCCACCGCCACATCTTTTATAACGGGGACCCTAAATGGTTCCCCTTTTGCTCCAATTACATTAACTTTATCCCCGGATATTTTACATCCTGGAGGTAATGATTGTACAGTAGACCTTTCGGCTCTGGTATCCACAAGAAAGGTCACCTCCTGGCGCTGAGGACCCACTTTTAAAGTTATCAAGGGCTCTTTCTTACCAGGGGTCCTCAGCACATAGAGCCCCTGACCCCGCTAATCCTCCCGGAACGCTTTCTCATCCTGAATCCTTTTTCTACATTCTCTCTTCATGTGTCCTTTTTTCCCGCAATAGAAACATTCCACGGCTTTATCTCCTCTCCTCTCAATTCTTTCCTTATCTCCCCCACCAGACCTATCACACCTTATCACACCTTTCTGTCCTTTTCTTACCGCAGCAACCAGTAGCCTAGTCTGCCGCTTTTCAGTTTCCTCTTCTCGCCTCACATACACCTTCTGAGCCTCTCTAAGTAATTCATCCAGCCCCCGCTCCTGCCAGTCCTCAATTTTCTCTAACTTTTTCCTAATATCTCCCCAAGATTTTGCCACAAACTGAGTTTTCAGCAACGCCTGTCCCACAGGGGTAGCAGGGTCCACCCCAGAGTAAAACTGGAAACTTTTTCTTAGCCTTTCAAGCCATTCTGTCGGGGTTTCATCTTTCTTCTGTTGTTCACTAAAGGCTTTATTAATATTCTGACCTCGGGGAACAGATTCTCGTATCCCCTGAATTATAGTTGTTCTCAGATCTGACATATTATTCCTATGAGCTGTATCCTGGTTATTCCAGTCTGGCCGGTTTAAAGGCCATTTCTGATCCGCAGCCGGGCCAGCTTGATGTTGCTGATCCCACACTCTCATTCCAGCCCTTCTAATCATGTCCCTCTCTTCCACGGTAAATAGTATGCTCAGGATAGACTGTAATTCATCCCACGTGTACAAATTCGGTCCCAAGAATTGATCCAGCCTCTCGGCTACCCCCAGGGGATCATCTAACAAACTCCCCATTTCCTTCTTAAATTCCCTTACATCCCCCGTATTAAGGGAAACTGCCACATACCCCGTTCCCGGTCCCCCCCGTCCATCCCCACCAGGCACTAACATTTCCCGAAGAGGAAACAATCTCTCCTCTCCTCGCCTTATTCTATTACGTGCAGACTTTCTGGGAGGGGATGTCGGGGTCGGGGAATCAGGTTCCGAATCTGACCCCTCCTGGGCCTGGGCTATTCCCTGGCCTTGGGGTGGGTCCTGAGGTGGAGGGGCCTGAGGGGCATAGGGAGGGGGCCAAAGAGGGTCCTCATCATCCTTTCGGGGTTTTTCCGGTCTTTTTTCCCTTAAGGCAAAGAGGAATGATGGTTCCCAAGATTGGGGAATCCATAAGGCAGCATATTCGCTCTCCTCTGGGCCGGCTGGTGGTCTCCTATTGTTTACCCATATATTTAATTGTTGACACACCCAATCCTCAGAGGACCCGAACACGGGCCAGAATACATGAGGATTGCTGAGGGGTTTCCCACCCCAAATCGCCATACAATAATTAATCATCTTTTCCTTAGACTTATTCTTTCTCCTTGGGGAACTGTTCCAATATCTTATCATCAGGCCTAGGGGACTATCTGGGGGTATGTCTGGTAACTTATCTTTCTTCCCCATCCCCATGGGTCCAGAGGGCTTGCTTTTCCTCTGCCCCATCTTCCGAGGTGCCTTTATCCACACACACACACTTCCCCTCGGTCGTGACTCGCTCCCTCGCGGGCTACGAGAACTGCACTACTGGAGGGTCCGCACTCGCGTGATCTCAGAGAGACCTCTCACACAGTCGCACCTCGGGATAACCACCCCAACCAAACGGCTCACAGTTTATATACTCACCCACTCCTGGGGTCTTCGTTTGGTCTTCGTGCACAAAATTTAAGGGGTCCTGCAGGTTCTTTTGCTCAATTATCGTAATTTAAAGGGGGTTCGTGGGTCCAGGGTATGGTGGCGGCACCTCCTCAAGACGGGGCTATCCGGGGATAGGGCGCCTCCCCGCTTGCGAGGGTCCGCACCAAAGAACCTGGATCCGAGTCACGGCACCAAGTTTGTTATAGACGCTTGTGACAAATTGGAGGAGCCAATTTGTATTAAATGACAAGATCGAATTTATTAGCAAGCGATAAGAGAGCAAAACAGCGCTGGGCGGCCGGGGAGACTGCTCCGCCAAAGGCTCGCGCCGAAAATGGGGAAGAGTCCCTTTATTTATACAGTTTCTAGTTTCTGTCTACGTGATGGCTGGTATCTTCTGCATTGTGTGTGCGTTTGCGCCGTTATTTGTTTGTTAGGTGGACCGTCTTTCGTTAATCATCGGTACTTAACTGGATACTGTGGTTTTAGATAAGCGAGGAATGTCTCTACCCCCACATGCCATTTCATGAACAAAGTTAACCAGTTCATTACAATTATGCAGCCATTACCACCTGCATCTTGCAGCCTCCTGCAGCCATAATCCTTGCATATTGATTGTCTGGCAGTTTCTTCAGAATCCACTAACTAATTGTCCTGGTTTCAGCCCAGCCAGTAACAAAGCACCACCCAGCCACTCGCTAACTGCTCACTACCCCCCTCCCCCGACCACTGTGGGATGAGGAGAAAATATAAAGGCAGGCTTGTGGGTCGAGATAAGGACTGGGAGGGATCACTCCCCACTTATGGTCACGGGCAAAAGACAAGCTCAATTTGCAGAAGAAACAAAATCAGTTTAATTTACTACAAAACAAAACAAGGATATTAGGAAGTAAAACCAAACCTTAGAACACGTTCCCCCCACCCTTCCCGGCTCAACTCCTCTCCCAGTTCTCTCTACCTCCTCCCCCTGGCGGCACAGGGGAACAGGGGATGGGGGTTGGGGTCAGCTCACCACACATTGTCTCTGCCGCTCCTTCCTCCTCAGGGGGAGGACTCCTCACTCGTCCCCTGCTCCACCGTGGGGTCCCTCCCACAGGAGACAGTCCTTCACAGACTTCTCCAACGTGAGTCCTTTCCACGGGCTGCAGTTCCTCCCGATCTTCCCTGGCGTGGGTCCTTTCTGCGGGCTGATCTTCAGTCACAAACTGCTCCAGCATGGGCTTTCCCATGGAGTCACGGCCATCTTCGGAGGCCTCCACTCCACCGTTCACCTCCATGGGCTGCAGGGGGACAGCCTGCCGCCTCACCACGGGCTGCAGGGGCATCCACCTCCTCTGGCGCCCCGCCTTCTTCACTGACCTCGGTGTCTGCATAGGCGTTCCTCTCACATTCCAATCCCCCTACTCATGGCTGGTTCCCCTTCTTAAATCTGTTCTCCCAGAGGCGCTACCACTGTCACTGATTGGGTCAGCCTTGGCCAGAGGCGGGTCTGACTTGGAGCTGGGGGAGCTTCTAGCAGCTTCTCACAGGAGCCACCCCTGTGGCCCCCTCCCCCGCTACCAAAAAAACCCATGCCACACAAACCCATAACACTAATCCACTATATTTATGTGGCCTGCAAATGTTGCACTTGGTGTTTCCACTAATACAACCTCTAAGAAAACAAACTCTGATTGTTATGCTTCTACTTGGTATTTTTGATAAGCCAGTTTTTTTCATTTTTATTATCAGTTCTGCTAAGCACTGCGAGGCAGTGGTCTGCACAGCACAGCATAGCATCCAATCCTTACTTCTGGAGAGGTGGGGAAGAGATATTTGTTTCAGTGACCAGGTAAGAGCCTTTTAACCTATTCCTTGTAAAAACATATCCAAAAGTCCTGTCATCTTGTAAAAAATGTTGCTGCAATTAGTCTAAATAAGTGTAACCTAACTTAGCGTATTGCAATAACTAACTCAGTGTATTGATCAGGATGCAGGAGTTGAATGCACCATTAGGAAGTTTGCTGATGATACTAAACTGGGAGGAGCTGTTGACTCTCCTGAGGGACAAGAGGCCTTGCAGAGGGATTGAGATAGATTGGAGCATTGGGCAACCATCAATGGCATGAAATTTAAAAAGAGCACATGCTGGGTTCTGCACCTGGGACGGAGTAATGCCAGGCACAAGTATAGATTGGGAGAGGAGTGGCTGGAGAGCAGCCCTGCAGAAAGGGATCTGGGGGTGCTGGTTGACAGCAGGCTCAGTAGGAGTCAGCAGTGTGCCCTGGCAGCCAAGAGGGCAAACTACATTCTGGGGTGCATTAAACACAGTATAACCAGCCGGTCAAAAGAGGTGATTATCCCCTCTGTATTTAGCATTGGTGTGGCCTCACCTTGAGTATTGTGTGCAGTTCTGGGCCCCACAATTTAAGAAGGATGTTAAGGTACTTGAATGTGTTCAGAGGAGGGCAACAAGGCTGGTGAAAGGGCTGGAAGGCATGTCCTATGAGGAGTGGCTGAGGACTCTGGGTTTGTCTAGTTTGGAGAAAAGGAGAGTAAGGGGTGACCTCATTGCTCTCTACAGCTTCCTGAGGAGGGCAGGTGGAGAGGGAGGTGCTGAGCTCTTCTCCCTGGTATCCAGTGACAGGACACGTGGGAATGGTTCAAAGCTGCCCCAGGGGAGGTTCAGACTTGTCATTAGGAAGCATGTCTTTACCAAGAGGGTGATCAAACACTGGAACAGGCTTCCTAGAGAGGTGGTCGATGCCCCATGCCTGTCAGTGTTTAAGAGGATTTGGGCAATGCCCTTAATAACATGCTTTAACTTCTGGTTAGCTCTTAAATGGTCAGGCAGTTGGACTAGATGATCGTTGTAGGTCCCTTCCAACTGAACTATTCTATTCTATTCTAATAAATGAAGGGTTTCGTGGGATTCCCAAATTTTCTTCTCAGATTGCCACATAATAAGGAAGAGATTGCCTCTTAGCTGACTTCTCTGGTAACTGCACTGGTATCATAAGACATATAAGGAATATATTTCTCATCCATACTGTCCCTTTTTCTGTTGCCTATCTGCCATGTACAGCATGTATAAAAGCTACCTTACCTTAAAAGAATCTGTATACTTCTCACCAAATACAAACTTAGTGCCTCCATTAGAGTACTCCAGAAAAGTCTAGGAACAGAAAACAAAGCAAGTTAGTCATAAGCTGTGGGTCACTTCCAAATAGTAAGCAAATATTACTGGTCATCTTGCGGAGATCTCTGGGGAGGTCCAAGGAGCCTGTGCTCTGCTCCATATGGGTCCAGACTTAACTGACTCCATGTCTGGCTGAGTCTGGGGTCTCTGCTCTGCTCCTCCAAGAGTGCAGACTATTTCAGAGTACATAAACAACAAGAGCATAGAATACGTTTTCCTGCTGCACCTGACAGAATAATGCCCAAATGCTCATTGGAAAGGTATGAATTTTTGCCAGTAGGTCCTCATTTGTGTAGTACAGGACACCTCTTGTACACATGACAGCAAACTGTAGCCTTGGCTACAGTAGCTGCGCAGGGCTGGCTATATGAAAGTTGGTTTATTTTTAACCTGCAAGTACTTCCAAGTGTTACCACTGCAAAATCTTTATTGGCATCACTTAACTAAATGCACGTTCCTCCCCCCAACCTTGTCTCATTTCTAATGTCACAGTAATTGTTAACTTTGCCTGGCTAGGTCTACTGTTCGTCATATGCCATACTTTTCTAAATCTTCCTTTTTTCCCCAAAAATGCAGGATTGAGGTTAGTGGATTGCTGCCTACTACTAAATATTGCAGCAGTAATTGTATACTGCATACATCTTCCTATTGCAGATTCCCAGAGGATGTTGTCTTCCCGAATGCTCTTAGAGTCTGGTTCCTCACCTCCTCTTTTGAGCAGTTAAGTGTTTTTTTCTTTTAGGTCCCAGGTCCAGCACCAGTGTTTGCTAAGATAAGAGAAAGTCTACAAATAGTCTTTCTGCCTTGTCTGCCTAAAGAACTCATATGATTTTAAAAAAATCTTCTTGCGTGGTGGAAATTAAAGTTTATTTGAAGGCACCCTTAAAGAGTCCTTTGCCTTTCTCTTTCCCAGGACTGTTATATAAGCACCAAAAACCTCCCCTAGCTGAAATACTATGTGTTAAAATTTATAAGACTCATTTTTAGCCTTAATTTAAATTCCATATTTTTTCCCTTCATATGATCAAAGGACCTTTGGACTGGTACATAAGTAATACAGACATGCCAAAATATCTGCTTCAATTAATTTAGTTTAACAAGTTAGTGCCCAGGAGGAGCCTGGAGTCTTTCAGCATTGTACTCATTAAATAATTCATGAATAATTAACTCATGAAATATTGTAAATTTGTCTCAGAACTCTTACATTCACATGATGAATCCAAGAAGGACATGAATTAGGTGGACCAATGTGGGTTTTTTTTCCTTTTTAATCATTTTATGTTGACTGGATAACACAGATTTTCATGGGGACAACTCATGTTGAGTCTCTCGTAGCTGCTCATAGCATATTTGTGGGACACGTGAGTTGGAGCATGGCAAAATATGTTAACACAGCATTACTGAATACCAGAAAGTGAAATATCACTCCTCAGTGATCATCTGTGTATAAAAAAAATAATCATTTCATATGAAAGTTAGAACTCCAGAAAAGGTGGTTGATTTCCAGGAAGACAAGTTTCTATTAAGTTTATATGTTGGCAGTGATGCACAAAATGGCAGGTTCTGAGAACTACATGTGTTTACAAAGGAAATTTGAGCAGAGACTTGGGTGATAGATCTACCTTAAAACAAGTACCAGACTAGTCCAAAGCTATGAAGAAATAAAAATTAAAAAAAATAAAATCAAATTTTTTAAAAAGAGATAAATAGAAGGCAAATGGGATGAGAAGAGGGCATGTGAGGCAGGCAAAGGCAGGAGAGAGACAATGCAGAAAACTAAGATACAGTGTTGGCTGTGTAAGGCCTTAGCCAAATAAGTATGGGAGAGAGTCTAAAATCGCACTTTAATTGTGAATCCAGTGAAACCACTCTATGGGAATATCTGTCCCAAGCTTCAAAGCAGTGTGAAAAGATCACAGAGTAGCGTCCAAACCCAGAAACAACATAACCACATCAGAGTTATTTAGCAGGGGTGCATCATTGTATCATCCTGATTCCAGATTTAAACTAGTATGTCTGCAGGGCAATGCCCCCAGCATGTGCAGGCACACATGCCAGAGGGGCCAAGAACTTTAATTTGCCCATAAATACTGGCTGTTTCACACAATGCACAGCCTTACCTGTGGCTCAGACCTGTGGCCATTCCTAACTTACTCAGAACTGGCTTGGGATTTCTTGATAATTTAATTGGGCCTTTGGGGGAGACCTTAAAGCTATCAAGAATTATTTTCAGACAAGATGAGTGTTGGTACAATTTTACTTGGGGAGGGAGAGTTGTCTATTAATATTCAGAGCACTTATTAGCACCAAGATTAACTAGTCAAAAACACCTAAGTGTGATGCAGCCAGTGATTTTCCTGCCCTGTTCATAAAAAAAACCTCTGAGGGTTTATTAGGAAGTCTCCTCTCCTGGTATGGAGGCCAAATGGTGGTACTGTCACCAAATCTGAACTCCATTCAGTCATGACAGCAGGATTCTCAACTACTGCCGGAAGTATCTTAGAAGCATATTTTTATTTTGGGGTAAGACAGAGAAGGAAAACTGAAAAATACAGTTTATCTGAAATTATGCAAATATAGAAGCCCAACTAGAATGCTTTGGAAGTATACCTGTGTCATTCTCATGTTTTTTTTCTAAGGAACTGACCACAGAAAAACCCTGTCTCCTGATGGTAGAAAAAGATACCAAGATTTGACCTTGAAGATATTGTTAAGTAGTACAAACTTCCACCTAAGTAATACAGTCTTCCCACCCTAGCTGAAAGACAATGACTAACTCGCATCCTTTTCTACCATTCAGATGAACTGGCATATGGGATATACTAACTGATCAACTTTCCCACTTCTGTGGCAGTGATATAGATAAAGTATATAATGAATTGTTATTAATTATATGATTCTAAAGAGTATACTTATGACTGAGGTTCTAGTGATGCTGTACAAACACAGGTAATAAATGGCTCATGCTAAGGGGCTGACAGCACAAAACTAGACAGAAAAACAGGGATGAAGATGTGATTTATAATCAGAGTCATTGGGTTGACAAATATTTTAGTTCCATATTTGAATAAAATATAGTGGAGAGGCAGAGGCAAGAAGGGAGTGAACTGGACAAAAAGACCAAGAGAATAGAAGAAAAAGGAGATGGAGATACTGAAGAAGTTAGAATAGGAAGAATTTTATGTAGAAATTTGTGAAAGAATGGAAGAAAGGGGAATAAATGAAGTTACATCAGGGCATGTAAACATTTTTTTTTAAATTTCAAGCAACAAAAAAAAATTTCTGCCCTCACAAGGCATACAGGGGGTAAGGAAGCAGAGAGCAGAGGCTGGCTCTCACTCATGAAGCTCTGTTATTGCTACAACTGGCTGTGCTCCATGGACCTAGCTTCCTGGCTTTTTTTTTTTCCCTTTGTTTTTTGGTTCGCCACTAGCAAGGGAAGAAGTGGTTTACTTCTTGGAAAGATTACTTTTCACTACTTATATTTTTCTTGTCTCCAATAAGCTTTCTCCTATATTGCTCATTCTCTTCTTTCACTTATGAGCAATGTGATCCTTTTAATATCCCCCTATAGAAAAATCATCCAAGCATCTAATGATTTGAATTGCTTTGCTCCATGTTTGTTCATGATGTGGTTATCAAAGCCTATTTTCTGTCACCTGGAATTCTAGGTTTCCATCTCCCACCTGCTGACTGTTTCTGTCATATCAGCACCAGCATCATTAGCCACCTCCAAGCTTGACCTGAAACTGAAAAGCCCAAAGTAACTCTCAGGAGTAGCCTAAAAATAACAAAAGGGTAAGCTGACCTTGGTCCTACCTAATAGTAAAACTCATGCAAAAATCAGATTTGGAACAATAAATAAGTCCTCACATATAACATCGAGGGGTGCTACATGATAGATTTACAGGCAATAAATTAATTACACACCAACATACCCCAAAAAAGTAGTTTCTGAATTCAGGTGCAGCATGCTCTGCTATAACTGTATGGAGGTACCACTACTCAGTGGGACAGGCACAGAACTACAAAGGACCTTTCCAAAGAAAGAGGGAAATGCCTACCCAAGACGAACCACCAGGAGGTGTTCCCATTTGCTCTTGTTGCTTTGCTACAGAGCCCCTATAAATGCAAGCGAACAAAAGCAAAGGTGGAGCAATGATTTTGGTGACAGCAGCAGTGAACACACTGCCTATCTGCAGGGAGACTTGCTTGCCTCAGGAATGGTAGGCAAAGCAGAAAAGCTCATAAGAACCTGCTCCTCATCAGCCCAGGCATCTCTGTGCAAGGGCTGCCTGCAAGAGCAACACCTGCTTGCTCTGTCCAAGCAATGCTGCAGGCAGTCACAGTACCAGGACCAACCCCAACCTTGACAGAATTAATCCTCAGGGCTCCAAAAATACACCTTCCCAGTGGCTCCCAAGAGGATCCAGGGTAAAAACCTATTCTGCCTGATCATTATTTCCTCTATGAGTGCCCAGAGAGCTTCAGTAGTTGGTTTCAAATCAAGTCCATATAACTTTTAGTTCCATGATTTATCCTTGAATTGAAAAACATTCAGTTTCTGGATTTGTTTTCATTGATAAAGTGAATCTAATAACCTGCTGGAAGCTGCCAGTCAAGGTGCCTCTGCCTTCATCCCATTGGCGGCGAACATAACTGTGAACTTGATCTCCTTCCTGTCTGACAAGACATTATAAAACAAAACTTTATTGAGGCAGTAAGAAAGATGAGCAACAATGCGCCCGTACAACAACTCACCCAATCACTGATAGCAAACACAGACTCATAAGCAATGCCATGGCTCTGGTGGACTGCCAGGGACACTTAGTGTCCATGTCATCTGGCAGCAACAGCCAGTCATGCAAATGCCTTTTGAATGTGGGTAAGTGTCGCACTGCCCTTTGGCCCCACCAATGGTAGTGTGATTTGAGAGAATCATACCTTACATGGATATTGGTCAAGGGGCAGGGTGTCAGGAGGCAGGGTGTCATTGACTCAGCCCTCTCTTGGGTGGGCAATCTGACTACCCACATCTGAACTTCAAGGTATGGTCTTCAGGTCGTTCATGCAACTTTCAGTTGAGACCTGGGTGCACCTCTCATTCACACGTCCACCCAGATTCACCCCACAGGATACATAATTCTTGCTACAATTCACTGAGGAGGAAACCTAGAGGACAGTAGCACAAACAGCATCCTAGGTGTGTGCACAGGGGCAAAAGGGACACAGTGATCAAAGGTGATCTTTGCAGCTGTGACTCTTGCACTCCCACTTGGCTGTCCTGGCTGGTCCCCTCTCTGGCCTCTGCCAAATTTGTCCTCATTCTAAGCACAGGCAATGAAATGCAATTATATCCAACACTGTGCCTGCACTGGCCTTTCTCCCTCAAATCAAGACAGGTTGCCACTGTAGAGGACCCCTAATTAGGAAGCATCCTTTTGTACAGCGTTTAATCTTCACCCTTCCTGATGTGGTGCTGCAGATACCCATCTTATAAACAAAGCTGAAAACTCATGTCCCTGACCACTTGCATTCCTTAATAGCAGAATATATTTCACAATAGAAAGCTAAGTAGTCTGACTGAATACTTACGCTCTTGTCTGAGCATCTATTACCATTACATCTGGACTAGATGAACCTTTGATCTGTTCTGCTACGTTTATGCTATGTTCTACAAGGGGAATGGGGCTCTAAACTCCTAAATGAATGCTTAGGTTGAATCCTACATCAGAAAAATCCTACAAAACAGATAGCAGGCAAAAATGGATTTTGTTCTTTATATATGTTCACTTACATGTGTTTAGGTTGGAAAAATATTCTTCTATGTATTTGACTCCCATTAAAACTATATGAGGCAATGGCAGAGAGTGAACTAGATTCCTTTCCTACTTGCGCTTTCTTGGATACATCTGTTCTAGCTACTTGTGTGCAAATTCAGTCAGGTCATTATTCACTAACCATCTAAGAGAACTAGCTTGATTCCTAAGACCTATTTGACTTTGAAGCCATAACAGTCAAAAAAAAATCTTTATCTAACAACCTTGAGTCTACCAAGGAAAGTTTCAGTTGAACCAGACCTGATAGGGCTGGCCACTTGTTTATTTTGAGAGGAGACATTGAGGACATCGTTTTTCAAGAGACACAAAATCTTCCCTATTTAGATTACCTTTACCAATATAGACATTTCAGAGAGACAAGGCTGAATCCTGAGGACTTGGTACAAATGACCCAGGAATTATTTTGGTGATATTGTAAACTATTACCTTTTTTTCTCTAAAAATTATCTTATTTAAGATTCTTGGAAGACCCTCTTATACTTAGATGCCCCAGCCCAAATTGCTGCTAGATGCCTTTTTCCTGAATATGACAACATGAGGCTATGCTGATGATGACTCTGTCTTGTTCAATTGCACTGTTTGTAGCAAACTATATTGTAAAACATAAAAGGTATAAATCTGAGTGTATTACTTTCATAGGGACCATGAACATACACTAATCTCCATTTTATTCTGCATTGTACAAACACATAGACCAAACATCAGAGAGCTTTTGATACAATTTTAATAGAATAGACAGATAAAGCATGTGCAGAAATCAAGGCAACAATAGAGACAGGTGCATAGAATAGTAATCATAGTTATGCTATCTTGGATAAATTAAAAGCAGTAGAAATTAAACAGCCATTAATGATATAACCTAGAGCACGATCCAAATATAACTTAACATCTCTTCCTAAGCAAGAGGATGAATATGTTACACTTATATGCTATTTGTACAGTGTAGCCCTCAACTGCTGATAATACATTGGAATCAGATAACCTCTCTCACTGCTGTGCCCCATGTTTAATGAACTGCAGTTGGCTCCATTGCTGGCCATGGATAAGAACCAAAGTTCTCATTTGCTAGCGCAGATGGGCCCTTGGGGCTTTGTTTCCATCACTGACACCCCACTGCCTCTCAGTGGGTTTATGTTAGAGTTTTATATACCCATCTATTGTTCTCATATGGGTAAGATTATTTTGGGGGAGGTTGTGGGGTTTTTAACTGGTGTTAGCACCAGCCTCTTCATCACAAGTCTAGATAGACTGGAGGTTGAAAATGTATGACCAGCGCTGCTGCTGCTAGCACTAGTGGAGCTGAAAAGGGGCAACAAGAACAGATTTTTCACAAAAGTGTATGTAAAGGGCAGGGAACAACAGCTTTGGGTTTTTTGTTTGCTTGGTTTACAAATAGTCTGACGATGTTCAAAAGTGAAAGAATATATTACTTTTGCAATATATTCTTCAGTGCTCTGTTCCACCTTAGGTCTAAGGACTGTCCCATTAGGTCTAGATGGCTCTACTAGGTCTATGGTGGCTCTGTGCTAGATCTCCACCATAAATCAATGTAGATGATGCCATAAGAGCTCTTCTGCCATCAGTGGCAAGTGTTGGAGTTGCTGCTGCTGGAACACTCATATACATGAGCAAACAGGCAGAGTCTGTTATGACAGAGTAGATTGGAGAGCAGCCTTAGGGCTGCCTTCTGGAGGCAAAGTCAGCATGGGACCAAACCCCAAACGGAGCAGTATGGGCTACAAAGGAAAATTTATATACCACTTTGTTGCAGAAAATTCACTTGTCTCCACCATTCTTTTATAGCAACTGAAAAACTTCTTTTCCATTTAAACATAACTTGGGGATGGTTCCTCACCTTGTTAAACTGGAAAAGGTAAGTCTTGTTCTATTGCCGTGCCTTATAATGATTGTATATGAAGTCC
Source organism: Harpia harpyja (assembly GCF_026419915.1). NCBI lineage: Eukaryota > Metazoa > Chordata > Aves > Accipitriformes > Accipitridae > Harpia > Harpia harpyja. The sequence goes on along the minus strand of NC_068968.1, from coordinate 6,501,124 downwards.
CCATGTTTGTCAATGTGCAGCTGTCTTGGTTTCAGCCCAGCCGGTAACAAAGGACCACGCAGCCGCTCGCTCACTCCTCCCGCCCCCCTCCGGTGGGATGGGGAGGAGACGAAGGAGAGAAAAGAAAAAAAAAAACCTGGAAGCTCGAGGGTTGAGATAAGGGCAGTTTACTGGGACAACACAAAAAAAGGTTACAACAACAACAACGGTACTAATAAAAGAACATACAAAACGAGTGATGCACAGTGCAACTGCTCACCACCCGGAACCCGACGCTCCACCACTTCCCCCACCGAAAGTCGAGAGAGCTCCCCCTGGCCCGCTCCCCATTTATATACTGAGCATGATGGCACATGGTATGGAATAGCTCCTTGGCTAGTTCAGGTCAGCTGCCCCGGCTATGCCCCCCCACCTCCCAGGTTCCTGTAAAAATTAACTCTATCCCAGCTGAACCCAGGACAGCAGCCTAGGGAAAATGTTCAGGCTATGAAAAGGTTCTGGATGTCCCAGCAGGCTGGAGATGTGTGACTGGAACCCCCTGCTCCTGACCCCTGATAATATGGTTAGCATAACTAACACCATTTTATAAGGCAAGCAGCCATTCTCTGTGACCGAGCTGGTCATGTATTCATTCCCTTTCCCCTCATTCTCAGGCCCCGAAGGTCCTGTGAACCAAGTAGACAAACCAAACAGATTTCTTCTTCCCCTCCCTACCAGCCTCAAGATTCCTGGGTGCCAGGCTGATTACTCCCTTCCTTACCAGCCTTGAAGGTCCCAGGCACCTGGCCAACCAGGTGTTGTTGATGACCCCATCACAGAACAGGGAAGCGTAACAGCACACAGAGCACTGTCTATAAAATCAAGCAGTTACAAGTCCTAAGTGGGGAACTTGGACTAGAACTGCTGCTGGACAGTGAGACCTGACACCCCGGTGGCCAGGGATGCTTCCACTGTCATCTGCGTCCTCTGAGGACTGAGTGACTTGTATTCTTTTGTATGATTTTTGAGTCTAGATTATGATTGTTATATTGATACAGCAAACCATGTATTAAGATTTGACCCAATCTGCGGAGGGTCTAGGTGATTAGAAATCATAAGTTAAGTTGTATTATAAATTCTGTATTATGCTACTTATAGATTGTACTATATTGATTCTGCTTGTAGAAATCCTGTGCCATTCTAATCATAAATTCTATGATATACTAATCATAATATCCTGTTAAAAAAATAAAGCTTTAATTGTAACCACGATTTAGTGCTGTCATCATTCTGCCAAGGATCCCTAAAAGAACCTGTCTATCCCCTTAGTGTTGGGTGACAAGATGAAAAGGAAAACAGCTAAACAAAGAAATTCCAAGCATTCTCTATTAAAAAGTCATGAACAGCATAAATGACACTAATGGAAATATTACTGAGGCATCACCTTATGCTACCCCCCGTCTAATCAGACATACAAAACAACCTTTTTTAACTATTATTCAATTAAAAAAATGAGCTACAGGAACCAGTCTGAGGTGTCTAGTTAGTGTAATCATCTCTGTTGTTTTTCTCATTCCCCTCATACAAGCTATAAGATCATTTAAGGATAAATATTATTTTTCCTTTCAGCTACTTCAGTTACTGTGTGTTCCTGAGTAGCTAAAATCTGCCTTGGAGAGTCTGAAGAAGGAAAAGAACATCTGCAGAGGCAGTCTTTGTTTCCATTCCTGTACCTATTTTTACAGGGCTCAATAGTTTCTCATGCTTACCTGGACTTTACTATTTTGGCATTAGTGCTGCTCTTTGGTTCCACCCTCATGAGAACTGGTTGCACCGATGATAGAAGTGACCTAGCCTGGAGCTGCCACATTGCTGTGAAAGTCAGATGAACAGGACTTTGGGGACAGCTTTTCAAGCACGTAACACTTACAGAACAGCTTTCATGTGCTCAGAATCAAGCTGTTTGCATCTTGGCATGTGGCCAAAAATTCCAAAGAGTTCAGCATCCAGTCTTGTACATTTTGAGAATTTATTTCTTTTCCAGTGCTGAAAAGGGAGCCGAGTCCCTTCCAAACTGGATATATACCAACTACAGTCCCTGGGTAAGCTCTTCAGAACAGACTCTCTGGAGTATTTAGGCTTGCAAGCTGGGGGAGGGGGGTGTCTGCAGCCAGTCAAGGTCTTTTTCAAAAGGTGTATCTACCTCTACAGCATCCTTATTTTCTGCTTAAAAATGTCTTAACAGTTGCTTCAGTTTACCTGTGCATTGGAATCCTCTGATTCTTCTACAAAAGTATGTTAATAAAGGAACAATCAAAGAAAATGCATCAAGAATGGCACAGAGCATGTAGGACCAAATGAAGAACATTCCCTGGGATGAAATGTCCATGTGACTGTTTTCTCTCATCCATCAGTAATGGACAAGCTCCAAAAAAATACCATCCACTCCTCAAGTCAAGAGACAGGATTTCAGGTTTACGTAAGGATAGATCAGCAACTCACAGGATTTCTGAAAGGAACATAGAGCTTTTCTATTTTATAGAATTATTATTATGGAATATTATCTAGAGACAACTCCTATAAATAAAAAAAAGGCTGTGATGTCTCCTAACGCCTCAAATGTATACTTTTATGTTGCGGACACATATTTAGCTAACGGTCGCAAGAGCATTCCAGACACCTTTAGAAGGCCTTGAACAGAATAAACAAGAAGACAAAAAAAGAAAGATGCCAATTAGAAGAACACAGGTGCGCATTCCAAGATAAAGGGAACTTGGCACGAAGAACCTCAATTTGGCAGTTTATCTTGACCAATTAAGCTGAGACAAGTTTCGCATGTTTTAGTTAGTATAACCAATTGTGTCCTATGTTTATGTGCGTGGACAGAGTTAGTATAACCAATTATATTTTAGCTTATGGCGCGTGGACAGCTGATGTTTAGCTTGACAAGGTATATGAGCACGCTATTTGGGCAATAAAGGGAGAACAACTTTAACCGTATCGGTGTCCGGTTGTTACTCGGCTCACGTCTCCAGATGGTTCCCTGCAACAAGTGGCGCCCGAACAGGGACCTGACAGCTTGCTGAAACCTCCAAAGCATCGCAGAACAGTGATACCGGGAGGCTGGACCTGACAGCTTGCTGAAACCTCCAAAGCATCGCAGAAACGCGATACCCTGAGGCTGGACCTGGCAGTTTGCTGAAACCTCCAAAGCATCGCAGAACAGTGATACCGGGAGGCTGGACCTGACAGCTTGCTGAAACCTCCAATGCATCACAGACAAGTGATACCGGGAGGCTGGGGACGTGAGAAGCAGAGGTGGGCACGAGCCGAAAGTAAAGCGTCGGAGCCTGGAGTTCGCGCAGCTGAGCGACCCTCTGCAAAGGTAAGAACCGTCATGGAAGACGAGGCGGCGGTTCGGCTCCTCACAAGTATCCTCTCTATGAGAGGGCTCGAGGCAGATATTAAAGGGATTCAAGACCTTGTTAAGTGGGCCCGGGAGAAAGGACGGTGCCGGTCAGCTCCGCTTTTCTTCAGCCCGCAAGAATGGCGAGAGGTCGGGGGAGGAGATGGGGTCTACGCTTTCCAAAGAAGAAGAAGCAGTAGTTAAGCTCCTCCAACATATACTCTCAAAGAGAGGCATAAAATATGACGAAGCTTGTTTAAAGCGGCTTTCACAATGGAGCAAGGACAGAAACCTTTTAATTAGTGTGGGTACAGCTTTTGAGCTTAGTACCTGGGAAGCTATCGGAACCTCCCTATGGGATGAAATTAGTGATGGGTCTAAAGAAGTTAAAGGTCTTGCAACTTTATGGAAAGTAATTAAGACAACTCTGCAAGAAATGAAAGCAGATCGTAACGCGGCTGCATCTGCTTTTGCTGCTCTCTCTCCCACCGCAAGCGAAGGGGAAACGCGGGGAGAAAAACATAATGCAGCGAGAGAGAATTTTGGCTTCCCTGGAGCTTGTCCGCCTGCTCCTGTGCCCTTGACTTCTGCTCCACTCCCTGGGACTGCCGATATTAATCAGCCATCTGACAGTTCCCAAGCCTCCCTAACCGTATGCTTAAAGGAAACCCTACAGAATCAGGAAGCGAGTAAAAATCCACCTACGAGAAAACAGCCCCCAGATATTGCCGCTCAACATGAACAAATTATACCTAGCATATACCCTCCATTGCCTCCATCTACCCCTGGGTCGCCTCAAGAGCATGAAGAGGGGCCGGAGCTCACTTTGCAGCAGTTGCAGTCAGTAATAGAAAAGCTGGCACAGCTGGAGGCTGCTGTGAAGCAAGAAAAACTGCCAGCCGTATCCTTTGATGCACCCTTCCCCCCCCCCCGCCCTCTTCCTCCTCCCCGTCCTTCAAACCCTTTTTTACCTCTGTCCCCTCCTTGTCCTACACCTATACCTCTGCCTTCTCCACCTCCCAGGGAACCGATCCCCACCTTTCCAGAAACAACGGACCCCCGGAATAAATGGCGGGGAATTATTCGCGATGCCTTAATTGAGGGAGAAATCATAGCAGCTCCCACAGCGTTTCCGGTTATTGCTGGGGCTGGGGGTGGACCTAATCAATGGGTTCCATTTGATTGGAAAATCATAAAAGAAGCAAAGGTTGCAATTGCTCAGTATGGTTTAAAATCTCCTTTTACGCAGGCAGTTTTGTCCCATATATTTTCTGGGTCAACCTTAACTCCACATGACTCGCGAATGCTTGCTAAAACCTTGTTGTCGCCGTCACAACAGTTATATTTTTTCCATAGGTGGCAGGAACTCTGCGATGATGCAGAGGCAGGAAATAGGGGGCGTCAACAAAATGATCCCTTATTTCAATGTACTGCTCAAATGCTGATGGGTTCTGGACCATTTTCAAACGCCGCTTGGCAAGCTCAATTTGATACTCAAGTTTTAATGCAATCACAGGAATTGGCATTTAAAGCTCTCCAAAGCATATCCAAGCAAGGAAAGGTTTCTCCTTCCTATGTTAATATTCGGCAGGGAGAATCTGAACCATTTGCTCAGTTTATAGACAGACTGCATACCGCATTGGAATCTCACGCAGATCTTGATAGTAACATGAAGGTTAAGTTGCTTGATCAGTTGGTGTTTGAAAATGCAAATGCGAAAACAAAGCAAGTATTGTGCACGTTACCTCGAGGTGTTACTGTTAGTGAGATGTTAGAAGCTTGCGACCGTATGGGTGAACAAGGGAAAGCTGCTCTTTTTGCTTCTGCATTTGCCACAGCAGTGCGACCTCTGCTACAAACAAAATGCGGGGAAAGGTCAGGAGGAAAGAAATGTTTTAATTGTGGAAAGCCAGGGCATTTTAAGGTGCCATGTAAAGTTTATGGTAAGGTCTCTGGTGAAACACAATATGTGATCGATGTGGGAAAAGAGGCCACATGACTAAAGAATGTAAATCAAAGTACCATGTCAGCGGCAGGGTTTTGGGAAACTCCCAACTGAGCGCGAGATCCCCACGCACTACGACACAAATACAGGGTGTCTGGACAGCATCTCCTCCGCCACAGCAGGAAGTGCTGGAGTGGACGTGGCAACAGCAGTAGAAGTAACTTTGTTGGACACAAAGGTGCATTGCATTCCATCAAACATGAAAGGACCTCTTGGTCATGGATTATGTGCGATATTGTTGGGGCGATCGTCAACATCTCGACAGGGGATTTTTGTCTTACCAGGAGTAATTGATGCTGATTACACTGGTGTGATCATGATCATGGTCCAAACAATAACGCCACCCGTGAATATTGCGAAAGGTGCACGCATAGCGCAGTTAGTTCCGTTTGAATCCCGAGTACCAAAATCTGGCGAACTTTTGCGAGGAGATGCAGGTTTTGGATCCTCTGGTTCACCTGCAGTGCTATTGGCCTTAAATATTCAAAAGTCAAAACCAGAGGAGACAGTGAGAATTATGGGACCAAAAAATGAAACCATTGTTTTAAAAATGATCATTGATACGGGAGCGGATGTTACCGTAATTCCCAGAAGTAAATGGCCTAATGAATGGCAGCTAATACACACCACTGAAGGGAGTTATGGAATTGGTGGGATGCAATCCACTAGTGTGAACAAAGAGCATTTAAATTTCTGTTTTTCTGACAGCTCTGAGGTGAAAACACGACCATACGTTTTGAACGTTCCCATCGCATTAATTGGGCGAGACATCTTGAGTCAACTGGGTGCGAGGCTGACAACTCAGGGTTTTTAATCGCAGCCATTGAAGGACTGCCAATCCTAAAACTGAGATGGAAAACTGAAACACCGGTATGGGTTGATCAATGGCCCGCTCAATGCAGAAAAGCTGTCCAAGATTCAAGAGTTAGTACAAGAGCAGCTAGAGGCAGGACATATAGTTCCCTCTACTAGCCCATGGAATACCCCAATTTTTACCATCCCAAAGAAAAATGGGAAATGGCGTTTGTTGCACGATCTGCATGCGATCAATGCAGTAATGCATGATATGGGAGCCTTACAACCTGGATTGCCCTCCCCGGTAATGATTCCAGTAGATTGGAACATTTTGATTATTGATCTGAAAGATTTTTTTTTTTTTTTACTATACCGTTACATCCTGAAGATCAAGAGAAGTTTGCTTTTACAGTACCATCAATAAATAAGGCAGAGCCTGCACGACGGTATCAATGGACAGTTTTACCACAGGGAATGAAAAACTCTCCTACCATGTGTCAACATTTTGTTGCTTGGGCTTTGAAACCAATCAGAGAAAGATTTGCTCAATTTCTGATCTATCACTATATGAATGATATATTGATTGCAGGGAAAAATATGAATTCTGATCAAGTCCTCAAGGAATTAATACCATGTTTGGAGAAAAAGGGACTTAAAGTAGCCCCCGAGAAAATACAAGAAAGTTCTCCCTGGAACTACCTTGGTTGGGTTATCACTGCCACTCAGGTTAGGCCACAGAAAATAACGTTAAAAACGGACATCGCTACATTAAATGATGCTCAGAAACTAGTAGGTGACATTCAATGGATAAGAAATTTGTGTGAGGTTTCAAATGAGGACTTAGCACCATTATTACTGCTTTTATCTACTAGCACTAACGCAAATGACAAGCGACAGTTGTCCATAGAGCAGACAGAAGCCTTACAATGTATCATGGATAAAATTGTGAATTCTAAGGCAGCACGATATGACCCTGACCTATTGATACAGCTGATAGTTATAAATGGCGAGAAGAGTAGTGATCATCCATTTGTATTATTAGCACAATGGGATCCAGCACTGAAAGATCCTTTGCGAATTTTAGAATGGATATTTCTAGCTTTTAGACCAAAGAAGTCGATATTAAGTCGACTTGAGTTGTTGTCTCAACTAATCATGAAAGGAAGATCTAGACTAACAGAAATAGCAGGACATGAACCTTGCCTTATCATAATCCCGTTAGTACAAGCCTATTTAGAATGAGTAATGAGACACTCCCAGGATATGCAGATTGCTTTAGCAGGATACCATGGCAAAATTGTGAATACCTACCCCGCGCATAAATTGTTTTCCTTTCTGCATGGAAACAGTTTTGAGTCTTTTCCAATTAGATCTGAAACACCAGTACAAGGGCTTACAGTATTCACAGATGCCAGCAAGAATAACAGAAAGGCTGCAGTTACATGGAAAAAGGATGGTGAATGGCAAGACCACATCATACAGGGTCAGGAAAAGGACTCCTTACAGACATTAGAACTCAAAGCTGTAGTTTGGGTCTTTTCACAATGGACAGAAGTACCTTTAAACATAGTGTCTGATTCTCTTTATGTTGTGGGAGTAGTTCAAAGGTTGGAACATGCAGTTCTAAAAGAATTAAAAAATGTTGTCCTGTTGGGTCTTTTCTGTGAACTTTTGTTGTTGATGAATCAACGCAATGTAGCATATTTTATTACACACATTCGCAGTCATTCTGGACTACAAGGAGGCCTAGCACAAGGAAACGAATGAGCCGACATGCTAGCAGCCCCAATGTGGACAGGACCACCGGTGAATAGTTTTGAACAAGCCCGACTATCACATGCCTTTTTCCACCAAAGTACACAGGTGCTTTCTCGTCAATTTGCTATTTCATTAGCAAATGCACAAGGCATAGTACAATCTTGTCCTGATTGCCAACAGATTGGTTTTGGCATTGGCTTAGGAGTAAATCCTCGAGGCTTGCGGCCTCTTCAATTATGGCAAATGGATGTCACTCATATTGCTGAGTTTGGCAGGCTAAAGTATTTACACGTATCCATAGATACTTTTTCTTCAGTTATTTGGGCCACGCCATTGACAGGTGAATCAGCAAAACATGTGAGAAAACACCTAAGAGGATGTTTTGCGATTATGGGTGTTCCTCAAGCCATAAAAACAGATAACGGACCCGCATACACTTCTCATACCTTGGCAGAGTTTTGTCAACAGTGGGGGGTTCGACACCACACAGGCATTTCACACTCTCCAACAGGTCAAGCTATTATCGAAAGGGCACATCAGGTAGTTAAAGGACTGTTAGCTAAACAAAAAACGGGGGAAATAGGTCTCTCCCCACAAGAAAGAATTTGGAAAGTTTTATATGTACTCAATTTTTTGCGGTTGGCAGGCAACGCCGATAACCCTCCCATGGTAATTCATAGCAGTGCCTTGAGCAATGATTTATCCACAGTAAAAACAACAGGAACTAAAGTAATGTATAAGGATTTGAACACGGGACAGTGGATGGGCCCAGCAGAAGTACAAGTAACCGGTAGAGGATATATGTGTGTCATTACAGATTCTGGACCAAAGTGGGTACCGGCTCACTGGGTAAAACCGTGGAAATCTTCTGCCACTGTGAATGGGAGGAACACCACAACAGACGACCCAGGGGATAAGGGAGACAATGAGAGCTATTGTGTATTTTATTAGGTATAATGTTGCTTTTACTGTGTTTAATTAATTGTGTTCATAGATCTTGTAGGTCACCTTGGCCAACATAACAGGTCAAGATTCTCTGTGCATTGCAACCGCATCACAAAGCCCATGAACCAGTAGACAAGATGGCTATGACTCGTGCAGCGCGCCTGGCCAGCGAGCGCATGCGTCATAGGCTCCCCATGTTGCAACCAAGGCGGATTTTGGCACCTGCTGGCCACGTGTGCTGAAATCCGTTCCTCTGCAAATGTATAAATACCGGGATTTTCCGAAGAGCATCGGGCTGGTGTACGGCAAGGCCATCGTTGCCTCCGTGGGGACGCCCACATAAAGCTGGCACCTACCGATTGCTGGGCTGAGTTTGCGGCGCAAGACAGCACAAGAATGTACGGATGGTCCATCTTCCTCACAGTCCTCGGATGGATGTAGTCACGGATACTGCCGCAAGCCAAAGAAAACATCTGGGTGACCCTGGCTGACGTGACCGGACAAGATTGCTTATGCCTCCATACAGCAGCACCAAGCAATCCCTTTTTCACAGGTTTAATAGGGGGTTCCACTGGCATCAACGAAGTTTAAGAACTTATTGATGGAGACCCCTGTGCAGCAGGTCATGGACTCAATGGATGGGAATGCCTGGTTTCCATGGATCGGGCATTCACCCTCATTGCCACCCCAGGAATCACAAATTCTGGGGTCCCTGAATACAGATTGGTGTAGTATTATCTGATTTACTGTTAGATGTAGATAGTATTAGACACACAACCTTACAAAATAGAGCTGCTCTTAAATCATTAATTAAGATAGTTTTGATTTATCTCGTAGTGGGGTTGGGTTTTTTTTGTATTTTAATTTGTGTGCCTTGTATGTTGCAATGTATTTAAAAATTAATTGATAGATCAAGTAAGGCTGTGTTAATTGACGTAAAACAAAAAAGGGGGAATTGTTGTGGACACATATTTAGCTAACGGTCGCAAGAGCATTCCAGACGTCTTTAGAAGGCCTTGAACAGAATAAACAAGAAGACAAAAAAAGAAAGATGCCAATTAGAAGAACACAGGTGCGCATTCCAAGATAAAGGGAACTTGGCATGAAGAACCTCAATTTGGCAGTTTATCTTGACCAATTAGACTGAGACAAGTTTCGCATGTTTTAGTTAGTATAACCAATTGTGTCCTATGTTTATGTGCGTGGACAGAGTTAGTATAACCAATTATATTTTAGCTTATGGCGCGTGGACAGCTGATGTTTAGCTTGACAAGGTATATAAGCATGCTATTTGGGCAATAAAGGGAGAACAACTTTAACCGTATCGGTGTCCGGTTGTTACTCGGCTCACGTCTCCAGATGGTTCCCTGCAACACTTTTAGGTTGTTCTTAATAATTTATTACAAAGATCGTGGCACAGGTGAGTGGACTTGCTCCTTTCTCCAGCACCCCTGGGACACTGACTCTCCCCTCTCAGTGTGAAGCGCAGACTCTGCTCTGTGCTTCCATGGCTACTTTTTTGTGTTTTCTGTTCTCTTCATTGTGCTTCTGCATGTCTCCTTTTCCCTTTCCCATCCCCTCTTTTTGAAAGAGGGAGTGTGTTGCTACCTCCCAGGTGGCTGCCTTCCCTTCTGACCACAGAAATGGGGGAAGAAGTATGTAGCAGGGAGGAGGGGTAGGCGAAGGCAGCCGCAGGATGCATGGCATCTCACCATCCGTAGTGAGGACTTCATCCACACAAAGAACACTGAAATTCTGAAAGCTGTCTTTTCAAAACAAGACCCAAAATATCAATCAAAACCTGAGGACAATCATACTCCAAACAGGATTACTGTATTGTCCAAGTGTATACAGAAGCATCTACTATTTCTCACGAACCCAAAGACAAAAGATGAAAACATGTAAGAAAGCCTCGAAAGTGGAGCTAAATAGCAAAATCCAAAACAGTTAAAGTTTAAAAACTTTGAATATTATTTGTAGAATTTCCACACTAATATTATTTTCTAAAACAGGAATGTGCTTTGTTTTTCTGTATTGGCTGAGTCTTTTTAATACTGTGATTCTGACTTTTGTTGGTGTTCTGTGTTTGGGGTTCCTAATGTTAAAAAATATACATATGTCATATGTCTGACATACGATTGGTTCTCTGGGACTATTAATTGATAAATGATAAATTCAATTTGTTTAAATCTATTTTTTTTATGATGCAAAAGGAAACAAAGTTTGCATTTAAAAAATAGCTGTCAAGATACATGTCCAGAAAATGTATAAAAGTTCATATCAATGTTGAAAATTTGACTGCTCCATCTCCCATTGTGAATCTCTCATATATGCACCTAAAGATACATTTAATTTTGTTGCCTGGCATCAGTGTTTTCCCCAGTTCTAGAGTTATTTAGTTTGAAAAATATCATTTTTTACATTAAAAACTGAGTGTGAGCTTACTGGGAATGTTTTTCAGAGGTAGAATTAATTTTTCTTCTTTCAGCTTTTTCATCTTTACAGAAAACTTGGTGGTGTTTTATTTTCCTGCCACAACATCTCTTCACACAGCTAGAGTTTGTGTACTGTGATGAGGAATGCCCTAGAAATGCTTGAAATGGATTTTTAGGCCAGCTACTCCGTGCTTCCTGGTATTTCAGTGTTAGTTTTCCAAGCCCATTTTTTTCAGGCCTCAAAGAATTGACAAATACAACATCTGAGAGAAAATGATAGACTATTTTCATTTTTCATCAGGTGGGTTTCCTGCAGTAATCATTCTTGAACATGAAGTGAGCTATTACTGAAAACACACATCACTAAAAAAAAACACCTCATCTTTAATGTGACAACTAAATAGTCATTCCAACTTTTGTCTAGACTTTCATAGAGGCATGCTTGGACTATTGTCTTCATCTGATTCAAAACTCAACTCTGTGCTCTTCACGCTCTGAAAATGATGCAAAATTCATTTACTTTAGAAACTCCTGCCACCTTCTAAAACTTCCTCCACTTTTACCTGTCTCCTCATCCCCCTTCCCTGGTATGGTTCAAGCTGTTGTGCCACTCATATCCTCCTGATGCAGCTATGTGCTGTTTCTATTGTTCCCCACTTTTAAAATCACTTTTCTTAACCCAAAGGCTACACTGTATTCTATTTTTTTAATCCCTTCTCACAAATTCATTTTGCAATTCTGTCTTTTGGACAATTAGGCAAACTTTTGCTCTTGACTAACCTTCAGAACAAGAATGTAACCATGCTCTTCTCTTGGGTCTGATCTTTCCTCAACTCACCTCTGAATTTCCTCCTCTTCCTGTTTTTCAATTCTTAAATTCTGAGTTCTTTTGAGTAGACAATACTTGTTTAGATCTTCTGTAAATATATGACTAAATGCTTATGTAACTAATATCTGTCAATAGAAAGGGGGAGTGGACCATGCTGAATATTAGAAAGTTTTCCAATCTAATGCCCCAATAAAGAATCACAGTAATATTGGGTCCATTTCAAAGGCAAGAGGAGTCAGCAGAACTCCCACTGATTTCAGTGACCTTTTGGATTAGACTTACAGTACCTGAGGTGGAATAAATTATTGTAATACAATAAAGTAATAGTTTTATATATGTAAAACATTAAGATATTGTCATTTTATAGCTTTAAAGTACATAGCATGAATGGTAAAAGTAAAATGTACGTGGATTCTAGAGATGTCACTATCAGGAAAATATGAAAGGAACAAGTTTACATGTTACATGTATATTGTAAGCTTGGATGTTAGACAGTGTGTGTGGGTTAACCTTGGCTGGCTGCCAGGTGCCCACCAAGCTGCTCTATCACTCCCCTTCTTCTGCTGGACAGGGGGAGAAAACAAGATGAAAAAGCTCATGGGTCAAGATAAGGACAGGGAGATCATTCACCAATTACCGTTACAGGCAAACAGACTTGAATTGGGGAAGATTAATTTAATTTATTGCCAATTAAAAATAGAGTAGGATAGTAAGAAACAAAAACAAAACTAAAAACACCTCCCCCCCATCCCCTTTCTTCCCAGGCTCAACTTCACTCCTTTGTTCCCAACTCTTCTGTTTTCTCCCCCTACCCATGAGCAGTGCAGGGGGGATGGGGAATGAGGGTTGCGGTCAGTTCATAATGGTTTGTCTTTGCCGCTCGTTCCTCTGCATACTTTTCCCTTGCTCCAGCGTGGGGTCTGTCCTGTGGGATACAGTCCTCCATGAATTACTTCAGTGTGGGTCCTTCCCATGGGCTGCAGTTTTTCAAGAACTGCTCCAGCATGGGTCTGTTCCATGGGGTACAGTCCATCAGGAACAGACTGCTCCAGCATGGGTCCCCCACGGGCCACAGTTCCTGCCAGGAGCCTGCTCCAGCATGGGGTCTCCATGGAGTCACACCTTCCTTCAGGGCACATCCACCTGCTCCGTCATGGAGTCCTCCACGGGCTGCAGGGTGGATATTTGCTCCACCATGATCCTCTCCATGGGCTGCAGGGGGACAGCCTACCTCACCATGGACTACACCATGGGCTGCAGGGGAATCTGCTCCAGCACTTGGAGCACCTCCTCCCCCTCCATCTTCACTGACCTTGGTGTCTGCAGGGTTGTTTTTCTCACACTTTTCTCACTCATCTCTCACACAACTGCTGCACAGTGTTTTTTAACCTTTCTTAAATATGTTATCACAGATTTGCCACCAGTGTTGCTGATTGGCTCAGATTTGGTCAACAGTGGGTTCATTTCGGAGCTGTCTGGAACTGGCTCTGTCCGACATGGGGGCAGCTCCTGATCTCTTCCCACATAGGCCACCCCTGCAGCCCCCCCCTTGCTACCAAAACCTTGCCATGTAAACCAAATACACATAGTCATTTTAAAGTGGGATCTTAAAATAGCAGCAGTAAATGTGTTTTAACACAGGACTAAGCAACTAATATATTCTATTAATCAAGATAAGGGACCACCGTGTGAATAAACAAATAAAAACTTTCATTTTAATTCCTTTTCCCTGGAAAAACTAAGAAAATGGCATAAAGTTCTGAAGAACTAAGCTTTCAGGGCTGTCCTGGGTTCAGCTGGGATAGAGTTAATTTTCACAGGAACCTGGGAGGGGGCACAGCTGGGACAGCTGACCAGAACTAGCCAAGGAGCTATTCCATACCATGTGCCATCATGCTCAGTATATAAATGGGGAGTGAGGCTGGGGGGGGGGGGGTGGCAGAGCGTCGGGTTCCGGGTGGTGAGCAGTTGCACTGTGCATCACTCGTTCTGTATATTCTTTTATTAGTACCGTTGTTGTTGTTGTAACTTCTCTTTTTGTGTTGTCCCAGTAAACTGCCCTTATCTCAACCCTCGAGGTTCCGGGTTTTTTTGGTTTTTTTCCTTTTCTCCTTTCTGATTCTCCTCCCCATCCCACCGGAGGGGGGCGGGAGGAGTGAGCGAGCGGCTACGTGGTCCTTTGTTACCGGCTGGGCTGAAACCACGACAGTCCTTTTTGGCGCCCAACATGGGGCAACGAAGGGTTGAGATAACGACAGATCTGGCCAGAGCGTGTTGAAGCAAATTTGTCATACGCATTTCTTATATTAGATAAATAGATGCTAGTCACAATGTTGGTTCATTTGTTCACATGGTGGCATTGTGTAAGTTCTTATATGCTCTATGTATTGCCTGTAGTTACATTTATCACCTCTGGGAGAGGGATCAGGATTAACATTTTGCTATACTGGGCAATGTTGACTTATGAAATGATTACATCGCTGGTCATGAGGTTAAGCTGGTATCGATATGCAGCAGTGATATCATTTCCATACTTCGGGCGCCTTCTATCGGATTTTATTGGTAATTGCACCCAATCCATGGGGAAGTCAGGGGGGATACTTCCCCCCATTCGTTCACCTCCCTTCTCTCCTTCCGGCTAATTACAACAGCTTTTGAGAATTTTGAATATCCTTGGGATGCGCAAGCCAGTGTGCTGTTAGTGCTATGTCTCCTGAATATGTTTCAGGTCTTGTTTAGGGCTACAAAAAGGCTCTTTAAGAGTACCACCCAGAGATCTGCCCCAAAGCTGGATAGTCATGGGTGGCACGGCATGTGGGAGGATATGGGCAGGTATCTAGAGAACTTCTCACCTCCAGTGGCTTGGAAGTTCACTCCTGAACAACTACAGAACCCTCATGAAGTGGTAGAATATTTGAAAGGAAAATGCTGTGGCTATTCCAGAGACACACAACTCACTGCACTGTGCTGGGCCCTGGCCAGTATCTACCAAACACTGCTTGATACTAGGCAGCACCCTCAGGGGGAAAAGAGGGAAAACAGGGCAACAGGCACCGTGGCTACCCCAACCCCGACAACAGGCAGTGTGGCTACCCCAACCCTGGTGACAGGTACTGCAGCTAAACCAGAGAACCAACCTGTGCCAGTATCAGTCACCCCTGTACAGAAAAAGAAACACACAAAGAAATCAGTTCGCTTAGTGAGAGATGAAGATGAACCAGGGTCATCGCGAGAACAGGAGGAAGAGGCAGAACCTGAAATAATTACCCGATCTCTATCCCTGAGTGAGTTGTGTGACATGCGAAAAGATTTTAGCTGCCACCCAGGCGAGCACATTGTTACCTGGCTGCTCCGATGCTGGGATAATGGGGCCAGTAGTTTGGAATTAGAGGGTAAGGAAGCCAAGCAGTTGGGATCTCTAAGGAAGGGGGCATTGACAAGGCGATTGTGAGAAAAACACAAGTCCTCAGCCTCTGGAGGCGACTTCTGTTAGGTGTAAAGGAAAGATACCCCTTCAAGGATGAAGTTACATGTCACCAAGGCAAGTGGACCACCATGGAGAGAGGTATCCAGTATCCAGTACCTGAGGGAATTAGCCGTGCTGGAGGTGATTTATAATGATCCAGAAAATGCGCAGTCACCCACAGATCCAGATGAAGTCCAATGCACACAACCGATGTGGCAGACGTTTCTACGAAGTGTACCACCGACCTATGCCAACTCATTGGCAGTGATGTCCTGGAAAGAAGGCTATGGACAAACGGTGGATGAAGTGGCTGTCCAACTCCAGCAATATGAAAAAAGTCTCTGTTCCTCCCTACGGGCCTGTGTGTCAGCTGTAGAGGAACTGTCCTGGGAGTTCCAGCAATTCAAAGTGGATATGTCCTCCTCCCCACCTGTACAGGCCCGCATCGCAGCTGTTAGGAGTAAGCATTCCTCTGCCCAAGAGAGAGGAGAGAGAAAGTACACACGACGGGCTAACCTGTGGTTTTACCTGCGTGACCATGGAGAGGACATGAGGAAGTGGGATGGAAAACCTACCTCAGTCCTGGATGCACGGGTACGGGAGTTGCGAGGAAAAGCAATCAGAAAAGAGGATTTTTCTTGGAAAAATGCTGCTCCAGTTTCCTGTGAGCAGTCCCCCAGACGCAGTAGAAGGGCTGATCTCATTTCTGATCCTCTTGAAGGGACTTCTGATTCACGTGTGAGAAAAGTGAGTAATGGATAATCTAACCAGGATTAGAGGGGCCCTGCCTCCAGCCAGGTGGAGGAAAGGGACAACCGAGTCTACTGGACAGTGTGGATTTGATAGCCTGGCACATCAGACCCACAGGAATATAAGGCTCTAGTGGACACCAGTGCACAATGCACCCTAATGCCATCAAGTTCTAAAGGGGCAGAACCCATCTGTATCTCTGGTGTGACAGGGGGATACCAAAAGTTAACTGTATTGGAAGCTGAAATGAGTCTAACTGGGAATGAGTGGCATAAACACCCCATTGCAACTGGCCCAGAGGCCCCATGCATCCTTGGTATAGATTATCTCAGGAGGGGGTATTTCAAGAACCCAAAGGGGTACTGTTGGGCCTTTGGTATAGCTGCCTTGGAGACGGAGGAGATTGAACAGCTGTCCACCTTGCCCGGCCTCTCTGAGGACCCTTTGGTTGTGGGGTTGCTGAGGGTTGAAGAACAACAGGTGCCAATTGCTACCACGACAGTGCACCAGCAGCAATATTGCACCAACCGAGACTCCCTGATCCCCATCCATAAGCTGATTTGCCAATTGGAGAGCCAAGGAGTGATCAGCAAGACTCACTCACCAATTAATAGTCCCATATGGCCCGTGCGGAAATCTAATGGGGAGTGGAGACTAACAGTAGATTATCGTGGACTGAATGAAGTTACGCCACCGCTGAGCACTGCTGTGCCAGATATGTTAGAACTTCAATACGAACTAGAATCAAAGGCAGCCAAGTGGTATGCCACAATTGACATTGCTAATGCGTTTTTCTCAATCCCTCTGGCAGCAGAGTGCAGGCCACAGTTTGCTTTTATTGGAGGGCCGTCTAGTACACCTGGAATTGATTGCCCCAGGGGTGGAAACACAGCCCCACTATTTGCCATGGACTGATCCAGGCTGCCCTGGAAAAAGGTGAAGCTCCAGAACACCTGCAATACATTGATGACATCATTGTATGGGGCAACACAGCAGAAGAAGTCTTTGAGAAAGGGAAGAAAATAATCCAAATCCTTTTGAAAGCTGGTTTTGCCATAAAAGAAAGTAAGGTCAAGGGACCTGCACAGGAGATCCAGTTCTTAGGAGTAAAATGGCAAGACGGGCGTCGTCAGATCCCTATGGATGTGACCAACAAAATAGCAGCTATGTCTCCACCAACTAATAAAAAGGAAACACAGGCCTTCTTAGGTGTTGTGGGTTTTTGGAGAATGCATATTCCAACTTACAGTCTGATTGTAAGTCCTCTCTACCAAGTGACCCGGAAGAAGAACGATTTTAAATGGGGCCCTGAGCAACGACAAGCCTTTGAACAAATTAAGCAGGAGATTGTTCATGCAGTAGCACTTGGGCCAGTCCGGGCAGGACAAGATGTTAAAAATGTGCTCTATACTGCAGCCAGGGAGAATGGTCCTACCTGGAGCCTCTGGCAGAAAGCACCTGGGGAGACCTGAGGCCGACCCCTGGGGTTTTGGAGTCGGGGATACAGAGGATCCGAGGCCTGCTATACCCCAAATGAAAAAGAGATATTGGCAGCATATGAAGGAGTTTGAGCTGCCTCAGAAGTGGTTGGTATTGAAACACAGCTCCTCTTAGCACCCTGACTGCCAGTGCTGGGCTGGATGTTCAAAGGAAAAGTCTCCTCTACACATCATGCAACTGATGCCACGTGGAGTAAGTGGGCCACACTGATCACACAACGAGCTCACATAGGAAACCCCAGTCACCCAGGAATTGTGGAAGTGATCACGGACTGGCCAGAAGGCAAAGATTTTGGAATGTCGCCAGAGGAGGAGGTGATGTGCGCTGAAGAGTCCCCACTGTATAATAAACTGCCAGAAAATGAGAGGCAATATGCCCTGTTCACTGACGGGTCCTGTCGCATTGTGGGAAAGCATCGGAGGTGGAAGGCTGCTGTATGGAGTCCTACATGACAAGTCGCAGAAACTGCTGAAGGAGAAGGTGAATCGAGCTAGTTTGCAGAGGTGAAAGCCATCCAGTTAGCATTAGACATTGCTGAAAGAGAGAAGTGGCCAGTGCTCTATCTCTATACTGACTCATGGATGGTGGCAAATGCCCTGTGGGGGTGGCTACAGCAATGGAAGAAGAGCAACTGGCAGCACAGAGGTAAACCCATCTGGGCTGCCACACTGTGGCAAGATATTGCTGTTCGGCTGGAGAAGCTAGTGGTAAAAGTACGTCACGTAGATGCTCACGTACCCAAGAGTTGGGCCACTGAAGAACATCAACCAGCAGGCGGATCAGGCTGCTAAGGTTGGAGTGTCTCAGGTGGATCTGGACTGGCAACGTAGGGGTGAGCTATTTATGGCTCAGTGGGCCCATGACACCTCAGGCCATCAGGGAAGAGATGCAACATATAGATGGGCTCGTGATCGAGGGGTGGACTTGACCATGGACATTGTCGCACAGGTTATCCATGAACGTGAAACCTGTGCTGCAATTAAGCAAGCCAAGCGGTTAAAGCCCCTGTGGTATGGAGGGCGATGGCTGAAATATAAACAGGGGGAGGCCTGGCAGATTGACTATATCACACTCCCATGAACCCGCCAAGGCAAGTGCCATGTGCTTACAATGGTGGAAACAACCACTGGATGGCTGGAAACATACCCTGTGTCCCACGCCACTGCCCAGAACACTATCCTGGGCCTTGAAGAGAAAGTTTTATGGCAACACGGCACCCCAGAAAGAATCGAGTCGGACAACGGGACTCACTTCCGAAACAACCTCATAGACACCTGGGCCAAAGAACATGGCATTGAGTGGGTATATCACATCCCCTATCACGCACCGGCCTCTGGAAAAATCAAACGATACAATGGACTGCTGAAAACTACATTGAGAGCAATGGGGGGGTGGGAATTTCAAACATTGGGATACACATTTAGCAAAAGCCACCTGGTTGGCTAATACTAGAGGATCTGCCAATCAGGCTGGCCCCGCCCAACCAAGACTTCCACATACTGTAGAAGGAGATAGAGTCCCTGTAGTGCGCATGAAGAGTATGTTAGGGAAGACAGTCTGGGTTAGTCCTGCCTCAAGCAGAGACAAATCCATCCAAGGGATTGCTTTTGCTCAAGGACCTGGGTACACTTGGTGGGTGATGCAGAAGGATGGGGAAGTTCGATGTGTACCTCAGGGAGATTTGATTTTGGGAGAGAATAGCCAGTGAATTACGCTGTATGATGTTAACTGCTAAATAACCTGCCAACGTATGTCATTACATCTATAGTGTCTATATGCCATATCAAGGGTATTACTGTAAGAATTACCCAAATGACTGAAGGATGGACTTTGAAACCGAGCCAAGCGCAACAGTGATGGACCTTGAACTGGCGCCCAGCAATTTCATCAAGATCAATATCTTCGACCTGCAGACCAAGGGTGTGGGTTGCACCAAATGTACCAGCCGCAAGCTCCAGAGGCAGCATACAACAACCCAACACCTCACACCATCTCTCTTATCCTGAAGGACTGTTACAACAGATGGAGCCCCAAAATCATGGACTAAATGAAATTGATGGACACATTAGAGGGATGGCCCACAGACTAAGGGAATGCTATTTGTCGGGGGGGGGGTGGGGTGTCCATATACATATACATAAATGTATATAAGACAAGGAAAGTGGTGGTGATTAATTGGAAAATGTAGGATCTGGGCATGATGTAGATGGTATAGAATAAGGGGTGGATAATGTCCTGGGTTCAGCTGGGATAGAGTTAATTTTCACAGGAACCTGGGAGGGGGCACAGCTGGGACAGCTGACCTGAACTAGCCAAGGAGCTATTCCATACCATGTGCCATCATGCTCAGTATATAAATGGGGAGTGGGCTGGGGGTGCTCTCTCAGCTTTCGGTGGGGGAAGTGGTGGAGCGTCGGGTTCTGGGTGGTGAGCAGTTGCACTGTGCATCACTCGTTTTGTATGTTCTTTTATTAGTACCATTGTTGTTGTTGTAACTTCTCTTTTTGTGTTGTCCCAGTAAATTGTCCTTATCTCAACCCTCGAGGTTCCGGTTGGGTTTTTTGGGGGTTTGGTTTTTTTTTTCTTTTCTCCTTTCTGATTCTCCTCCCCATCCCACTGGAGGGAGGGCGGGAGGAGTGAGCGAGCGGCTGCGTGGTCCTTTGTTACCGGCTGGGCTGAAACCACGACAAGGGCTTAAGTAAGAAACCTTCTCTGTTAGGGTTTTTGGATGCAACTTTTCAGTGCTTGATTGTACTTTATTGAAAGAGAAAAATCCATACTTGGAGCTGTATTAATGCAAAAGCATATTAACAAGTTGATGTCATGGTAACCAGAAGAGTGAGTCTCAATGTCTTGTCATGCTGTCAGATCTGAGAGGCTGTGTGTAGCTAACCTTGTCAGTAGTATGATTTGTGAATTGGTGGCTTTTGTGATGTTTTTAGAATATTTGTTCCTCTTTCCCTCTAATGTGAGCTGTAGGTATATCCCCCACAGGTCAATTTCATCTTGTTACTGTAGTTAGCTTTTTCTGTTCTGATTTTAATTTCAATTCTGTTTGTTAAGGAACCTGATCTCTTTTAAGGAAGGATCAGAAAACTACCATATGTGATATGCATGGGATTTTTGACTGTAGAAAAAACATATTAACTGAATGTTCCTTTTAAAATTATCAGTAAAAAGAAAGTTAATAATATTGACACAAATAGTTTCCTTCGGGCATCAGAGTTCACAAATGCTGTGTCTGTTTCATGCTATGATGTGCTGGTACAGGTTGACCTCATTGCACTAGCTAAATTCATTAGGTACTTCTAAGGCTTTCTTCATAGTCACAAAGATTATACTTTTTTCAGTGCTACTAATATTCAGATTCTTGGGCACAAGTCTTCTGCAAATCCTGCGTTGTCACCTATCAGACAGTCTCAAATATTGAGAAAGACAGGAAACAGTTACAGGTAATATTAAAAGCAAAACTATGAAAAGTGTGAAATATACAGGTACTTTTCACTTGAACAGCTTAATTTTGCTTGGAGCTTAATTTTAACTGGAGCACAAGGAAAGAACTACAGTTAGAACCAAAGGATGGGGAAAGAAATATGAACAGGAGAGAAGTGGAGAGTCAAGGAAGTGAGAATAGCGAGAGGAAGAAACAGAAGGGTTGAATAAAGAGTAAGAGAATGAAATTGATAGAACTGGGATGGTGAAGTGAAAACAAAAATGAGGGAGAAAACTATAAGGATATTAAATTAAAAAAAAAAAGAAGGAAAACAAATGCAAGATATTACAATTACAGAACCAGATTTTTTCTATGTATTAATTCTTTTGCTGTGGTTACATTTTCCTGTGAGAAAAGAACTGACAAAAGGAGAGCAGATAGTCCAGATGAAGCCTAGAAAATCTTGGGCCAATCTTGGTCTACACAAACTGGGAGAAAAATCTTCAATCCCTTCCTACAGACCATCCATAGATCTGGCTCTCAGTCCTTATAAGGAGGTCAAAAGGAACCGCATGTCTCATGGTGTCAGGAATGTCTTTGTAAACAGGAAACTGAGAAGTACAGTGAAAGGATTCAGTCTGGATGCCCTGTCCTTCAGTCGGGGGAAAATTTGGTTCAGGTCGATTAAAGCATTTCTTTGGCATACTTGAAAAATCTGTTAAATCTGCCACTATAACTATCTTGTATTTTGCACACTAGTGAAAAGGACTGGATTTTGCATTTTGAACAGGCTATTTTGATGTTTTTGAAACTTTTCCAAACATTTTTCAAATTCAAGAATTTATTTAAAGCAATACTTTCATACCAACAGTTTTTGTTTTGAGAAATTAGTATTTTATGGGAGAAAGAGTGCTTTGACTAATTCCTGGCTCTCTGGTCCTGAAGAACAATATATGTTCTTTAAAAAAAATAACGACTTGTTGATATAGATGTAGAGGCCTATTATCACTGCTTAAAAACTAAGGCATTGCAAACAAATGTTTTTTGTACCTCATGAGTAATGATCCTTCTGTTAATTATTCTGATTAATATGATAAAGCCAAGAAGAAGTTTATTAATAGTCAAATAACCTCCATTAACAAAGTTTATCTGATTGTGGTTTTCAGTAATGGGAAAAATATATTTAAGCCCTTTGGAAATGCCTTTGCAAATACTTTGTTGGTGAGCTAAATCAAAGGATGCTGGATATGTGTAGTCTCAGTTAGAATTCTGCCAAATGTCTTGGCTCTTCACCACATTCAAAGGCCATACTGAATGTTACAGACAAAATGAACCCCTGAGTTTCTTTAATGACTTTATAGAATCTATTTCACAAACCATCCAGCTATCTGTTTTTCCACTATTTAGTGAAATAATGGTGTCCTCAACTAATGCTTTTTCTAAGATATCCCTTTGTGTATCTGGGTATGTGGGGCATTTGGGCAGTAATTTTCCAAGTATGTGTCTTCATAGACCTGCCTATAGGCTTTATCTTTGTGTTTGCTTAAAGTTACTTCCCTTTATCTTGAAAATAAGTGGAACTTATTATTGTTGCTTCATTTTCTAAGTGTACATTTCAGATTTTTTTCCTTGCTTGTTCTCCATTTTCCAGTGTTGTTCCCTTAAATGGTAATGTACAACACAGTCTACATTAAGGCTGGGGATCATTTTTACCTCTAAGTGCTGTAAAATGGAAGATTCGTCACTTCACCACGATTAATGTGCCCTGAGGTTTGATTTTTCACAAATCATAATTTGAGATGGATCAATAACAGTTAACAGTTCTATAACAACTTGCATCCCAGGAACTAA
Organism: Harpia harpyja; assembly: GCF_026419915.1. Classification (NCBI taxonomy): domain Eukaryota; kingdom Metazoa; phylum Chordata; class Aves; order Accipitriformes; family Accipitridae; genus Harpia; species Harpia harpyja. Next base: position 6,477,972 of record NC_068968.1, on the reverse strand, counting down.
AAACACTTAAACATTACTGGAGCCTGACAATTCCCTGTAAAGTTTTAAGAATTCTATGGTGTGTCATTTCTCCCACTTATTGGACTGCATAAACATAACAGTTTAGAACAGTACCACTGACAGCTCCCTGTACTTTAGCTGCAGTACTTCAAGTGAAGCAGAAAATGCTATCATCATAATCATCAATAATCCATGCATAACATCAAAGAAGGGGACTATAGAAGATCATTGGTGGGACTTATGGGGAAAAGGGGATGCCAAGATCAGATGAAGGAGTTGAGAGTTTTGGAACACTGTTATTATCCAACAGTAGCAGAAGAAAGGAAAGCAGTTATAGAAAAAAGCCTGTGTGGAATAATTACTGGAGGTGACTTAGAAATTAAACCTCTATTAAAGGTATGACATTGTTCACACATTAAGGTATAACATCGAAGAAGCTTTCAGGGTGGAATGCAACTGGTATGCAAGGAATCCATTCCACAGTGGTTCCCTAGACAACATTGCCTGCAAAACGGCACGGAGGGTGGAGCGGAGTGAAGATTCCGTGGCCAGGCTCTGTGAATCACTGCAGAGATGGGAACTTCATGGTACTATGGTACTGATAAGCTGCCTATTTGCCACCCTGGGCCAATAGTCTGTCATATTTTGACAAAATGCTGTCCTTTGTGCAAACTTTGCTCATTATAATATCATTATAATACCAAAACACACCTCCATCCCAAAAGTTACCCACCTCCAAGGTGCAATACCCCCCCCCATGGAGCATGCGCTCTGAATTTTTTCAAGTATATACCTTTAAAAGCAAAGCAAGAGAACTTTATACCAATCAAAGTAAAGGTATGTATGACTAGAGTCACTCAAGCTCCACCTAAAAGAAAAAAAAATAGTATAAAAAGACCCAAAAAGAGGAAGACTATTAGGGAAGATACCATCATAGACAAGTTGGGAGGACATCACTGACTTCTGGGATCAGTTGACGGGCTGAACCTCTCTTCCCCCCCCCCCCCCCATAGGGATGCCTATTGGGTAAGATTCGAACCCTTGGTTATACCGAGTGCTTCCCTGGGAAACTTAGAATTCTTTAGAGCTCTTTTCTTTCATAATTTTATGCGCTTGTAGTTGACTGTATTATCATTTGCACGTGCTTTGCAGACAGTGTATTTATCACCAGCAATCCATAAGAACCTGTATTTCTGTTGCTTTAATAAACTGCACTATTCGTTAAGCTAGCCGTAAAAGTTTCTCATTGGGTGCCACCAAACTCTCTAAGTCTGGCCACGTGAGTCCATGGAGCGTGACTAAGCTGAAAGTGCAGTGCGCTATTAGTGCATCCGTAATTGTGACAGTTCAATAAATTGAACATGACCGGACTAATAGTGCCAAATTGGATATCACTCAGAATCTAAACCTAGCTGCCCCCAGCCTCTCTGATATCTGAGGATAAGCTGGAATGCAAGGGGGTTTATGTTCTACCAAATTACTTTACCCTTTCATGCGACAGCCTGTCATTTGTTAAAGCAATATTATTACAGCAAATCCTTTCATTAAACCTTCCTCATTATGTCTATAGTATAGTGATGCAATATCTATGTTCTTTTTTGATGCTCAGTTCCTTTTGCTTATTTTCTTTAATTGGAACTTTAAGTTATTTGGTACTAATTAGGTACTTGAGCTTCAAAGCTTATTTTGACCTCCTGTGTCATAGCAAAAAAATTCATTGGGAGATTCCTAATGAGAGCTGAGCCACTTCTCTAGTAAAAAATGTTGTGGTTAAGAAAAGGTGGGGAAAGAAATGTATGTTTTCTTTTTTTTTTTTTGTTTAACTCCTTAATTTGAAAATAGCTATTGAAAGTATGAGTAACTGGATACACAGACCCCAAAAAGAAAAGTGCATTTTTGAGGGTTGAAGTAATTTCTTTTTTTCACAGTCAGATTTCTTTAGCCTGGATAATTTGGTTGAAAAGTGGTTGAAAAGTATTGTCAGAGCTATCTATGGCAAATGAAAAGAAAGAAGCAGGCTTGAGAATGGGTGGGATTACATCATGAACTAGGTCTGCTGGTGACAGCATAATTAATTTGCATTGCTTTTGAACACTCATATTTGCTGAGCTGAACTTGCACTTGGTGATTAGGTTCAGGAAATTCACACATTTGCACCTAAATAGTTTTGCTTGATCCTAACACAAACTTTTGTAGCTGCGACTTCTTAGGCAATAATTTTTGAAGCCCTTATGCCAAACTCATTTTTTCCTGATGAAGCTACTTGCTTTTGGTACTCATGTGCTCCTGCATCAAGGCTGCAGGATGCCCCTTACACAGATCAAAGAGCAAATCTCCAATTGTTTCCTGAAGGCCCCAGTGTTTATAAACTCACCCATTTTCTGCTCCTTTATATACTACTCTAAACAGCCTCCAGTGCCAATACTGACATTGCTCATGCTGCATTATGAGAATTGTAAGACTGATAGTTTGTCCTTTACATATGTGTTCATGTTCATCTATCAAACAGCAGGAGCATTCTTGCTAAAATGTATCTAAACATTTTGAAGCAATCATGGTGCACAGGGCAGCTCTATTTAATAAACTAGCAAAGTGAGGTGGGATTGAGAAATTTAAGAATTATTAAGAAAACAGTGGGGAAGTTACCTCTAAAATATTCCACTGCCCAGGAAAATTCCAGCTTTTGATCACTCTTTGTCCAGTGAAATCCATTTCATAACAAGCTGGACAAGCCTCTGTTTGCATGTTGTAGCTGTCTATTCCAAATGACTGTCAGCCAGCAGTTTTACTAAGAGTGGGAGCCATCTGATATTTCAGTGGAGATAAAGAGAGCAAAAGCATCAGCAGAATGCAGGGAATCAGAGAACCAAACGGCATTCAGAGTACAGCCCATATTTTCTGTATGGTTTTATAGATAGCACAAGTTGTACAAAAACATTATTTGGTTGGTAACCAGCTTTTGTCCAATGAGCTCTTTTAAGCTCTAAACATGCAAAGCACGTGTTTATTATTTACAGCTTATTTAATAAGTGCTTGAACAGGTCCAATGGGATTCAAACTGTCCTGCAAGATAGGGGTAAAAGAGAAGGACCATAGAGTGATTTCTGATGAGGAATAACAACTTGCAGAAGGACTTTGTGCTGTGCATTAGTCTCATGCTTGCATTTTCCCTGGTATCATACTTCATCAAAATGTGCTCACAGTGCTTCACATTGATTAACTCAGATATACTTTCTGAGTTCAGTTCTCTTTGGCTGAACTGCAGCAGTACTTCCCACCTTATAATATCCCTGCATTTACTACACTGTTGAGCTAAATTCCCTTCCTCTTCCTGTTCACCAGCTAAAACCTTCTTACCCAACTGTGTCTGTCAATCTGGGTTAGCTTGCTATCTAGGTTAAATGCTAAACCTTGAGCTAGGTTTTGCTCAGCTTTCTAAGTTATCCACTTTGCAGTGAGGTTGCAGCCCATGTCAGTCAGCTGTGGGTAGGTAGGTCTCTGGTGCCTCTCATTTCACACCAGAAAGTAATGTATTTTTGTATGAGTCAGTGGGGAGAAATCACAGAGCCTCTGAGCTTATTGAGGCAGCAAGATGTGTCTGTCTCCAGTGCCAGTGAGGGCTCACTGCTCGCACCTGGGTTAGGCTGACCTGCATACTCAAGTAGAAACAATCTGATTTAACTCTGCAGTGAGGACACTCCACTTAACACTGATGACTAGAGTTCCCAAATCTGCTCAGGCTTCACTTGGGACCCTCCACAGCTCTGTGTTCAACAGTAGTGAGTTCTCAATCCTTTCCATTACCAGAGAAACCCCTTACAGGAGTCAAGTGCCTTAACTCCCCTGCAGTCATTACTTGAAAATTATTTTAATCAACATCATTAAAACCTTTGAAAACAACATGCCACTCTCGTACACTCATGTTTAAAGTATTTATGAGCAAAACTTGATGGTTTCTATGTAATTAACAGAAAAAAAAGGCAACATTTGAATAGAATCATTCAAGGTGAGTAATGTCAGACAGTTTAAAGTTTATATTTTTCATAGCTCGTGCTGTTAGTAGTGCACTCAGCTCAGTAATAACTGAGAATTTTCAGCTTTTTAATAGAATATATTAAAGTGGCTCACTGTGTTATTGTTACTGGTGTTTTTGTCTATAATTTCCAGTATGTATTTCCTTGACTGGGTTTCCGTAGCTGGAGCCACAGTCCCTATTTGACAGACAAAGGCCATTTTCATGACTAAGGGGATTTGATTGTAGTATAAACCTGCTTATGTCCTGCTAGAAGTCATGGCACAAGTCCTACTTCAATAGCCACAAGACTGAGCCCTTACAGTGTAAAATCCATACCATGATCATGTGGGAGTATTAACAGTACCACAAAGGGTGAGGGGTAGGAGTGCGCTGAATGAACCCAGAGCAAAGACCCTCACCTGGTCCTGGTCAGCTCAAAAAGTAAACTGAAATGTGCTTTGAAAAAAGTGTGTCTGCTGAAAATGGTTCTTCCAGACCAGAAAGACCCTTATTTCACGATGTCATTCCTTGGAGGAGAGTTTGAGTTATGACAGTCTTTGCTGAATAGTCACTGAATAAGCTGTAGGCTATACATACATGTACTTTCTATTTAATCTAGTGTCTATTTTGAATTGACCCCAAGCTGCCAATGTCAGCACACTTAATCAATGTCACCTTGATGGCTATTTTCCAAAAAAGACAAAAACCAGAGATGAATACAGTTGCTAACTGGAGGTCCTGTACAACAGTGGGTGGAACAGTATGCTGAAAAGTGATGATGCTTTCCCACTAGGACCAGTGGATAAGTAAGGTAGCAAGGAAGGGCCATGGTGAAATGAATTCCTGAGAGGCTGTGGAAGGATATTCAAAGATGGAAATTTTTGTATGAAGGTACTGTGGAGGGTTAACCTTGGCCAGCAGGCAGACACCCATCCAGCCGCTCTCTCACTCCCCCTCCACAGCAGGAGAGGGGGAGAAAATAAGATGAAAAAGCTCGTGGGTTGAGATAAAAACAAAAAGATTGCTTACCAGTTACCATCATGAGCAAAAGAGACTCGACTTGGGAAAAATTAATTTAATTTATTGCCAATTAAATTAGACTTGGGTAGTGAGAAACAAAGATTAAAACAACACTTTCCCCCCATCCACCCCTTTTTCCCAGGCTCAACTTCACTCCTGACTCCTCTGCCTCCCTTCCCCTGAGCAGCACAGGGGAGATTAGGAATGGGGAGGGGGGGGGTTACAGTAAGTACATAACAGTTCTTCTCTGTCACGCCTTCCTCCTCACACTTTTCCCTTGCTCCAGCATGGGTTCTCTATGGGCCTCAATTCCTTCAGGAAATATCCAACTGCTCTGGCATGGGGTCCACCACAGGCTGCAGTGTGATTATCTGTTCCACCATGGTCTCTTCCACAGGCCACAGGGGAATATCAGCTCCAGTGCCTGGAGCAGTTTCAGTTCGCTTACTTACTTTTTTAAGAGTGGAGAGTGTAATGGTAGTAGTGAGTTTTCTTTTATTATATTTTCTAGGAGATTATGTTGGGGGGGGTGTTGGTTTGTTGGGGTTTTAATCTGAAATTACAGATAATGAGGTGACAATAATAAGAAAACCTGTCTAGTCACTGAAGCAATGCAATACAGGAGAATGCAAACTCTAGAAAGAGGAGCTGGGATAACAAATAATAATAGCAACTATAATTATAGTTCAAGAACTTTGACAATATACAGATTAAGCAATAGTTTGATTTATGTGTCTGCATGAGTTAACAGGAAATAAATTTGGAAGAGTCTGGCATAATTCTCTATTTTAGTCATTATATTTGTGTGTGTATGTATGTTGTGTGGAAAGACACAGAGACCAATAGAGGGATGAAAATATGCCTTAGCTTAAATACTGCTTTCAGATGCACTCAAATAACTCCTAGGCTTCAGTTATTTTATCTGACTGCCAAGCTGACATTTGTAAGCACTTTAAGATTTGCTTTGCTCTTCCTAATTAATGAAGGTTTCTGAATGAACATTAATAAATGTATCTGCTGATTTAAAAAACTAACAGTGGGTGACAGGGGAAAAAAAGAATCTCATTTCTTAAGTACATCTAAACGAACACAAATCACTTAAGATCAGGTCATCAAATGCCATATAAAATGCTTGTATACTTTATACCCATGACACTTATGAATATGATTGATTGTTAGTATGATATGATTCATGTTTTCTAAAACCAATCCTTAGGGTGATAAGAGTGCTCAATTTTGCAAAACAAATTGCTAACATTAACCATGCCAAATGTACAAGTGTTTTCAGGTGTTGGAAATTACAATGGGATTTGAAGTTTCAAAATGGCAAAGGGACTTAACCACATAACTTCCATTAATTTCAAAGATAGCTGAATGGCTAGATGCCCTATTTAACTTTGTAAAACTTTTTTTTCTTTTTAAATCAAAGCTTAATACTAAATAGTAGTTGATCTCAAAGTAGTTTTTCTTGCAGATGTTTCAAATCAACAAGGAAAGACGTGTCTAACCTTCTGTTCAATTACTTTGCTTCTCTCCAGTTGCCTTTGCCTATTTATGCTAATAAGCAAAATATTAATGTCCTGGTTTCAGCTGGAATAAAGTTAATTTTCTTCTTAGTAGCTGGTATAGTGCTGTGTTTTGGATTTAGGATGAGAATAATGTTGATAACACACTGATGTTTTAGTTGTTGCTAATCAGTGTTTATACTAAGTCAAGGACTTCTCAGCTTCTCATGCTGCCCTGCCAGCGGAGGCTGGGAGTGTACAAGAAGCTGGGAGGGGACACAGCAAGGACAGCTGACCCAAACAAGCCAAAGGGGTATTCCATACCATATTATGTCATGCCCAGTATATAAACTGGGGGGAGTTGGCCGGGGGGCACTGCATCTCGGGGATTGGCTGGGCATTGGTCAGCGGGTAGCGAGCAATTGCATTGTGCATCACTTGTTTTGTATATTCTATTATTATTGTTGTTATTTTCCCTTCCTTTTCTGTCCTATTAAACTGTCTTTATCTCAACCCATGAGTTTTACTTTTTTTTTCTGATTCTCTCCCCCATCCCACTGGGTGGGTGGGGGAGTGAGCGAGCGGCTGTGTGGTGCTTAATTGCCGTCTGGGATTAAACCACAACAATTAATAATAGCTTTTTAAGCATGATGATGTTCCTAAGAAACAAAGCAAGGGCTGTTTGAGTTTATTTAGAAAGGCTCTTTTAATTTGGGAAAACGCATACATGCTGCTTAATTGTGAAACACAGCTACTGAAAGAAAGATCCGGCAACGAAACAAGTAAGGAGCTGAAAAGGTTTATAAACTATGTTTAGTCCAAATTAGCAACATGGGCAACAAATGTGCTGTGTTTTCATCATCAATTGCATATATTAACACATACACATGCAAAACAAATTCCCCTTTGTGGAGAATGAATTAAGTAAATGTAATTTTTAGCATTAATTTGGACTTGTAAATTTAATCCACTCAAACATAAAAAGGGTTTCATGCACTGAATATTCCTGAAGTGGTTAAATATGCTTAAAATAAATATTGAGCAGCTGATAGAAAAACATGCCCTCCATATCACAAAAGCTGTTTTAAAACAATAATTTAAGTCCCTAATTAATATTTACTACCCAGGGATTAAACTCCTAAGTAAATTTTCTTTCTAAAATATTCATTGTATAATCTATACAGGTGGCAAGTATTGATGGGAATAGATCATAAATGGGTAAGTCAAAGGCACATTATAAATGCTGCTATATTAAAAAATACTTGCCATGAAATAAGAGTAGTTGATAAAAAAAAGAGTTCAAGTTTCAAGTCTTCAGCATTTTCCATCAGATCCTAAGTTTCCTGAAAGTAAAGATAGTATAATTTCCCTGAAAAAACTTTTGTTTAAAAAATGCTGTTAGTAATACACTGTCAAATACTTGTTCACAAAAAAAAAAATAATGCAGTGAGCCTCAGTTCCAAACACAGCAGTGAGGGTGTCATATAACTGCTGAGACTACTCTGTGCTTGTATCTTACTTGAACCATTAGCCACTTTGTCTTTTGACTTAGTCTCTATCTCAGGACTTGTTAAAATCTACCAGAAGAAACAAGTTTGATATTCCTTTTGGTTCTAAAATTTTAAAAGGAGAATTTGAGTGGGGAAGTAAGGTAAATCTCCCAAATGAAAAGGAGCCCATTTGTTTCCTTTTCTTTTTAGACTGGACAGAAGAAGGAAAAATATCTCTATACATGTGAGTTCTCTATGATTTTTCCTTCTGAAGTGTGTATTCAAGTAACTATATTGGGAACTTGTATGGATTGTCCAGCTCATAGTTCACAAACAAGTTTCACCATGTCTAGTGCACACAGGTGACTCATGGGGGGTTACAAAAGCGACCCAGCCTTGGGTTGCCTTGAGGCCCTGTCTCTCTGCAGAGACGACTCACGGGGAGCTGTGTAGACAGCTTAGCCCTGGGTTGTCTGATAAACCCTAAAGTAAACAGGGCAGTGGCTGCACCATTCAAAGAACCAAAACCTGAACTGAGCCTTGAAATCCCTTAGCAAATAGTATGCCCTGAGTCTCAATCCAACCACTGTTCAGTTGCCTGAGGAAGCAAGGTTAAAAAAAAAAAAAGCTGGAGGGTTTCAGCTTCAGTTTCAAATGACAACCTTGTGTATTCAAACAATCACAGACCAGCAAAGGAAAGATAAGGGGAAACTCCACTCAGATATACATAATCCATTTAGGCATATATCATAATCCACTCAGACATAGTCATACCCCCCATTCCACAAGTCAGGGGATAAAAACTCTAAGATTCAGGTTGGAAATGGGGGAGTCACTTCTCCAACTATACAGTTGGCTTGTGAAGGAAACCCTTTCCCCCCTTGATCGGGACTCTGGTCGAGGTAGCTTCCCTGGGACTGAGAGCCCTTACCTGGAGGGGTAAGTGAATATTGTTTATGCTTTAAGTTTGTAAACACGTGTGTGCTTGTGGTTGTAATAGTGTACTACTCTTGCTTTAAAAATTGTAATAGTGCATTCCTCCATTGTATCTGTAAAACCTACAATACTGGTGTGTTAAGTGTAAGTGAAGTTCAAGGTGTTTGCTTGAACCTTGCAGTTAAAGCCTGGCTGAAAGTTAAAACCTGGCTGAAGGGCAGGGCTCAAAGGGTTGTAGTGAATGGGGCTACATCTGGCTGGCGACCAGTCACCAGCAGTGTTCCTCAGGGTTCAATTCTAGGGCCAGTTCTGTTCAATATTTTTATCAACGATCAGGATGCAGGAGTTGAATGCACCATTAGGAAGTTTGCTGATGATACTAAACTGGGAGGAGCTGTTGACTCTCCTGAGGGACAAGAGGCCTTGCAGAGGGATCGAGATAGATTGGAGCATTGGGCAACCATCAATGGCATGAAATTTAAAAAGAGCACATGCTGGGTTCTGCACCTGGGACGGAGTAATGCCAGGCACAAGTATAGATTGGGAGAGGAGTGGCTGGAGAGCAGCCCTGCAGAAAGGGATCTGGGGGTGCTGGTTGACAGCAGGCTCAGTAGGAGTCAGCAGTGTGCCCTGGCAGCCAAGAGGGCAAACTACATTCTGGGGTGCATTAAACACAGTATAACCAGCCGGTCAAAAGAGGTGATTATCCCTCTGTATTTAGCATTGGTGCGGCCTCACCTTGAGTATTGTGTGCAGTTCTGGGCCCCACAATTTAAGAAGGATGTTAAGGTACTTGAATGTGTTCAGAGGAGGGCAACAAGGCTGGTGAAAGGGCTGGAAGGCATGTCCTATGAGGAGTGGCTGAGGACTCTGGGTTTGTCTAGTTTGGAGAAAAGGAGAGTAAGGGGTGACCTCATTGCTCTCTACAGCTTCCTGAGGAGGGCAGGTGGAGAGGGAGGTGCTGAGCTCTTCTCCCTGGTATCCAGTGACAGGACACGTGGGAATGGTTCAAAGCTGCCCCAGGGGAGGTTCAGACTTGTCATTAGGAAGCATGTCTTTACCAAGAGGGTGATCAAACACTGGAACAGGCTTCCTAGAGAGGTGGTCGATGCCCCATGCCTTTAATAATATGCTTTAACTTTTGGTCAGCCCTGATGGGGTCAGGCAGTTGGACTAGATGATCATTGTACATCCTTTCTAACTGAACTATTCTATTCTATTCTATCACGAATAACTGAAGAATATTAAAACTTGTTGGCTGTCCAGTCAAATAGACGAAGTCTAAGGAAATCAAAACTCTCACTAGACAAATTAGATCCAAGCTGATGGCAACTAAACAAAGCTCATGGTGGGGGAACTTTCATAATCTGATGAGGGTTTTTTAAGGTTGAATGATGATAGGTGTCTACTCATAATGGGGATTAATTTGTCTGAAATTAGAATTCTCCTGTGGCCACTGAAAAAAGAAAAAAATAGAGAGACAAGGTGTTGTAAATATAGTAGATGTTAGGTGTTTGTGCATTGGGCATTAGCATATAGTGAGAACAGCATTTGAAGAAGGTGGTGAAATGCTTTGGAAACCCTCTGTGTTTTGAAGGAGCAGTGCCTAGGAACAGTAGTGTAGTGACATCATTTTATCCATAGTTACTTACTTGTTTGGCATTTCAAGTCAGGCTGTGGGAAAGGGATGAGCCCTATATTTCCAAAATAAAAAAAGGTTCCACACTCTCAGGGACTCAATTAGCAGCCTGCCAGAAAATCAAAAACATAATGTGGAGAAATCTGCTGAATAAACTCCATGATTTTTTATAAATATATAAATAGTTATATATATTCATCCAAATGTGAATTAATTTAAATTTCATACTGCACACAAATAAAGGCAGGTACACGTGATGAGTTCATCTGAAGGTGCAATCATTCATAGGCTCTTCATCTCTCTTCTTTAAAAAGAAATAAAAAATTAAATGCAGACAATTACAGTGCATTGGAGGCACATTAATATTTTTTACTTGTACTGATGTCAGGAGAAACAAGGTTGCTGTTTCTCTATTACAAAGTTCAGACATGTTTCACTTATTGACATTGATGTTAAATAAGCAAACAGTAATTGCAAAAATGCCCTTATTGCTGTTTCCCTGTTTTTTAATCCATACAAATCATAGAAGTGGTGCAAAGTCCTGCACCTGGGGAGGAACAATCCCATGCACCAGTATATGATGGGGGTCACCCAGCCGGAAAGAAGCTTAGCAGAAAAGGACCTGGGGGTCCTGGTGGATAACAAGCTGACCATGAGCCAGCAACATGCCCTTGCAGCAAAGGCAGCTAACAGTATCTTGGGCTGCATTAGGAGAAGTGTTGCCAGCAGGTCGAGGGAGGTGATTCTTCCCCTCTGCTCAGCACTGGTGAGGCCACACCTGGAGTCCTGTGTCCAGTTCTGGGCTCCCCTGTACAAGACAGAGTCCAACGAAGAGCCATGAAGATGATAAAGTGACTGGAGCAGCTCTCCTATGAGGAAAGGCTGAGAGAGCTGGGACTGTTTAGCTTGGGGAAGAAAATGCTTGGCAGGGGGTGGGGGGATCTCATCAATGCATATAAATATCTGAAAGGAGGGTGCAAAGAAGACGGATCCAGTCTTTTTTCAGTGGTGCCCAGTGACAGGACAAGAGGCAATGGGCACACAGTGAAACACAGGAGGTTCCGCCTGAACATCAGGAAAGATTTTTTACTGTGAGGGTGACTGAGCACTGGAACAGGTTGCTCAGAGAGGTTGTGGATTCTCCCTCCTTGGAGATAGTCAAAAGCTGTCTGGACATGGCCCTGAGCAACTGGCTCTAGGTGGCCCTGCTTGAGCAGAGGGGGTTGGACCAGATGACCTCCAGAGGTCCCTTCCAACCTCAACCATTCTGTGATTCTGTGATTTGTGTAAGAAAAAAGCAGATTCTTCACAGAATGTGACTCCTAAGAACTAAAAGGTGCAATCAAGAAAATCTTTGATGCAGCAGCTCTGCTACAGACCTGATATTTCCTGCCAAATACTTGGCATGACCTACTAAGTTTGCTATGTCCAGCACTGAGTGGCATAATGCCACTTTAACACACCTACTACAAAGAGTCTTCTCCTGTGAAGTTGCTGAGAAACAAGGCCACACAGTACCTTGCTAGTCCAGTTCCGCATAACTTGCGTTCTTCCTCTTTCCTACTCTCCACAAAGATTCTTGAGCCTCTTTGAGTACAGAGAGCAGCCTTACCTTCTCCAGCCCTACTTTCACTCGAAGGACATGCTTACAATGTCCCTGCAAATCAGCCTATGCATAGAGACTATTTGGCTTGGCTGCATCATGCAGCAGGGATATAGCTCATCCTCTAAAGAAAGGAAAAAAACCAAAAAATATCAGAAACCTGAAGCTACATCACAATATTGCAGCAATGACAATTTTGACATCGATTATACCCAATTATTTTTTTATAACTGGTGAAGGTGAATAATACAACCTTTTTTTCTTAAATCAGGATTTGTAATTTAATTAGAACACTCTCACTTTATTATCGCTAGTATGTCTGCCAGAATTAAAATGCATGCCATGTCTTTTACCTACTATGTAAATTGTACCTGTAACATAATAAGAATTTAATTTTATTCATACAAATTCAAGCACAAGATAACCAACTGTTTTGGTTTTCATTTTTTTTAGTTAACAAAAATATGTTACCTCTACAATATATGGAAATTCAAAAGTCAACACAGCGGTCTTCTAGGACGAGCAATAATTAGAAATGCATTAGAGTTTTCTCTGAAATAAAAAAGCCTCATGTTTATTGCTTAAAATGTTTAGCAGCTTCAATTTTGTTAATTGCAACAACAGAGCCATTTTTTACTGCTTCAGGAAGTGTCAGAAAGAGCATCTTAGAATGTTGTAGGATGGTGTCATGGTTTCAGCCCAGCCGGTAACAAAGGACCACGCAGCCGCTCGCTCACTCCTCCCGCCCCCCTCCGGTGGGATAGGGAGGAGACGAAGGAGAGAAAAGAAAAAAAAAAACTGGAACCTCGAGGGTTGAGATAAGGGCAGTTTACTGGGACAACACAAAAAAAAGGTTACAACAACAACAACGGTACTAATGAAAGAATATACAAAAAGAGTGATGCACAGTGCAACTGCTTGTGGGAGATTTCATGGAAAATGGGGGACATTTCTTTGAGCCTGATTATTTAGAGTTAGCATAAGTAGGCCGCAGTTAACATGAGTGGGCCAGAGTACGTGACAGCTGCAGTGTGAACGGACTTTGAACCACCAGAAAAACAACGGACATGAGGAACTTGGACAGTGGAGCAATTAATAAATCAAGATAACAGAACTGCAGAGGCAAGAAGGAGCTGCAAGAGCTTTAACGCAATTAAGAAAGCTGTCATTTCGGCTTACAGTATTTAGCTGCGGGATGGGGACTTAGGAGTTGGTTTGTACCCTTGTTAAAAATCGGGATTTCTTTTATTCTTGTGTATTTTATTAGGTATAATGTTGCTTTTACTGTGTTTAATTAATTGTGTTCATAGATCTTGTAGGTCACCTTGGCCAACATGACAGGTCAAGATTCTTTGTGCATTGCAACCGCATCACAAAGCCCATGAACCGATAGACAGGGTGGCTATGACTCGTGCAGCGCGCCTGGCCAGCGAGCGCATGCGTCATAGGCTCCCCATGTTGCAACCGAGGCGGATTTTGGCACCCGCTGGCCACATGTGCTTAAATCCGATCCTCTGCAAATGTATAAATACCAGGATTTTCCGAAGAGCATCGGGCTGGTGTACGGCAAGGCCATCGTTGCCTCCGTGGGGACGCCCATGTAAAGCTGGCACCTACCGATTGCTGGGCTGAGTTTGCGGCGCAAGACGGCACAAGAATGTACGGATGGTCCATCTTCCTCACAGTCCTCGGATGGATGTAGTCATGGATACTGCCGCAAGCCAAAGAAAACATCTGGGTGACCCTGGCTGACGTGACCGGACAAGATTGCTTATGCCTCCGTACAGCAGCACCAAGCAATCCCTTTTTCACAGGTTTAATAGGGGGTTCCACTGGCATCAACGAAGTTTAAGAACTTACTGATGGAGACAACTGATGAAAAAAAACAAAAAAGGGGGAATTGTTGCGGACACATATTTAGCTAACGGTCGCAAAAGCATTCCAGACGCCTTTAGAAGGCCTTGAACAGAATAAACAAGAAGACAAAAAAAGAAATATGCCAATTAGAAGAACACAGGTGCACATTCCAAGATAAAGGGAACTTGGCACGAAGAACCTCAATTCGGCAGTTTATCTTGACCAATTAGACTGAGACAAGTTTCGCATGTTTTAGTTAGTATAACCAATTGTGTCCTATGTTTATGCGCGTGGACAGAGTTAGTATAACCAATTATATTTTAGCTTATGGTGCGTGGACAGCTGATGTTTAGCTTGACAAGGTATATAAGCACGCTATTTGGGCAATAAAGGGAGAACAACTTTAACCGTATCGGTGTCCGGTTGTTACTCGGCTCACGTCTCCAGATGGTTCCCTGCTACAACTGCTCACCACCCAGAACCCGACGCTCCACCACTTCCCCCACCGAAAGTCGAGAGAGCTCCCCCTGGCCCGCTCCCCATTTATATACTGAGCATGATGGCACATGGTATGGAATAGCTCCTTGGCTAGTTCAGGTCAGCTGCCCCGGCTATGCCCCCCCACCTCCCAGGTTCCTGTAAAAATTAACTCTATCCCAGCTGAACCCAGGACAGATGGCTTTTAAAAAAATTTAAGAACAGTTCTGTCATATCAATAATAATTTAAACACCAAGAAAGGATCCATAATGCACATAAGTAATTTTATTATCATCCCTAGAACTTTGAAGTTATAATACTTAAATGTAGTAACCACTAACTCTGGTAATTATCTCAACCTATTTCCAGTAGCCATTTTTTCTACATCCATTACCAGATGTAGCCTTACTGTCAGCTGGCTGGTATAAGGGAAAGAGGAGAGATGAACCTGGATAGTCCATACAATGTGGCATGACTGTGGCTATGCAGTCAGGAAGCCCCCCTCATCCTTCTTCCACATCAATTCTGTGCATTCATCTGGGTATAGGTAGGGCTTAAATCCCCTACCCTGAGCCCTGCACACTATACTTGATCTTGCAAAGAGGGACAGGCAAAAATTCCTGAATCAGTGTGGAGCCCTCATCAAATCTAATTGGTCCCTAGAGAGACTCCCTGCATAGATTTTTGTTATAGTCCTTGCCCTGGAAATCAATGGGAAAATTCATGACTCTTCCAGGCAGAACCTGGCCTTTATTCATTAGTAGAAGCAGGGATAAATTATCTACTAAAATAAGTGTGCATTACAGATTTAAAAAAAAAAAAAAAGTAGAATCGAGGGCAAATGACCTAAAAGCATTCCCCTTCCCCCCCCCCCCCAGTTTAAAACCAGCTATTTTTAAGTTTGTTTAAAGCTCTGAGTTCCTAGGGAGAACATTTGTCCAGGGAAACAAAAAATACACCACTTTGCTGTATCAGTAGCAGAACAGCTTTCACAGAATAAATTATTTTATTTATAGTAAATGTAGTATTCTTGAAATGTGCCAATTTTCAGGGCTGCACAGGAAACAGCAAAGGAGCAAGTAACCAGCATATTATGCATCCAGTGCATTTTGACAGGGGAGAGTGTACACTTGTGCTACTAGCTCTTTTGAGTCTTAGCTTAGATAGACAGCTATGGCTCTGGAGATGGTGGCTTGTAATTTATAAAATGGTTACTTGTTATTAGAAATTGTAATTAAACTGCCTCAGTCTTTCCCATTGGACAGCCATCCACAAATTCAACTCTAAGCAGCCTGGACCAAATTCAGCTCAGTGACATAGAAGTGAAAAGTTCTGCATCCCATCATCAAGTGCCTAATCTAGCCACTTGTTCCACA
Organism: Harpia harpyja; assembly: GCF_026419915.1. Lineage (NCBI taxonomy): Eukaryota > Metazoa > Chordata > Aves > Accipitriformes > Accipitridae > Harpia > Harpia harpyja. The sequence goes on along the minus strand of NC_068968.1, from coordinate 6,462,053 downwards.
CATAAACACTTGTGAATTTAAAAAATTAGCTTGATAACAAAGTTTCCAAAAGTATAGTAACCTCACTTTATATGATACTAGCAAAAGGGGAAAAACTGGCCCAGAGAGGAATGTTTGTTTCTTCTCTAAGCAATTGTATTTGGTAGCAGTCTTTGACTGAATAAATCTGCACACCTTCAAATTTATGCACTAATATCGTGGTTTAACCCCAGCCAGCAACTAAGCACCACACAGCTGCTCACTCACTCCCTCCTGGTAGGATGGGGAGAGAATCAGAAGGGTAAAAGTGAGAAAACTCGTGGGTTGAGATAAAGACAGTTTAATAGGTAAAGCAAAATCTATGCATGCAAGCAAAGCAAAACAAGGAATTCATTCACTACTTCCCATTGTCAGGCAGGTGTTCAGCCATCTCAAGGAAAGCAGGGCTCCATCACATGTAATGGTTACTTGGGAAGACAAAACACCATAACTCTGAACGTCCCCCCTTCCTTCTTCTTCCCCCAGTTTTATATGCTGAGCATGATGTCATATGGTCTGGAATATCCCTTTGGTCAGTTGGGGTCAGCTGTCCCAGCTATGACCCCTCCCAACTTCTTGTGCACCCCCAGCCTACTGGCTGGTGGGGTGGTGTCAGAAGGAGAAAAGGCCTTGACTCTGTGTAAGCACTGTTCAGCAATAACTAAAACATCCCTGTGTTATCAACACTGTTTTCAGCACAAATCCAAAACATAGTCCCATATTAGCTACTATGAAGAAAATTAACCCTATCCTGGCCAAAACCAGCACAAGTAACAGATCTTTATTTTTTGCAGCAAGTTTAAATACTGAATATTATTAGAATAGAATAGAATACTTCAGTTGGAAGGGACCTACAACGATCATCTAGTCCAACTGCCTGACCATTTAAGAGCTAACCAGAAGTTAAAGCATGTTATTAAGAGCATTGCCCAAATGCCTCTTAAACACTGAAAGTGATCAACTTGTAGTTCCCTGGATTGACTTTTTGCCTTTTTTTGAATATGGGTGCACATTCTGCAACATTTGCCTTTCTCCAGTTCTCAGGAACCTTCCCCAATTTCCACATTTCAAAGGTGTACTTTCAATTACATCAGTCAGCTCCCTCAGTACCCTTGGGTGCAGCCCATTGGGTCTCAGGGACTTGTGTGGGTCGGGTTCTTGCAAAACCATCACTCAACCCTCATCCCCAGTTAGTAGCTCCTCTTGCTCCTCCTTGAGCCCTGTCACCAAGCACAGAGGCCTGGCAGACCTTGCCGGTGAGACAAAGGCAGCAGTGAGTACCTCAGCCTCATCTGTGTCCGCTGTGACTAAATCACCCCCTACCCTTTCAGCAGCCATCCCATATTTTCCTTGTTCAGTCTTTTACTGCTAATGCAGTCTTTTACTGCTAATGCTAATGCTCCAGCTGAGCTTTGGCTTTCCTGACACCATCCCTACATGCCCAGGCAATGTTTCTAAATTTCTGCTTTGTATTGTGGCCCTGCTTCCCCTTCCTGTACACTGTCTTTTTGCATTGGAGCTGTGCCATGAATTCCCTGCTTAGCCAAGCTGGTCTCCCAAAACATTTACTTCATATCCTGAGTACTGGAATGGACTGCTCCTGTGTTTGGAGGATGCTATCTTTAAAGACTCACTAGCTTTCTTGAGCTCCTTTACCCTTCAGAGCTGCCTCCCATGGGATTCCACCTACCAGTTTCTGAAGTCAAAATTTGCTCTCCTAAAGTCCAGGGTCTGCTGCTCTCCTTCCTCACTCTCTTCATGATCTTGACTCTGCTATTTCATGGTCACTACAGCCAAAGCTGCCATTGATTACCACATCCCCAAACAGTGCTTCCTTGTTAGTGAACAGCAGATCCAGCTGTGCATCACCCCTGGTTGGCCCATCCAGTACCTATATCAGGAAGTTTCCTCTGACACTCTCCAGAAATCTTGATTTCTTGTGTCCTGCTGCATTGCTCTTCCAGGAGATGTCAGGGAGGTTAAAGTTCCCTAGAAGAACCAGGGTCTGTGATACAGAGATGTCGTGGTTTAACCCCAGCCAGCAACTAAGCACCATGCAGCCACTCACTCACTCCCCCCCACCCAGTGGGATGGGGGAGAAAATCGGGAAAAGAAGTAAAACTCGTGGGTTGAGATAAGAACGGTTTAATAGAACAGAAGAAACTAATAATGATAATGATAACACTAATAAAATGACAACAGCAATAATAAAAGGATTGGAATGTACAAATGATGCGCAGTGCAATTGCTCACCACCCGCCGATCGACACCCAGCTAGTCCTCGAGTGGCGATTCCCTGCCCCCACTTCCCAGTTCCTATACTAGATGGGACGTCCCATGGTATGGAATACCCTGTTGGCCACTTTGGGTCAGCTGCCCTGGCTGTGTCCTGTGCCAACTTCTTGTGCCCCTCCAGCTTTCTCACTGGCTGGGCATGAGAAGCTGAAAAATCCTTGACATTAGTCTAAACACTACTGAGCAACAACTGAAAACATCAGTGTTATCAACATTCTTCTCATACCTAACTCAAAACATAGCACTGTACCAGCTACTAGGAAGACAATTAACTCTATCCCAGCTGAAACTAGGACAAGTTCCTCAACTTGTTTAAAGAAGACTTTGTGCACTTCCTCGCCCTGAGTGGCTGGTCTGTAACTCACTCCCACACATTGTCAGCTTTACTGGTCTCTCTTCTGACCCTGACCCACAAGCTCTCACCCACCTGTCCTCTGTCCCATATATCCTACTGTTCCTTCACACAGAGGGCAGTCCCCCTCCTCATCTTCCCTGCCTGTCACTCCTGAAGGGCTTGTGTCCATCCACCACAGCACTCCAGTCATGTGAGCTTTCCCACCACCTCTGAGTGATCCCAGCAATGTCGTGTTTTTGTGACTGCACATAGAGCTCTAGTCCCTTCTGGTTGTCTCCCAGACTGCATGCATATGTGCAAATATACTTGAGCTGTGTGTCCTTTCACCCTGTTTTATCATTTCTGGGTTTTGCTTGTTCCCATCACCCTGCATCCATTACTTTCCAACACTTCCTCACTTAACTGTGGTTTGCCATCTCCCTCTCCATCATTCCTAGTTTAAAGCTCTCCTCACCAGGTTGACCAGCCTGTTGACAAAGATGCTTTTGCACCATTTTGCTAGGTGGATCCCATCTCTTCCTAGCAGTTCTCAATGCACAAAGTGGGTCCTGTGGTGATAAAAGTCAAATCCCTGTCCATGACACCAGCTGCACAACCAGGTGTTGACCTGCAGGATCCATCAGCTCCTCTCCAAGCCTTTCCCCTTCACCAACAGGATAGATGAGATGCAACCTGGGCCCTCATGCCCTTGACCCTCATCCCCCAGAGCCATGCAATCGCTCTTGATATGCTCAAGGTCTCCCTTGGTTGTATCATTGGTATCCACAGGGATGAGCAGCAGGGAGGAATAGTCCAAGGGCTGGAAAAGCCTCATCTGTTTCTCCATGACATTCCAGATCCAAGCCCCCAGCAAGCAGCAAACCTCCCTAGACAGCAAGTCAGGTCAGCAGATGGGGGTCTCTGTCTCCTGCAGCAGGGAGTCACCCACTATCACTCACTGCTTCCTCCTGGTGCTCCTGCAGGATTCTGGCTCAGATGCCACTGTCGCTTCTCCAGACAGGGCTTTCTGCCCCTCGCCTGCTACCAGGGCACTGAGCTTAATCTGCAATTGCAGATCTGCAGGCAGAACAGAAGCCATCCTCCTGTTACCAGAAGTCAACTGCTTCCAGCCCTCTCCACATCTCTATTTGTCCCACAGTCGAACACAGTCTCTGGCTACCTCTGGTTTTGTGCAATTAGGGGTTCAGGCTTTGGTCTCTGCAGGGTTTCTGTGAAAATCTTGTCTTTTTTTTTTATTATCTTCCCTGATGCTGTGCAGTCTGTTCACTCATCTCCTTAAGTTGGCAATGCAGCTCCTTGGCCAGCACACCCTTCCTGCAGATGAGGACATCACTTCCACCTGCACCAGGTACTGCCTGCAGCCCCAGGCCTAGGGAGCTGATTCCTCCCTCTGGAGCTTTGTCTGAATTGAGGCATCTGAGGTAATTTACCCTCTATAGATCAAGTAAACTGTCAAAATATCAAAGTAGGGGACAGTCAGTTCCAAAACACAAAATATTTTACAAAAAGTCAGCTGCTTCTTTGTAAATCAAATGTGTTGAAGATAAAGGTCATTCTGCATCTGGTCTTCCTAGTCATGGTATTACAGACTTTCTCCATTAATGCAGTATCCAATACTTCCAATATTATCTGCCACCAGGTGGCTTAGGCAGAGTAGCCTTTTTCTGTAAGGCATCACACTGCCAACTATTAAGGTGTCTTCTCACAGCAGCCATTCACTCAGGTGTTACCTGTGGTATATGTTCTGCTATTAGTTTAAGTACCTAAACCCACATTGAGAATGCCACTATACCAGAAGATTGGTCGGTCACATTCTAACCACTGCAGTTTTGCACTCATTAGCTAAACTCTACTGTCATTGAACACCCAGTCCGAAGCCCAGTGCCTGATTCCATACTCCCTTGGGTTGAGAGTTGGCTGATTTTCTGGCACAGTGAATTCTGAAAATTCTGAAAAATCTTACTGTGAGAAACACTGAACCTAAAATCTAAAAACCTGAAAAATTAAAAACCTAAAAATAAATTATCTAGGTATCTACAGTATCCCCATTTAGGTATTTCATAGCACTGTATTTAATGGTAGTTACTTAAGATTCATACTTCTCTCTTAAGACAATGAAGTATTTTCAAATCTGTGGAAACTGAGTGATGTCTTATGCCAAAATTTAAAATTCCTAATAAAACAACAATAACTTTAAATGTATATTCCCAATTCTTCACTTTTTTCTGTCAACAGTTGTCATAACTTCACCATACATGCTAGTTGAGACTTTGCTGAATTTTTAAATGCAAATCTTGTACTGTTCCTCCTTTCTATTTTAAAATTATTAAATTAATAATCTCAGTAAAAGAACAATTTTTAATTTATTAAGGATTTTTATGAACAACAGGGAGTAAAAATGAATTTTAAAACTATTTAAAATATTCCAGGCAGCATCCTTCCCACAAAGCATCAGCAGCTGTGATTAGTCAGTGAACTTATACCAGGCCCATACTGGTAAAGAAAAACATAGCAAGATCTTGAAGGACTAATAAATTTAATCAGTATCTGAATTCTTTGTCAAAGACCTATCAGAAACTTCTGCTGCCTGGCCAGAAGAATTATTCAACAGAAGAATTATTTACCTTCACTTGAGTATAAGAATAGCTCACAAAAAATTCCAGACACAGACCTTTTAACAGAAGAGTCTGTTGACTTAATTATTTGGAGAATTAAGTTCCTAAGGGTAGGTTCAATGATTTGCTTCTCTGCATAAGAGAGATTGGGAGATGCGATCCTTTTTGATCCCTACTTTGTCAGGGACTCCTAGGAAAACATAGATCTGACAAATTCACCTATGATTCTCCTGCCTGAGAGACCAGTGTGGAGGACTGAAAGAGTGTGGCTGCTGTTCAGTTGCCAGCTCGTGTAAGTTTGAATCTCTGACCAATGCTTAATTAGTTTTTGGGGTCGGGAACCATAAAAAGAATCACGGATATAGAACTATACTAACAGTCACTTCTGAGTGGAAGTTATGTGGGATGCTTAAAGACAGGCTATGATTGTAGCAAGTGCTTGATTTTCCTGAACTCTAAGGGAACAGCATGTTGTAGAACACTGCCGTAGAAAAGATTTTATGTTGGTTTCAAGCACACTATATTGAAGAACATGAAAAAAACTATTGATTTTCTTTGCTAGGTGATATTAAGCTAGAATTGTGGTTGAGGTCTCTAAGAAACAAAACATGTCACTCTTCCCAGAGGTTGATAATCACATATCAACAAACAGGTAAATAATTTAATTCCATAGCTCTCTTCTTTTTCTGGAACAAATGGGAAAATGTGCACATCTGTATTTATATACAGATATACATACTTATATAGCTTCGTGTTTGTACATAAATAAATCCGCATTTATGTGCTGATAAATGTGGTGGCAACTAAGCTAAGTCTACATCTGTATCTAATGTGAGTTCCAAGAGATCTAGTAATATTTTTCAAAGCTCCCATAATACTGGCACTAAATCCTATTTTCACCTACTGTGGCAGGTACACCCACCCTGATAGAGAGCAAAACTTCTCTGACCATGGAAAAGAGGAAAAAAAACCCTAGAAGCCGCGGTTTGGGGGTTGAGCAGCCCCGTCCACACAGTGGGGTCAAGTTACAACCACCAGGTACACACGTCAGGAATAAAGAAGTGTTGACCCTCGGCCAATGAAGACTAATATGACCACAGCTCAGATTCGACTAGGGTATAAACGGGGCCCCGCCAGAGGGCAAATTGAGCCAGTCCTCCTCTGAGCAGCAGGTCTGCAGTCGGGGACTCTCCCCTTGGGTCAGGACGCCACCCAAGGTAACTCCTGCAGGTTGAGAGCCCTCATCTTTTAGGTGAGTGATATGCGCATTTTGAGTCATCGTTTCTAAAGCTTAAGAATTCTTAAGTCAGTTGTGTAGTACTAATTTCCCCTTACATCATTGAACCTGTGGTTTACTAATGTTGTCAGAGTTCTAAACGATTTTTATTGAAGAATAAATTTGTTGATTTTTAACACCTGTTTAATTTGATTGTGTGAGCCTCTGTGACACTTACTTATCTACTTCCTTTCCTTGAGATAGCTTATAATAAACAGGTCCAATATAATGTAGACCTGCAGTCTTCCACCCTGGTGTCAGTAACCCTAATACTGCCCTATTCCTTATATTCCAAATTCTGTTTCAGCTCCAGCCAACCCCTTATCTGCAGTGATCATCACTATCCTTTTCCAAATATTTCTGAAAAATCCCTTCTCAGAGTCATAGGCAATATAATATTCTATTTGGAGCTGCAGGTGCACTCATTAAAGGACAAAAATATTTCTCACCTGATGCCTGTGAGCCAGATTTGGAGGCTGTGATATAATCAACAAGTATCCTGAGATATTTTTTGTTTAACCATGATTGAATGCCCAGGCCACAAACTCTTCTTTTGGAGTTCTGGAGAACCATACAGCCACTAGTTGGGAACCTTGTATAGAACTATTGGCAACTTGTACCAGTATTAGATTTGAGGGCGCCACAGATTAGAATCTGCTTTTTTCCAAAGGCAGCTTTTATTGGCTGTGAAGTTTGGAATTATATAGAAATACCTCTTATTGTTCCAGGACACCTTCACCTAAAAGGACTAACCCACCATAAAGTTCTATTCTAATCAGAAATATGCCCTATAAATATTTCAGCACAAATTTTCTTTTTGATTGGATCTCACAGACTTCCAGAGTATCTTTTAGCCCTATAAATTCAACCTGGAAGTTTTTTCCCTTACTTGCATGCTGTTGGCAAAATAAACCCTGCAACTGAAATGTGAATTTTGGTTGCCCCTATTGATTTATGAGTCAGAATGGAACTCTTTCACTTGCTCACTGCTCAGTTCTTCAGTGCCAACTGAAGACTGGAGTCACTAAAGTCCATACATATAATTTTCACATGTGCTGTATAGAATGACTGCATTAAAGTACTTCTTTTAAAATTACAGAGGGAATCTACTTAATAGACTTTTAACTTTTAAATATTATTATTGCATACAAATAGGAATATTATCACATTTTGAAAATTATTTATAGGTGGCATAACTGCTTTCAGCAAAAATAAAGAAATGGATATGGAAGCCATAGTTGAATCACCTTAGATAACAGCCTTTTTCACAAGAATGTGTACAGGTACATCAGAAGTAGAATATTCTTTCCTTTAATCGTTGATCAGTAAATCTGGTTGCAACACTTTCAAAAGACATTTTTGTGAAAATATCCTGTTTTTCTAAGCTGAAACATGAAAGAGACTTACTGAGTTCTACAGAGCTTTCGTTAGGAAGGTTTTATAGCATCCCAGGCCGTACAGTTACTTCGGATGAGAGAGAATAAAATTGATAATATTTTATAATATTTTATCTAGAAATTGATATTTCAATGCAATTTTAATTGTGAAAATACTTTAAAGGTTTTGGTTTTACTCCAATGCAGAACAGAAACAAACTTCAAAAGCTTGAATGTTATAATGAAATTGAATTGTCATCTCTCATGAACTTTAATAATCAAGAATAATACTTTGCATTATAGTTTTGCTTTTCAGAAGATTACAAGATTGGACTCAAAATATCCATCCAGATAATAGTACTTTTTAGAGCCTCTTTCATCCTAAGATCTCAAGTGTAATTAATTAAGCCTCACAATACTCTAATCATGAACATCCTGCCTACATATTACAGAAAATACAGCACCGAGGTTAAATAATTTCCCACTGTCATACTGATAGCCTGCTGTAGAAATCACATTTCCTGACTCCCAGTCCTATCATCGGATCACAATGATTCTGTCAAGTTGTGGGAACTATTGACTATCATGAAGCTGCAATCCAAAATATTATTGTCCACAAAAGCAGAAGTCACACTAGGTCTCAAAGGAGACAAATGTTAAAGACAAGGAGGCAAGCTGTATTTAAGTGACTTACTACCTTGTCCTGGTTTCAGCTGGGATAGAGTTAACTGTCTTCCTAGTAGCTGGTACAGTGCTATGTTTTGAGTTCAGTATGCGAAGAATGTTGATAACACTGATGTCTTCAGTTGTTGCTAAGTAGTGTTTAGACTAAAGTCAAAGATTTTTCAGCTTCTCATGCCCAGCCAGCAAGAAAGCTGGAGGGGCACAAGAAGTTGGCACAGGACACAGCCAGGGCAGCTGACCCAAACTGGCCAACAGGGTATTCCATACCATGTGACGTCCCATCTAGTATAGGAACTGGGAAGTGGGGGCGGGGAATCGCTGCTTGGGGACTAACTGGGTGTCGGTCGGTGGGTGGTGAGCAATTGCACTGTGCATCATTTGTACATTCCAATCCTTTCATTACTACTGTTGTCATTTTATTAGTGTTATCATTATCATTATTAGTTTCTTCTTTTCTGTTCTATTAAACCGTTCTTATCTCAACCCACGGGTTTTGCTTCTTTTCCTGATTTTCTCCCCCATCCCACTGGGTGGGGGGGGAGTGAGTGAGCGGCTGCGTGGTGTTTAGTTGCTGGCTGGGGTTAAACCACGACATACCTGTTGATAAGGAAAGTTCAAAATAATTTATTTTCATTTTCAAAAAATGAGCTATTTTACTATTATGGTCAAGTGATGCATCATTCATTTATTAAATAAGAGAGCATTATTACATCTGAAATGTGGACTAATTATTCTAAAAGCATTAATCAATTTGTTAAGAACTCTGCAGTAATAATGTTGCTAACGCAGTAAGATTTACCTCACATAACCATAATCTGCTTATTGATACAAATATAATCTCCTTTTAGTTAATTTCAAGAAAACATTTTAGAAGTGCTCTAGTCTGATAATTTTTAGACTGAAAGTTGAAGTGGATTGATTAGGAGCAATTTTTTATGGTTTACACAATAAAAAGATGAACTACATGGTTCACAGAGCCAATTTGCAGAGCAACCTCTTCTCTCTAATTGCTGCTAGACTAATGTAGAAGCACACTCCTAGGAAGTAGAGAAATCCATTTACCCAACTATGTCATTTAAGTAACAAACCCAAGTAGTGGATTTTTCCATTACCTTTCATATTAGCTTTGCTACATTCCACCTGTGACCCTCATTTTATGAGGGCAATGCTCTTTTATACAATTTTGTAATTATAATAAAGGTCCACTTCAATTTCTTTCAAAGTAGACTAAGGACATTTTAAAAAAACATAATTAGGGACATAGCCAATCTCACTAATTCCTGGTAATGTATTGTAAAATTATTTGCTAAAAGGTCTAATAAATCCCCATCTTCAGGTATAGAAAAGAACATATCCTCTATTTCCTCTGGCATGAGAATCTAGTGACTGTTCTCTTCTGACTACTCACTCTGCAGTTGCCCCAGCTACTGTGAAATTTATTTTAAGAAGCCTTTTTCTTGTAACAGGAAATGGACAGACTCAAATGGAGAGATCTTATTTAAATCAAGATAGGATTTTTTTAGTACTCTTCACATGAAAATAGATAACATTGTAAGTTGGAGAGAAAAAGAAAAGCATACACTTAGCTCCACCCATTATAGCAAGTCAGAGTATACAGATCGAAGCAATTAGCTTTATGTTTCAGATGTCTTCTCTAAGGAATGGTTTTATTAATTGGAGGAACTGCATTAAAAAGAATGACATAAGTAAAAACTATTCTGGGAGCAATGCTTCAAAGTTTCTTTAATGGAATAAGAATATTTTTTAAAATTCCATAAATATCTAGGAAGAAAATGTTAATGTTTTAAGAAAGTTATTTCAAAACAAAGTTGTTTAAAATCAGATTGTGATAATCACAGTTTTTCAGTACTGGAGGTAGTCAACAGCAATTAGCTTCTTTGTGGATTCAGTACTGGATATCAGAAAAGTTTTCTGTTCAGGTAAAGCGACCATATGTTCTTTACCATTTCTTGCCAACATACGGTACAAGTTGCAATCCTAAAGTTACAATTACCCAAATAAGCCAGGTTTATATCAGAGATGCCTGCTATGTGTGAAGAGGTATAATTGATGAGTGACAAGAGTTGTACCAGCAGAAGTCCCTAGCATAAATAGAACTCCACTGACAAAACCACTTTAACCATTGGAACTGGTAGATGCAGAAATGAGTACACAGCAGTGGATAGGCAGAGAAGACGACACATTTGTAGATGACAGTCAGCTTTAATTAGGATTAAAACAAGCCTTTTAGGTAAGTGTCCTGGTTTCAGCTGGGATAGAGTTAATTGTCTTCCTAGTAGCTGGTACAGTGCTATGTTTTGAGTTCAGAACAAAGAATGTTGATAACACTGATGTTTTCAGTTGTTGCTAAGTAGTGTTTAGACTAAAGTCAAGGATTTTTCAGCTTCTCATGCCCAGCCAGCGAGAAAGCTGGAGGGGCACAAGAAGTTGGCACAGGACACAGCCAGGGCAGCTGACCCAAAGTGGCCAACAGGGTATTCCATACCATGTGATGTCACATCTAGTATATAAACTGGGGGGAGTGGGGGCAGAGGAATCGCCACTTGGGGACTAACTGGGTGTCGGTCGGTGGGTGGTGAGCAATTGCACTGTGCATCATTTGTACATTCCAATCCTTTCATTATTACTGTTGTCATTTTATTAGTGTTATCATTATCATTATTAGTTTCTTCTTTTCTGTTCTATTAAACCGTTCTTATCTCAACCCACGAGTTTTACTTCTTTTCCCGATTTTCTCCCCCATCCCACTGGGTGGGGGGGGAGTGAGTGATCGGCTGCGTGGTGCTTAGTTGCTGGCTGGGGTTAAACCACGATGTGAGAGACTGAAAGAGTTAATGTCTCAAACATTGTGGTGGGGCAAGTTCTGCTTAAAGACAAACCCTGCACAGCAAGGAACCAAGGTGAAAAGCCCATCAGCTCAGACATCAGCAACAGGAGGGGGAGGGCGTGCTGGAGGGTGCGCAGCTCCCTCTTCTGATAAGCTCTTCTGATACAAAGATCAAACAATGGCAGTGTCTGCAGGGAAGGAGAAGTTACTCCACAAACGACCCCCAAGCCCAAAGGCTCACAAACTGCTCATTAACCTGACGAGTTTGGGTGCCCGCCCGAAGGAGGGGCAAGGATGATAAAAGGACACCAACTGAAGCCCCAGGTGCACAAGCCCACTGGGACTGGACCCTTTGGCTGACTGAACCAACGCTGGACCCATGACCGGTAAAATCTTTTTCTCTTCCTTTTTCTCTCTCTGTCTTCTCTCTTCCTTTTCCACAATCCCTACACCTCATCCGTTTCAAGATATAAACTGTTGACCAAGTCTGAGACTAAGAGTAGATCCAGCTGCCCCTAGACCCTTCTCTGAGGAGGAGTCTGGAAAGCAAGGGGGTCTGCTCTGAACCTCGTGACTCAACAGGAGGGATCTCCTTATTCCCTGAATTGATGTATATGGTTACACAGTTTACAGAAGTAGTCTTATGCCAATTCTTGTTGTGAGAAACCCTGCCACCTACTACCACACCTCCCCAGTTCAGTTTGCTTCTGTCATGAATAAAATCTTTAACTGATCGTTTGGTGTCGTTTCACCTTAATTTAGCCCGAGAGAATTTCGAATTAAACACAACTCCCTGGTCTGTCCAGTCTGGGTCATGACACAGGACAGTAAGCTTACTTTTTCTAGGTATAACTACATCCATCATACTCAGGTCATTCATGACTGATTTTGTCTACCTGTTCCTGAAGGTCTCCCAATCATAGAGCCCCACAACCTCCCCAGGCAACCTATTTGATATCTCTGTGAATAGTACCTTTAATAATTTTTCATCATGTTTAACCCAAATCTTTTTTGCAGCAATTTAAGCCTGTTACTTCTTGTCCTATTTTAGATACAGAGAATAGATTAATCTCTTTGTCTGTAATAGTGTCGTGGTTTAACCCCAGCCAGCAACTAAACACCACGCAGCCGCTCACTCACTCCCCCCCACCCAGTGGGATGGGGGAGAAAATCGGGAAAAGAAGCAAAACCCGTGGGTTGAGATAAGAACGGTTTAATAGAACAGAAAAGAAGAAACTAATAATGATAATGATAACACTAATAAAATGACAACAGCAATAATGAAAGGATTGGAATGTACAAATGATGCGCAGTGCAATTGCTCACCACCAGCTGACCGACACCCAGCCAGTCCCCCGAGCAGCGATTCCCTGCCCCCCACTTCCCCGTTCCTATACTGGATGGGACGTCACATGGTATGGAATACACCGTTGGCCACTTTGGGTCAGCTGCCCTGGCTGTGTCCTGTGCCAACTTCTTGTGCCCCTCCAGCTTTCTCGCTGGCTGGGCATGAGAAGCTGAAAAATCCTTGACTTTAGTCTAAACACTACTTAGCAACAACTGAAAACATCAGTGTTATCAACATTCTTTGTTCTGAACTCAAAACATAGCACTGTACCAGCTACTAGGAAGACAATTAACTCTATCCCAGCTGAAACCAGGACAAATAGCTTTATGCATATTTGAAGACTATCATGTTTCCTCATTCCTCCCTTCAGTCTTCTTTCAGGTAAACAGCCTGATTTCTTTCAACCTTTCCTCACCAAACATGTTTTCTCTCCTGATGATCATTCTTGCTGCTTGTCTGGACTCTCAATGTGTGGTTGACATCTTCCCTGAAGTATGATTCCTAAATCTGGACAGAGTAAACCTGCACAGATTTACCAGTGCTGACCAGAGGAGAATTACTTCATGTGCCTTTCAGGTTACAATCCTTTTTATATTTCCCTGTCTAACATCTGTCTTTTCACAGTCACATGTGGTTGAGGCTTACTCATCCTGTGATCCACTATAATGCATAAATCCTTTCCTGAAGAACTGCTACCTAACCAGTTCTTGCCCATACTTAATTTGTGCAGTTGATTGCTCTTCCTCAAGTGTAATATCTTGTACTTGTTCCTACTGAATGTAATTTTTTTTTTAAACCATATATCTGATTTGCCAAGATCATTTTGAATCATACTTTAATCATTCAAGCATCATGCTAAATTCCTGCCTGAGGCTAAACTGAGAGAAATTTTAGCAGAAATGGTTGAGTCATTTTTGAGAATAAGGTGATGGAAAAAACATGCTATTTTGCCCAGTGACTGTAAGGATATTTTAGAAATACTACTGCATACAATCTGAACTCTCATGTCTCTGCTCATTGGCACTATACCCCCAGCTTGGCTGCCTGTACCTTTCTGCCATACCATCAAGCTGCTTTTTCTCCAGCTCCGCAAGTTTCCAGTGTCACAGCTTTCAGTTTCTGCCTATCTACTGTCATCTTATAGTTCATGCTCAGACTCTTTCTCACATCTGTTCACATTTCTCACTTTAGCTCTCCTGCCCTTTCCCTTCTTTACACTTCCACATACCCAAATTTCCTCTTCTCTGTCTACCTGACCCCTAGCCCTTGCCTCCCTCCTATGTGTCTCTCCAACTTTTGCTTCCTATTCTTGGGTCCATGTACCCAAAAACTCAGGACTGTCTTCTGCCCTTGCACAACCCCTTTACAAAAATGTTTTGCTGCATCTTTGATGCTTTCACTTCCTCTAGCCTCTGCCTTTTTCTTTCTGTTTTCTGAAAACTCAGTTCTCCCCCACTGCAATTACCCATTTTTCTCCGCTGGGGTCAGTGACTTTACTGTCTGCAGGGTAGGAAAAACTTCTCTCATCTTAGCTGGTGTGCTGAGTGCCAGAATGCTACTCACAGCCAATGACAGTAATTACAGGGAAGTCCTAGTCAGTCATTTCAGTTTCAAGAGACAGCACACAACTGTGCAGTACAGTTAAGGCAGAAAGCCTGTAAATGGAGGGGGCATGTGTAAACTGGTTATCTTCAGAGACCCTATTTTTATTAAATTTGGGTAAATTTTCACAAGATATCAAAAAGTATCTACAAATATTGGGAATATATTAGAGTAAGAAGACAGCACTGTCTCCACTCCAGCTGCTACATGATTACCTGAAATCATTTAAAAAGCAGAACAAGACAACCTCTCCCAACCATATACACTGATTGTGGAGGAAAGTTTGAGAATATATATCCTTAGGCTCAAATATCAGGAAATAAACAAAAAAGTCTTAATATTTTTGAGATGTGTTAAAAAAAAAAAAAAAAAGATATGCCACTCACATGCTTTCTTAGGGCAGAAATCACTCCTCTGCTCCCACTATTGTCTTCTTATTCATCACTCAAAAGCCTGGAGCAAGGAGTGAACATGATGGAAAAGTGCTGCATTCTGGTAATCTCTACTTTGTGAAATTAGCAGCCTCAGCTGTCTTCAGGATTGTAAACTAATAATCTTACAGTTCAAGTAAACAAAACATGTAAAGGATAGAAGAAAAAAGTATTAGCATTATACAAGAAAGTGAGAAACTGGAAGACAAGATTAAATTCTTCATAAGGCTGTCTGTGGGACTGAGGTACTTGTTCTTGGTAATATAACTAGTTCTGCGTATTTATTTTTTTAACCTAAAAAAGATTTTCCATAAAATGGTACTCTCTACCATCACTGAAGTTAACAGTTCTCAAAAAGATCTTTCAAAAGAATGCCATGATTATTATTTTATTTAGTATTGCTATGAATTCTGTATCCAAACAAGTATTAATTAATATTATTATGATTACTCTAATATTACTTATAAATGTTCAGCTAGTAGGTTAAATTAGTAGATTTTAGTGGTTGGATAGAATAACTTATTTTTGTGGGTTTGTTTCTGAATTTTTTTTAAAAGACTTAAGAAAAATAATTGATATCGGAACATGAATGGATTATGGCATTAACTGTACTTCTATTAGTGATTGTGAGCATATTAGCTCTTTTAAACCAGAGAGCATCCTGAATAAGGTCTATTTTGTTTTAGAAAGGGATAGCAATACCAGTGAACTCCTTTACTAAGAATACAGCTTATACTTACAAAATATTTGTTCTGCAAATATAATTTAGTAATCCCTGAATGAAAGATGGTATACACCAATCACATTTTTAGCCAATATTTTATGTTGACAATACCTTCTTTTGTAATTCTATTCCAATTGTTGCACTTTCTTAATTTCCATCAGGGACTATTAAGTCCAAAGGTACAACCTCTGGCTTAGGGGGTTCATGAGCGAGAGACTGCTGAAAAAATATCTCAGGGAAATAGCACTATATGCTTGCCATGCTATCCTAGGCACCCACTACTGGCCATTTTCAGGGACAGAATACTGAATTATATGGACTATTGGTCTCACCCTATACAGGTTTCTTAGATTTTGTTTATAAAACAAAGAGTTATAAAAATGTCATGCGCTTGCCCTAGTATTCCAACATCAGTTAATATTTTATTTTTTTATATGAGTTTATTTTGTTTACAAATGGTTTTCCACACACTGGAGGTGTGGAAAATCACATTTTGCATTTACCACATCATTTATACATTTTTAGTAATGTATTCTGAGAACTCATTAGGAAACACGGTTGGAAAATTCTCATTTTAAGTAGAATAGTTGTTAAGCAACTTCAAAATTTAATTAGAACTCTTTGCTGCATTTCATTATGAGGTTATTTCATAATTACTCAGCAGGTCCTAGGTATTTACTAATGCAGAAGTGTACATGATATTGCTGAATTATAACTGCACAGCTGGAGAAGATACTTTGAAAAATGAAGAACAGATAAATGCATCGTTTAAAAAGCATCAGGGGAAAACTCAGCATTGAGCAGAATCCTTTTTCTCCCCTATAGCTACTATTCACAGTTGCAAATAACGCTACAAAATCCAGCACGGTCATCTATCTTGTAATGACTACCTAATAGAATCAGTTGGTTCTTTACATATGCAAGTTACAAGAATTATGATACATATAAGTAAAAGGAAGGTGTGCTCCTAACAGAGAAATGGGGGAACTATTACAATTAGGCCTGTACTCACCAAGGTGAATTTAGTGCTGTGGGCAAAACTGGGTTCTAATTATGCTGAGACACACCATGTGGGTATTTCTCGGGGAAAAAAAACCCCAAAACCTAAAATTCATAAAAAATTAAGTTACCACCACCATTCAAGTCTATTTAAAAAATATGGCAATATGTTGCTACCACTCAGATATAAACATTATTATTATACAGATATTTGTGCACGCATCCACAGAAATACAGTCCATATTTTAAGCCCACACAGGAGCAGGTTTTCTGGCAGGACCTGTGACCCCGTGGAGGACCCATGCTGGAGCAGTCTGTTCCTGAAGGACTGCACCCTGTGGAAAGGGCCCATGCTGTAGCAGTTTGTGAAGAACTGCAATCTGTGGGAAGGACTGTATCCTGTGGGAGGGACTCCACGCTGGAGCAGGGGAAGAGTGTGAGGAGGAAGGAGTGGCAGAGACAACACATAATGAACTGACTGCAACCTCCATTCCCCGTCCCCCTCTGCTTCTCGGGGGAGGGGGGGGTTAGAAGAGTGGGGAGTGAAGTTGAGCCTGGGAAGAAGGTGGGGGTGGGGGAAAGGTGTTTTAAGATTTGTTTTTATTTCTGTCCTGGGTTCAGCTGGGATAGAGTTAATTTTTACAGGAACCTGGGAGGTGGGGGGCTATAGCCGGGGCAGCTGACCTGAACTAGCCAAGGAGCTATTCCATACCATGTGTCATCATGCTCAGTATATAAATGGGGAGCGGGCCGGGGGGGAGCTCTCTCGACTTTCGGTGGGGGAAGTGGTGGAGCGTCGGGTTCTGGGTGGTGAGCAGTTGCACTGTGCATCACTCTTTTTGTATATTCTTTCATTAGTACCGTTGTTGTTGTTGTAACCTTTTTTTGTGTTGTCCCAGTAAACTGCCCTTGTCTCAACCCTCGAGCTTCCAGTTTGTTTTTTTTTTCTTTTCTCTCCTTCGTCTCCTCCCTATCCCACCGGAGGGGGGCGGGAGGAGTGAGCGAGCGGCTGCGTGGTCCTTTGTTACCGGCTGGGCTGAAACCACGAGAATTTCTCATTGTCCTACTCTGTTATTAATTGGCAATAAATTAAATTAATTAGCCCAAGTCAAGCCTGTTTTACCTGTGATGGTAATTGCTGAGTGATCTCCCTGTCCTTATTTCGACCCACAAGCTTTTCTATTGTATTTTCTCCCCATTTTGTTGATGGAGGAGGAGTGATAGAGCAGGTTGGTGGGCACCTGTTGGCCAGCCAAGGTCAACCCACCACATCAGTATAAATATATATGATTTTCTTTTTTAGCATCTCTTGCAGCTGGATCAGGCTTTCTATAATCACTTATTGTTTTTCAGTGTCCCAAACAGTTTAGAATTTCCCTTTTTTCCCTCCTCCCTTGTTTATTATTCTTTACTCTTTCTGACAAAGCCATTGCTTCCTTCATGGAAGAAAAGAGAGGATACAGTAAGCTTTTTTTCATTGTTATATTCAAATGCTGAACAACTTAGCTTCCTTCTCTTGTGTTCTTTACTTGGCCTCTTCCTATATTTTCATCCTACCTTCTTCCAGCTGGTTCCAAAAGACACCTGTTGCTGTCCATCAGCAGAATTGTGTCTATGGCTGGAGTTTCACATGCTTTAAACAAGCATATGCACCTCTCCATGACACCCTACTGCCCCCATCCCCACTTCTTTCCACCCCTGCACTATTTCCTCAGGGAACTGATGCAGGCTAAAGGCCAAACCAGCAGCAGCAACTAAAGATAGTTTTTAACCTAGCAGCATTATGGTGATGTTTTATAGTTTTTAACCCAGCACAAAGAAGATGGTGTGCAAGCATGAAAACAGGGCAAGAGAAGTCTAATGGCTTCATTCAATGGCAATGCTGACTTATATGGATGTGGGACTATTGCATGAAATGATCAGACCCTTCTTTTTTTCAGTCAGCCAAATTCCACCTAAATCTTAAGGCATTTAGGGGTATGATTTGCCTTTATTTTTCTATACTCAGAATAGCTATACTGATTTACTGCTTTAATATGGACACTACTTTATTAACTGGGCTTATTACACAAATGGAAACTGGCATAAATTATACCAATTTAAACATCTTCATACTGATGATGATACTAATGATGATAACGATACTGATATTGATACTAATACATTATTAACACAATGTCTATAGATTTTGTTAGTCTGTGTCAATTATATCACGAGTAATGTAGTTACACTGAACCTGTCCCCCATAAACAACAAACAAATCCAGCTAGTGTGACTCAAAGGCCTCAGGTTAGCCCAGACATCTGAACATTTTACAGGCTTTTTCCTTAAAATGAACATGAAAGTTCTTGCTTCTAACAATATGCTAGATGAGATACTACTGTCAAAAGAACAGCAGCCTGAAGTTTTGACACACAAGTTTGTAAGTACTATGGAAGTATTAAGCAGTACTTGCTGTAGATGAAGGTCTACTATGAACAGGCCCAATAAAAATTTTGCTACTGATTGATCTATGGACACCACTAATGCAACACAGATATGCTGTATTTGTAAAGAACAATATTTCCTTGCCTAGAACAGCAACCTTAGTTTAAATATATTTTTCTATTAAAAAATATTAAAATTAAAAAGTTAAAATCAGAAAAGAATGCTGTACTGGGTCTAGCTGGGATGGAGTTAACTTTCTTCATAGCAGCTAGTATGGTGCTGTGCTTTGCATTTGTGGCTAAAATTGTTGATAACACACCAATGTTTTGACTACTGCTGAACAATGCTTGCACAGCATCAAGGCTGTTTCTCACTCTGCCCCTCCAGTGAGTAGCTAGGGGTGGGCAAGAGATCAGGAGGGGATGCAACAGGGACAGCTGACCCAAATTGGCCAAAGGGATATTCCATACCACATAACCTCATGCTCAGCAATAAAAACTGGAGGTAGAAGAAGAAGAAGGGGGATTGGCTTTCAAGGTGGCCATTGCTTGAAGACTGGCTGGGCATCGGTCTGCTTGTGGGAGATGGTAAGTGATTGCCTTTGCATCACTTGGTTTTTTTTCTCTTTCCTTCACTTATGAAACTGTCTTTAACTTGACCCACAAGTTTTTCTTGCTTTTGCTCTTCCTATTTTCTCCCCCATCATGTTGGGCAGGGAGAAATGAGCAGCTATGTGGGTGCTTGGCTGCTGGCAGGGGTCAACCCACCACAAATGCTTAAGACAATGTTCTTTTAATGTTGCTTTACATCTCTTATGCTCCAAAAGTGAAGTCAGGAATAGAAATGTACAATTTCCCAACATCAGACTAACACAAAATGTTAGCTGGCAACTTATTAGAATGTCTCCATCATGATAAAAATTTGGTTTGCTTACTTCCATCACAAAACATCTCTCTTGAATTTTGAAATACCTGGTAGAATACAATATCAACAAACTGACCATATTTCTCAGGAAGATCTAAAGTGGTAAAATACACTGAAGACATAACATCTGATTTTTAGATTCAAACCTACTAATTTCACAAAATAACAAGTTTTCAGAAATAATGTGCCTTTAAATCCATTTAAGATTATCATTGTTGTGAAAGTACTTAATTTTTTTATCAGACGTTTTCATATATCTGAAGCTGAAAAAAAATTTTTAAGAAAGCTTTCTTCTGCAAAGAAGAGGCAACAGAGGCAGTAATAATAGTTTATTCCTGTCTACAAGACAGTAATTTTGTAAGAGCTACAGCAATACATAGTATACTGTTGAAGTATATCACAGTCTATGTCACAAGAATAACTTACTATTACAAGAATAGAAAATATATAAGAAGAGATAAATACATAGCTATGTTTCATTTTGTACATTTGCAACAGTCTATGCAAACTCATTAACTATACTTATATATAAATAGTTAATACTTAGCTGTGAGTGTACAAAATTATTTCACTTTTAAATTTTTCTATGTGTACCCAGGGCCTAATTTACTGATTATTAACTTCATAAAAGCCACTACTAAGATATTATTAGATCAAACTAATTCCCAGTTCTGTTTTTCAAATAGCAGAAATGGAAGAAGTATCACTGATTCAGGAGTTTTAAATACAATTGGGAAATAAATAGTAGCCTAACTGGTATCACCTGATATAAGTGTGATGGTCTGACAAATTATAGTCAATGTCTCAAACATTCATTAAAGAACTTTGGTGGAGAAAACAGCCTCTGTAAAAACGCTGGAGTTTTGCGAACAGGACAATGTGGCTGGAGGAGAGGGCCCCACGGAGGGTGGGACCGCGCTTCTCCAAAGCCGCAATTCCTTATCTTAAGTGACCAGGAGAAGGAGCACAGCGTATGCGCCCGGAGGAGGGGGCCCCACGGAGGATGGGACTGTGCTTCTATCTTAAGCAGTCATGCCAGCAGGGAAAGGCAACTCCCCAATGAACCCCCCCCAAAGCTCACCGACCGATTCCAGAGAACCCCGGGAATGGGAACTGCGCATGTCGAGACCACCGACTAACACACTATAAAAGAAGGGAGAATGAGTTCTCAGCGCGCACCCTCCGGAACTGGATCTCTACGCTGGCTGGACCAATGCTGGACCCAGGACTGGTAAAACCCTTTTCTTCTCTCTCTTTCTTTCTTTCTTTCTCTCTCTCTCCCCCTCTTTTTCTTCTCTCTTTTCCACAGTCCCTACACCTCATCCTTTTAAACATAAACCATTGACCAAGTCTGAGACTAGGAGTGGATCTAGCCGCCCCTGGGCTCCTCTTTGAGAAGGAGTCCAGAAAGCAAGGGGGTCTGCTCCGAACTTTGTGACTCAACGGGAGGGCTCTCCTTCTGACAGTTTCATGTTCCTTTTTCCGCTTCTTTTTCTACACCTCCCTTGTCTTTTCAAACAGCGGCTTAATGACATGATGCAAGGTTCATATTGATAAGTTCATGTGTACTTGGGCAAGGTTAGCTAGGTTGAATAAATGTTGATTGTTGTTTGAACTCCCCTGGTGTCGTTTCACCTTAATTCTGACAAAGGAAATCCACGAACCTGAGTCTCTCCAATTTTGGGACGCGACAATAAGAAAATCCAGAATTTTTTCTACTTCCTGCTTAGTCATCTACCAGTACTAGAGACAGTAGATTTAGTATTTTGCTAGAGATACTGAGGATTATTTTACATCGTTCTTTATTATTTTACATTAAAAAAGATGATAGCCTATGTTCTACAAGATTAGTATCAATCTCATTTCCTTTTATGATAAGCAACAGACCCTGTAGGTAAGACATTTGCTTTTCTCCTGTTTTGGCTTTGCCTGTGCTACCAAATGTGACCACATTATAGTATTTAAAAACTTGATACCTATCTGTTGAACTTCATATCTGACCACATGTGTGTTCTTAGTAACTTGTGAAATAAAAGGTAAAATATCTTTCAGTGGTTTTGTGTATTTTAACATACATTTTAAAGAGATATAACATTTATTTTATTTAGGCACTTGCTGCACATATACTTTATGCAGTATGCCATTTTAGGTATGTCAGCTCAAAGGTATTTCTCATCAATTTTTGTACTCAAGAGGAAATCCTCAATCTGTAAGTAAAAGGATCCAGACAATAACACGTGTTTTCATGAAATGTATCTATTGAATGATTTTTTTTTTAATGTTTTAAATTACAAGTGGATCTTTAATTACACTTTCTATTTAATAGCACTGTATTTTCTAATTTGTAGAAACTGTATGAGGGCAACTACACTAATAGGTGATACCAGGGGGTAAATTATCTAAGCATGTGTTTAGGAAGCCAGCAGTCCTGGGGCTGCTAAGTATGTTTTTCTTTACAATAAATGCCAGATTTGTGGTTTAATAGTAACCTTTCTGGCCCCCCATTTCCCCAAGCCTACTAATAGAGTCTGTGGAAATATAGTACTACCTACTGTGGGGAAAGATACAGTTAGGGAGTATTTAACCCAACAGACATATACAGCTCCATGGGACCAGACAGGATCAGCTGTGGGTGCTGAAGGAAGCTGGCTTGATGTCATTGCAGGGCCACTCTATCATATTGGAAAAGTCATGGCAATCAGGGAGGTGTTCCTGATGACTGGAAAAAGGCAAATGTCACACCCATCTTCAAGGAGGACAAGGAGGAGGATCCAGGGAACTACAGATTGGGCAGCCTGACCTCAGTCCCTGTGAAGGTTAGAGCAAATCCTCTTTGAAGCCCTATCCAGGCACATGAAGGAGGTGGTGGTGATTGGGAAGAACAGCCAGTATGGGTTTACCAAGGGCAAGTCATGCCTGACCAATCTGATTACCTTCTGCGAAGAGATTACTGTCTGTGTGGATAAGAGGAAAGCAGGGGAGAAGCTACCAAACTAGGGTGAGGGGAAGAAAATAGTCAATATACTAGAGAGCCAGGACCTCAGCAGGCTGGAGAAATAGTCTGATAGAAACCTCATTAAGTTCAGCAAAGGCAAATGCAAAGTTCTTCATCTGGGCACAAATAACCCCATGCAACAATGTAGGCTGGGGACCGACTAGTTAGAAGGCAACTTTACAGAATAAAACCTGTGTGCCCTGGTGGACAAGTTAAACATGAGTCAGCAGTGTGCTCTTGCAATGAAGATGACCAACCACATACCAGGCTCTATTAGAGAGTATCAGGCAGGTCCAGGAAAGTGATCCTTCTTCTGCATTCAGCACTTGTGAGACTGCATGTGCAGTACTGTGTCCGATTTTGGGCTCCCTACTACAAGAAAGCCACTGACATAGTGGAGCAGGTCCAGCGGATGGCTGCCAAGGTGATCATGGGACTGGAGCATATGCCACTCCGTGGAGAGGATGAAAGAACTGGGTTTGTTCAGCCATAAGAGAAGGCTAAGCAGAAACAGGTCAGATTCTGACAGGAACACATTGCAATTTGCCCTGTTAGAAAACACGATGTGAACAGGGAAAAATTCCTCAAGGACAAGAGATTAAAAAGTGACACACTGGTACAAAAGTCTGCTACACATACATTTATATGAGAAGCAGAGTTGTAGGAAACTTCTACCTCTTATGTTGGATTAAAAGAGTTGCAATGTCAGGCTGCCCTTAATCTTCAGTTTGCTGTCATTATTCCTAGCAGTCTGTTCCTTCTAGGACGACAATGAATAGAATTGGATTAGAAATGAGAAGTAGTATTTACTTTTTAAAGTCTTTTTTGCCCTCTCCTCCCAGGTAAATACATTTAAGTTTGCTTGACACTAGATAACTCAAAAACACTGTACTGTAAATCACTCTACCTACAAAGAAAAGCTTAAAATTATTAAGATTTCATTCTAAACAGAAATGCTTGAGATTATTATAGCAAGTGAAGGGGAAATTCAAATGTAACTGCTCAGCAGTGGCAATTTGTGACCAAGGTATGATCTGGCATGGAGGGCAAGAAGGCCGAACTGCAGAAGGGGTTGAACTGGCTGGAAGCAGGAATGCCAGAGACAGAATGACTCCCTGTAAAGGAGTGAAGTTTCCCCTGGTGATGAGATAAGAAACAGCCACAGCATTGTCTTGTAGCCATCCTGGAATGCAAGCACTCAGGGGGCCACCTTTGGGCAGCAGAGCTGGGCCGGGGGATGGACCCAAGGCTGAGCTGAGACACCTCATGCAACCACTCATGGGATTGGTGCTGGTGCAAGTGTATATAAGGAATCAGCTCTTGATGCATCTTTGCAGACTCCTTGTAGAACCACTTATGGCAGTAGGACTCTGTCCAATGCAGTGTTCATTAATTTTGTTCTTTATATTTAAGCACAAATGTGTTTTTAATTCACCTCAAGGGGTACAATAAAAATTCCACCACAAAAGATATTAAAAAATAGGGTTTAATATTTCATTCCAAATGTTATATTTAATGTTCTATCTAATAGTGCTCCATACTCAACTTCTGTGAAAAGTCTCCTTCTGATATGACCTGAAATATTTTATTTTTTTTTAGTGTGAAATTACAGTAATGGTCCTAGACTGGACCAATACAGCACAACCTTTAGGAAATGCTTTATCCTTTAATATTCCTAACTGGTATTTTAAGATGATATTATTACAACTAGCTGTTGCTTCCTTAGGACGCTACCTTCATTCAACAAGAAAGAAGTTGCTGGGTTATAAACACATGTATCACTGGCCAAATTGGTATCTGGACAGATTAGGCTAATCCTCAAGCTGGTTTGGCCAGCCTAGTTTATTTGGAATCCTACCACATATTTGGTCTAGCCACTGCCTTATTCTACAATTTGAGAGTGACTACATTTAATAATAAGTCTTTAATAATACTCATAGACATTGGGCTGCCCAGTCCTTTGAGTTGGAGGACCACAACTGCGGTAACAGTGACTTTCCGTTTGAAATTGTAAAGGACCAGCTATATCAGCTGAATGTTCATAAGTCCGTGGGGCCTGATGGGATTCATCGCCGACTACTGAAGGAGCTAGCGGATGTTACAGCAGGACCCCTCTCGATCAGCAGGACCCCCACCAAAGGTCTTGGGAGTCTGGGGAAGTACCCGCTAACTGGAAGCTAGCCAACGTTACTCCAATTTACAAGAAGGCTGTGAGGGAAGACTCAGGAAACTACAGACCGGTTTGTCTAACCTCAGTGCCTGGGAAAATTATGGAGAAGATCATACTGGGTGCTATTGAAAGACATTTAAAGGACAATGCAATAATCGGGCACAGTCAACATGGGTTCACAAAGGGAAAGTCCTGTTTAACTAATTTAATATCCTTCTATGATAAGATCACCTGCCTAGTGAAAGAAGGGAAGGCAGTGGATGTAGTTTTTCCTGGATTTTAGGAAGGCTTTTGATACTGTTCCTCAGAGCATTTTTCTTAAGTTGTCCAACTGTGAGATGAGCAGGTACATGCTGCACTGGGTGAAAACCTGGCTGAAGGGCGGGGCTCAAAGGGTTGTAGTGAATGGGGCTACATCCAGCTGGCGACCAGTCACCAGCGGTGTTCCTCAGGGTTCAATTCTAGGGCCAGTTCTGTTCAATATTCTTATCAACGATCAGGATGCAGGAGTTGAATGCACCATTAGGAAGTTTGCTGATGATACTAAACTGGGAGGAGCTGTTGACTCTCCTGAGGGACAAGAGGCCTTGCAGAGGGATTGAGATAGATTGGAGCATTGGGCAACCATCAATGGCATGAAATTTAAAAAGAGCACATGCTGGGTTCTGCACCTGGGACGGAGTAATGCCAGGCACAAGTATAGATTGGGAGAGGAGTGGCTGGAGAGCAGCCCTGCAGAAAGGGATCTGGGGGTGCTGGTTGACAGCAGGCTCAGTAGGAGTCAGCAGTGTGCCCTGGCAGCCAAGAGGGCAAACTACATTCTGGGGTGCATTAAACACAGTATAACCAGCCGGTCAAAAGAGGTGATTATCCCCTCTGTATTTAGCATAGGTGCGGTGTGGGAGATTTCATGGAAAATGGGGGACATTTCTTTGAGCCTGATTATTTAGAGTTAGCATAAGTAGGCCGCAGTTAGCATGAGTGGGCCAGAGTACGTGACAGCTGCAGTATGAACGGACTTTGAACCACCAGAAAAACAATGGACATGAGGAACTTGGACAGTGGAGCAATTAATAAACAAGATAACAGAACTGCAGAGGCAAGAAGGAGCTGCAAGAGCTTTAACGCAATTAAGAAAGCTGTCATTTCGGCTTAGAGCATTTAGCTGCGGGATGGGGACTTAGGAGTTGGTTTGTATCTTTGTTAAAAATCGGGGTTTCTTTTATTCTTGTGTATTTTATTAGGTATAATGTTGCTTTTACCGTGTTTAATTAATTGTGTTCATAGATCTTTGCAAAGGGCAATAGAGCAGGTGTTAATTGACGAAAAACAAAAAAAGGGGGAATTGTGGACACATATTTAGCTAATGGTCTATGATGGGTTAACCCTGGCTGGACGCCAGGTGCCCACCAGAGCCGTTCTATCACTCCCCCTCCTTCTCAGCTGGACGGGGAGAGAAAATATAACAAAGAGCTTGTGGGTGGAGATAAGGATAGGAGAGATCACTCACCAATTACCGTCACGGGCAAAACAGACTCAGTTTGGGGAAAAATTAACTTGATTTATTACAAATCAACCGGAGTAGGGTAATGAGAAATAAAACCAAATCTCAGAACACCTTCCCTCCACCCCTCCCTTCTTCCCGGGCACAACTTCACTCCCGGATTCTCTACCTACCCCCCAGCGGCACAGGGGGACGGGGATGGGGTTTACGGTCAGTTCATCACATGTTATTTTCTGCCGCTTCATCCTCCTCAGGGGGAGGACTCATCACACTCTTCCCCTGCTCCAGCGTGGGGTCCCACCCACAGGAGACAGTCCTCCACGAACTTCTCCAACGTGGGTCCTTCCCACGGGCTGCAGTTCTTCACGAACTGCTCCAGCATGGGTCCTTTCCACGGTGTGCAGTCCTTCAGGCACAGACTGCTCCAGCGTGGGTCCCCCACAGGGTCACAAGTCCTGCCAGAAAACCTGCTCCGTGGGCTCCTCTCTCCACAGATCCGCAGGTCCTGCCAGGAGCCTGCTCCAGCGCGGGGTTCCCACGGGGTCACAGCCTCCTTCGGGAACCCACCTGCTCCGGCGTGGGGTCCTCCACGGGCTGCAGGTGGATATCTGCTCCACCGTGGACCTCCATGGACTGCAGGGGGACAGCCTGCCTCACCATGGTCTTCCCCACGGGCTGCAGGGGAATCTC
The DNA here is from genome assembly GCF_026419915.1 of Harpia harpyja. Classification (NCBI taxonomy): domain Eukaryota; kingdom Metazoa; phylum Chordata; class Aves; order Accipitriformes; family Accipitridae; genus Harpia; species Harpia harpyja. The sequence goes on along the minus strand of NC_068968.1, from coordinate 6,434,772 downwards.
TGCTCCAGCGCCTGGAGCATCTCCTCCCCTTCCTTCTTCACTGACCTTGGTGTCCGCAGGGTTGTTTCTCTCACATGTTCTCACTCCTCTCTCCGGCTGCCGTTTTTCGTCTGTCCCAACTTTTTTTTCTTCTTAAAAATGTTATCACAGAGGCGTTACCACTATCGCTGATTGGCTCGGCCTTGGCCGGCGGCGGGTCCGTCTTAGAGCCGGCTGGTATGGGCTCTCTCGAACACAGGGGAAGCTTCCAGCAGCTTCTTACAGAAGCCACCCCTGTAACCCCCCCCGCTTCCAAAACCTTGCCACACAAAGCCAATACACAGTTGCAAGAGCATTCCAGATGCCTTTAGAAGACCTTGAACAGAATAAACAAGACGACAAAAAAAGAAAGATGCCAATTAGAAGAACACAGGTGCGCATTCCATGATAAAGGGAACTTGGCACAAATAACCTCAATTCGGCAGTTTATCTTGACCGATTAGACTGAGACAAGTTTCGCATGTTTTAGTTGGTATAACCAATTATGTCTTATGTTTATGAGCGTGTACAGAGTTGATATAACCAATCATATTTTATGCTTGTGCACGTGTACAGTGACTTTGCAGAATATGTGATTATAAGTATGTGTGTGTTTTAGCAATAAACGTCGTCTGCTTTCAACTTTACAAGCATCCGTTTATTTCTACCTCCTGCAGTGCGGCCTCACCTTGAGTACTGTGTGCAGTTCTGGGCCCCACAATTTAAGAAGGATGTTAAGGTACTTGAATGTGTTCAGAGGAGGGCAACAAGGCTGATGAAAGGGCTGGAAGGCATGTCATAGGATCATAGAATCATTTAGGTTGGAAAAGACCTTTAAGATCATCGAGTCCAACCATCAACCATGCCCACTAAACCATGTCCTGAAGTGCCTTGTCTACATGCTTTTTGAACACCTCCAGGGATGGTGACTCAACCACTTCCCTGGGCAGCCTGTTCCAATGTGTGACAACCCTTTCAGTAAAGAAATTCTTCCTAATATTCAATCTAAACCTCCCCTGGCGGAACTTGAGGTTATTTCCTCTCGTCCTATCTCCAGCCACCTGACAGAAGAGACCAGCACCCACCTCACTACAACCTCCTTTCAGGTAGTTGTAGAGAGCGATAAGGTCTCCCCTCGGCCTCCTTTTCTCCAGACTAAACAGCCCCAGCTCCCTCAGCCGCTCCTCATAAGACTTGTGCTCCAGGCCCCTCACCAACTTGGTTGCCCTTCTCTGGACACGCTCCAGCACCTCAATGTCTGTCTTGTAGTGAGGGGCCCAAAACTGAACACAGGACTCAAGGTGCGGCCTCACCAGTGCCGAGTAGAGGAACAATCACTTCCCTGCTCCTGCTGGCCACACTATTTCTGATACAGGCCAGGATGCCATTGGCCTTCTTGGCTGCCTGGGCACACTGCTGGCTCATATTCAGCCAGCTGTCAACCAGCACCCCCAGGTCTTTTTCTGCCAGGCAGCTTTCCAGCCACTCTTCCCCAAGCCTGTAGCATTGCATGGGGTTGTTGTGACCCAAGTGCAGGACCCGGCACTTTGCCTTGTTGAAACTCATACAATTGGCCTCGGCCCATCGATCCAGCCTGCCCAGATCCCTCTGTAGAGCCTTCCTACCCTTAAGCAGATCAACACTCCCTCCCAACTTGGTGTCATCTGCAAACTTGCTGAGGGTGCACTCGATCCCCTCGTCCAGATCATTGATAAAGATATTAAACAGAACTGGCCCCAGTACTGAGCCCTGGGGAACACCATTTGTGACCCGCCACCAACTGGATTTAACTCCATTCACCACAACCCTCTGGGCTTGTCCATCAAGCCAGTTTTTTTACCCAGTGAAGAGTACACTTGTCTAAGCCATGAGCCGCCAGCTTCTCAAGGAGTATGCCACGAGAGACAGTGTCACAGGCCTTACTGAAGTCCAGGTAGACAACATCCACAGCCTTTCCCTCATCCACCAGGTGGGTCACCTGGTCATAGAACGAGATCAGGTTGGTCAAGCAGGACCTGCCTTTCATGAACCCATGCTGACTGGGGCGTCGTGGTTTCAGCCCAGCCGGTAACAAAGGACCACGCAGCCGCTCGCTCACTCCTCCCGCCCCCCTCCGGTGGGATAGGGAGGAGACGAAGGAGAGAAAAGAAAAAAAAACAAACGGAACCTCGAGGGTTGAGATAAGGGCAGTTTACTGGGACAACACACAAAAAAAAGAGAAGTTACAATAACAACAACGGTACTAATGAAAGAATATACAAAAAGAGTGATGCACAGTGCAACTGCTCACCACCCGGAACCCGACGCTCCACCACTTCCCCCACCGAAAGTTGAGAGACCTCCCCCCAGCCCGCTCCCCATTTATATACTGAGCATGATGGCACATGGTATGGAATAGCTCCTTGGCTAGTTCAGGTCAGCTGCCCCGGCTATGCCCCCCCACCTCCCAGGTTCCTGTAAAAATTAACTCTATCCCAGCTGAACCCAGGATATTATCCACCCCTTATTCTATACCATCTACATCATGCCCAGATCTTACATTTTCCAATCAACCACTACCACTTTCCTTGTCTTATATATATGTATATGGACACCCCCCCCACACACACACACATATAAATAGTATTCCCTGCGTCAATGGGCTATCCCTCTAATGTGTCCATCAATTTTATTTAGTCCATGACTTTGGGGCTCCATCTGTTGTAACAGTCCTTCAGGATAAGAGAGATGGTGTGAGGTGTTGGGTTGTTGTATGCTGCCTCTGGAACTTGTGGCTGGTACATTTGGTGCAACGCACACCCTTGGTCTGCAGGTCGAAGATGTTGATCTTGAGGAAATTGCTGGGCGCCAGTTCAAGGTCCATCACTGTTGTGCTTGGCTCAGTTTCAAAAGTCCATCCTTCAGTCATTTGGGTAATTCTTACAGTAATACCCTTGATATGGCATATAGACACTATAGATACAATGACATACATTGGCAGGTTATTTAGCAGATAACATCATACAGCCTAATTCACTGGCTATTCTCTCCCAAAACCAAATCTCCCTGAGGTACACATCGAACTTCCCCATCCTTCTGCATCACCCACCAGGTGTACCCAGGTCCTTGAGCAAAAACAATTCCTTGGATGGGTTTGTCTCTGCTTGAGGCAGGACTAACCCAGACTGTCTTCCCTAACATACTCCTCATGCACACTACAGGGACTCTATCTCCTTCTACAGTATGTGGAAGTCTTGGTTGGGCGGGGCCAGCCCGATTGGCGGATCCTCTAGTATTAACTAACCAGGTGGCTTTTGTTAAATGTGTATCCCAATGTTTGAAAGTTCCACCCCCCCCATTGCTCTCAATGTAGTTTTCAGCAGTCCATTGTATTGTTTGATTTTTCCAGAGGCCGGTGCGTGATAGGGGATGTGATATACCCACTCAATGCCATGTTCTTTGGCCCAGGTGTCTATGAGGTTGTTTCGGAAGTGAGTCCCGTTGTCCGACTCGATTCTTTCTGGGGTGCTGTGTCGCCATAAAACTTTCTCTTCAAGGCCCAGGATAGTGTTCTGGGCAGTGGTGTGGGACACAGGATATGTTTCCAGCCATCCAGTGGTTGCTTCCAGCATTGTAAGCACATGGCACTTGCCTTGGCGGGTTCGTGGGACTGTGATATAGTCAATCTGCCAGGCCTCCCACTGTTTATATTTCAGCCATTGCCCTCCATACCACAGGGGGTTTAGCCGCTTGGCTTGCTTAATTGCAGCACATGTTTCACATTCATGGATAACCTGTGCGATAGTGTCCATGGTCAAGTCCACCCCTCGATCACGAGCCCATCTATATGTTGCATCTCTTCCCTGATGGCCTGAGGTGTCATGGGCCCACAGAGCCATAAATAGCTCACCCCTATGTTGCCAGTCCAGGTCCACCTGAGACACTTCAATCTTGGCAGCCTGATCTGCCTGCTGGTTATTTTGATGTTCTTCAGTGGCCCGACTCTGGGGTACATGAGCATCTACGTGACGTACTTTTACCACTAGCTTCTCCATCCGAACAGCAATATCTTGCCACAGTGCGGCAGCCCAGATGGGTTTACCTCTGCGCTGCCAGTTGCTCTGCTTCCATTGCTGTAACCACCCCCATAGGGCATTTGCCACCATCTATGAGTCAGTATAGAGATAGAGCACTGTAGACACATATTTAGCTAACGGTCGCAAGAGCATTCCAGACGCCTTTAGAAGGCCTTGAACAGAATAAACAAGAAGACAAAAAAAGAAAGATGCCAATTAGAAGAACACAGGTGCGCATTCCACGATAAAGGGAACTTGGCGCAAAGAACCTCAATTTGGCAGTTTATCTTGACCAATTAGACTGAGACAAGTTTCGCATGTTTTAGTTAGTATAACCAATTGTGTCCTATGTTTATGCGCGTGTACAGCGTTAGTATAACCAATTATATCTTATGTTTATGCGCGTGTACAGAGTTGATATAACCAATCATATTTTATGCTTGTGCGCGTGTACAGTGACTTTGCAGAATATGTGACTATAAGTATGTGTGTGTTTTGGCAATAAAGGGTCGTCTGTTGTCTGCTCTCAAGATTACAGGAGTCCGTCTACTTCAATCTCCTCAGAGCACTGGCCACTTCTCTCTTTCAGCAATGTCTAACACTACCTGGATGGCTTTCACCTCTGCAAACTAGCTCGATTCACCTTCTCCTTCAGCACTTTCTGCGACTTGTCGTGTAGGACTCCATACAGCAGCCTTCCACCTCCGATGTTTTCCCACAATGCGACAGGACCCATCAGTGAACAGGGCATATTGCCTCTCATTTTCTGGCAGTTTATTATACAGTGGGGCCTCTTCAGCACGCGTCACCTCCTCCGGCGACATTCCAAAATCTTTGCCTTCTGGCCAGTCCGTGATCACTTCCACAATTCCTGGGTGACTGGGGTTTCCTATGCAAGCTCATTGTGTGATCAGTGCGGCCCACTTACTCCACGTGGCATCAGTTGCATGATGTGTAGAGGAGACTTTTCCTTTGAACATCCAGCCCAGCACTGGCAGTCGGGGTGCTAAGAGGAGCTGTGTTTCAGTACCAACCACTTCTGAGGCAGCTCGAACTCCTTCATATGCTGCCAATATCTCTTTTTCAGTTGGAGTATAGCGAGCCTCGGATCCTCTGTATCCCCAACTCCAAAACCCCAGGGGTCGGCCTCAGGTCTCCCCAGGTGCTTTCTGCCAGAGGCTCCAGGTAGGGCCATTCTCCCCAGCTGCAGTATAGAGCACATTTTTAACATCTTGTCCTGCCCAGACTGGCCCAACGGTTACTGCATGAACAATCTCCTGCTTAATTTGTTCAAAGGCTTGTCGTTGCTCAGGCCCCCATTTCAAATCATTCTTCTTCCGGGTCACTTGATAGAGAGGACTTACAATCAGACTGTAATTTGGAATATGCATTCTCCAAAAGCCCACAACACCTAAGAAGGCCTGTGTTTCCTTTTTATTAGTCGGTGGGGACATAGCTGCTATTTTGTTGGTCACATCCATAGGGATCTGACGACGCCCATCTTGCCATTTTACTCCTAATATCTGGATCTCCTGTGCAGGTCCCCTGACCTTACTTTCTTTTATGGCAAAACCAGCCTTCAAAAGGATTTGGATTATTTTCTTCCCTTTCTCAAAAACTTCTTCTGCTGTGTTGCCCCATACAATGATGTCATCAATGTACTGCAGGTGCTCTGGAGCTTCACCTTTTTCCAGTGCAGCCTGGATCAGTCCATGGCAAGTGGTGGGGCTGTGTTTCCACCCCTGGGGCAATCGATTCCAGGTGTACTGGATGCCCCTCCAAGTGAAAGCAAACTGTGGCCTGCACTCCGCTGCCAAAGGAATGGAGAAAAATGCATTAGCAATGTCAATTGTGGCATACCACTTAGCTGCCTTTGATTCCAGTTCATATTGAAGCTCTAACATATCTGGCACAGCAGCGCTCAGCGGTGGCATGACTTCATTCAGCCCACGATAATCTACTGTTAGTCTCCATTCCCCATTAGATTTCCGCACGGGCCATATGGGACTATTAATTGGTGAGTGAGTCTTGCTGATCACTCCTCAGCTCTCCAATTGGCAAATCAGCTTATGGATGCGGATCAGGGAGTCTCGGCTGGTGCGATATTGCTGCCGGTGCACTGTCGTGGTAGCAATTGGCACCTGTTGTTCTTCAACCTTCAGCAACCCCACAACCAAAGGGTCTTGAGAGAGACCAGGCAGGGTAGACAGCTGTTCAATCTCCTCCGTCTCCAATGCAGCTATACCAAAGGCCCAACGGTACCCTTTTGGGTCCTTGAAATACCCCCCTCCTGAGATAATCTATACCAAGGATGCACGGGGCCTCTGGGCCAGTCACAATGGGGTGTTTATGCCACTCATTCCCGGTTAGACTCATTTCAGCTTCCAATACGGTTAGCTCTTGGGATCCCCCTGTCACACCAGAGATACAGATGGGTTCTGCCCCTTTAGAACTTGATGGCATTAGGGTGCATTGTGCACCAGTGTCTACTAGAGCCTTATATTCCTGTGGGTCTGATGTGCCAGGCCATCGAATCCACACTGTCCAGTAGACTCGGTTGTCCCTTTCCTCCACCTGGCTGGAGGCAGGGCCCCTCTAATCCTGGTTAGATTATCCATTACTCACTTTTCTCACACGTGAATCAGAAGTCCCTTCAAGAGGATCAAAAATGAGATCAGCCCTTCTACTGCGTCTGGGGGACTGCTCACAGGAAACTGGAGCAGCAGTTTTCCAAGAAGAATCCTCTTTTCTGGTTGCTTTTTCTCGCAACTCCCGTACCCGTGCATCCAGGACTGAGGTAGGTTCTCCATCCCACTTCCTCATGTCCTCTCCGTGGTCACGCAGGTAAAACCACAGGTTAGCCCGTCGTGTGTACTTTCTCTCTCCTCTCTCTTGGGCAGAGGAGTGCTTACTCCCAATAGCTGCGATGCGGGCCTGTACAGGTGGGGAGGAGGACATATCCACTTTGAATTGCTGGAACTCTCAGGACAATTCCTCTACAGCCGAGACACAGGCCCGTAGGGAGGAAGAGAGACTTCCTTTGTATTGCTGGAGTTGGACAGCCAATTCATCCACTGTTTGTCCATAGCCTTCTTTCCAGGACATTACTGCCAATGAGTTGGCATAGGTTGGTGGTGCACTTCGTAGAAACTTCCGCCACATCGGTTGTGTGCATTGGACTTCATCTGGATCTGTGGGTGACTGCGCATTTTCTGGATCATTATAAATCACCTCCAGCACGGCTAATTCCCTCAGGTACTGGATACCTCTCTCCATGGTGGTCCACTTGCCTTGGTGACATGTAACTTCATCCTTGAAGGGGTATCTTTCCTTTATACCTAACAGAAGTCGCCTCCAGAGGCTGAGGACTTGTGTTTTTCTCACAATCGCCTTGTCAATGCCCCCTTCCTTAGAGATCCCAACTGCTTGGCTTCCTTACCCTCTAATTCCAAACTACTGGCCCCATTATCCCAGCATCGGAGCAGCCAGGTAACAATGTGCTCGCCTGGGTGGCAGCTAAAATCTTTTCGCATGTCACACAACTCACTCAGGGATAGAGATCGGGTAATTATTTCAGGTTCTGCCTCTTCCTCCTGTTCTCGCGATGACCCTGGTTCATCTTCATCTCTCACTAAGCGAACTGATTTCTTTGTGTGTTTCTTTTTCTGTACAGGGGTGACTGATACTGGCACAGGTTGGTTCTCTGGTTTAGCTGCAGTACCTGTCACCAGGGTTGGGGTAGCCACACTGCCTGTTGTCGGGGTTGGGGTAGCCACGGTGCCTGTTGCCCTGTTTTCCCTCTTTTCCCCCTGAGGGTGCTGCCTAGTATCAAGCAGTGTTTGGTAGATACTGGCCAGGGCCCAGCACAGTGCAGTGAGTTGTGTGTCTCTGGAATAGCCACAGCATTTTCCTTTCAAATATTCTACCACTTCATGAGGGTTCTGTAGTTGTTCGGGAGTGAACTTCCAAGCCACTGGAGGTGAGAAGTTCTCTAGATACCTGCCCATATCCTCCCACATGCCGTGCCACCCATGAATATCCAGCTTTGGGGCAGATCTCTGGGTGGTACTCTTAAAGAGCCTTTTTGTAGCCCTAAACAAGACCTGAAACATATTCAGGAGGCATAGCACTAACAGCACACTGGCTTGCGCATCCCAAGGATATTCAAAATTCTCAAAAGCTGTTGTAATTAGTCGGAAGGAGAGAAGGGAGGCAAATGGACGGGGGGAAGTATCCCCCCCTGACTTGCCCATGTGCCGCACTTTCTCTGCTGCGACAATCTAGGGAAAACGACGCATCGCCAGGGACTCGCCCCGGGGAGAAAACAGACCAACACAGATACTGTGGATCAAACGGTTTCTCCATTTATCAACTGCGCAACACTCGGTTATATATGTTTCTAATATCTACTCACGCATAAGCCATTTGTTGATTGGTTAACATGTGCCGTTCACGCGCTTAAACAATAGTCTAATTGGATAAAGTCTTCTGATCACGCGAATAGTTCCTCCACCTGCATGCTGTCTTGCACCCTGTCTTCGTTCACGTTGCCCTCTTGTTATCAGTCACGTAGGCCCGACCTTGTTCTACTTTTGTGCTTACTTCAACAAACTTATAACAAAGAACAGTAGTGTCTTGTTCTAGCAAACAGAGAATAACAGTTGTGCCTTACGCAGTTTCCCTCATTCTCCCACAAGTTCTCCCACAAATTCTCCCACAATTCCCCCTCCCTAAGCTCATCTAAACAGTTTTGCTTGCAATAGGTGAGTACAATACATAAGCGTGCATAGTTTGTTTAACTATTCTATCTAACATACTTTTCAAAAGCGCCAAAGCACAGGGAATGATCATACAGACAATGGCCAAAACACACAGACCTCCAATGATGGAGAAACCCCATTTTTTTCAACCAGCCAAACCAATCCTCAGGAATACCTGAAATCCCTACCACTTTTACGGCATCTTGGAGTTGTCAAATGATCTCGGCTTGTTGCCTGATGGTTTTCAGCGTCTCGGTGTTGTTTGTAAAGTCTAATCAACAAAATTCTGGAAAAAGGGTGTTGTTTCTTTTGCATCCTACCTCAAATTGAGCCAGTAGAAAATCTATGGGTGGAAGTAGTGCTTGTAATTGATTTGTTGTCGTTTCCTGAAGCGCTGTTAATGCGTCGATGGCTCGAGCAGTGGCATTTCCTTGTTTTAAAACCAAAACAGGCTAAAGCTTGAATATTCATTCTGTTTATCCAAGGTCCTACTAGAGTAACCAATGAGAGTGTCAAGTATAAAAAATCAGTGGGTAAACGGACGTTGGGGTCACAAGAGCTGTCCAATTTCGTTACCTGTACAGTTGTTTTTTCTCGACGTGTCACGTTGATTAATTGTGCTTCTGTAGGTGCCCAGGCTCTCAATCGTCCTATGGAACAGAGTCCTCCTCGCAGTTTTGGGGGTATCACTTTGTAGGCTGTTAATCCTTATTGGTTCCTTGTACATCTGGTCAGATCCATTTGGCTGGTACCCATCTGGGTCCTGAGTCTGTTTGGACACAGGTGTATCCTCGCCCCCATTGTAAAATGGGTACCAGCCCTTGCCATTCCATCGTGATTGGATCTCGATACCGAACTGGTGCTCCCAGCGTACGGTCAGATAGCAATGCGGTAGAAAATGTCGCTGTGCCACGGTGTGATGCTGAGATGGATCTGAGTTGCCTCGTGGCATATGATTTATTACCACACAGGCCTTGGCTAACAGTTCATTTTGATAGCTTACAGGTACCTTCTCCCCCTCCCTAAGACGGTCTAACTGCGTCTTTAGGGTTTGATGGGCCCGCTCAATGATTGCTTGTCCTGTAGAATTGTAGGGTATTCCAGTTATATGTGAGATGCCCCGCTTATTTAAAAATTCGCGAACTCGAGAACTAATATAATTGGGGCCATTATCGGTTTTTATTTCTTGTGGAACCCCTAATATACTGATGGCGTGACAAAAATGTCGTATGGTGGCGGTGGCGTTACTTTTAGTTTTGGCAGTAGGGCAGATATAGCCGCTGCAAGTATCTATAGTAACATGTAAATACTTCCGGGGTTTGAAAGGTTCATAGACTGTGATGTCTGTTTGCCAAATTTGATTCGGTCGTAGACCGCGGGGGTTAATTCCCCATGTCCAAGAGTTAGTTTGATGACAGTGTGGGCAAGAAGCGACCACTGCTCGAGCATCAGACAGGGGTAGTCGGAATTGTCTTGCTAGTGCTTTAGCTCCCTGATGAAAAAATTCATGAGAAAGTTTGGCTTGTTGTAAAATGGGAACACCTACTGTCTGAATGAGGGTTCCTGCTGCTTTGTCTGCATGAGCATTTCCCCCTGTTAAAGCACCCGGTATTTGTGTATGACTGTTAATATGTGCAAAAAATACAAGTTCTTGTCTTTTCTCTAATATGGATAACAGCTCTCAAGCAGGTTCAGTCCCTCCCGGTAAACTTTGTTTACATCGTTGTGTTAAGTTATACACATATTCGCTATCTGTTACAATATTTAGAGGGATGGTAGGCCAAGTCGTTAAAGCAGTTAACACAGCATGTAATTCTAAAATTTGAACAGATCCTTGGCTTTTCCAAGCTCTGGTATGCCATTGATTGTCCAAAAACCAGGCTATAGCTGCCTGTTGAGTCGTTCCAGAGGCATCTGTAAACACAGTGAGGCCTTGGAGGGGTTTCTCTGAAATGGGTGTTTGTGGTTTGAAGGTTGATGATAATAGACTCTTAATGAGAGGGTCACCCCTAGCCGGGATAATTTGCCCCATAAAATCTGCTAAGGCCGCTTGTAAACACATATCAAACATTAGTAATTGTTCAAAATTACGGGGACTAACAGATGTTGAAATAAATTTAGGATCTCTTCCTGATAACTGCTGCGTTCATCGTCGTCCTCGAGAGATTGCATCTGCCAATGCTACTAAAAATTGTGGTGCGGCTTGTTTGGGATAACTGGTATACAGCCATAACAAAGGACATACCCGTGAATCAATGAATTGATATATTAGACCATTTGCTCCTTCTCGTTGCATAGTTATATGCAATTCTAATGGGATTTCTGGGGTATAACGGTTGAGACTCTTGTGAGCTAGTTTAGTAGTTATCTGTTGTAACACAGCCTTTTGTGTGTCTGTCAATGTGCGAGGAGCTGCGACATCTGGGGTTCCTGCTAAATCTGCTAACAAGGGTTGTAACTCCTTGTGTGTTATGGGAATAAATTGTCTTAACCACTGTAGGTTAGCAACCAACACCTGTAGGTCGTGTAAGGTCGACACTTGGTGTTCAATTTGTAGTTTTTGAGGCTGGACTGCCCGTTTCTGAATGAGCGTTCCCAAATATTTCACTGGAACAGTTGTTTGTACTTTTTCAGGTGCTATTTCCAGACCATGTTCTTTAAGAGTTGGAACTAAGTGTTTTAAAGTTGTGTTAATGTCTCCCTCCCCGCATAGCAAAATATCATCCATATAATGATAGAGAACCCAATTTTGATGTGTATCCCGAAACCGCCGCAACGCGCGAGAAACAAACCACTGACACAGAGTTGGGGAATTTTTCATCCCCTGTGGTAACACCGTCCAATGGTAACGTTGCACTGGTTCTTGATTGTTGATCGTCGGGATCGTCATCGCGAACTTGGGTTGATCATCCGGATGGAGTGGAATAGAAAAGAAACAGTCTTTTATATCAATCACTACAACAGGCCAGTTTTGGGGTAACATGGATGGCCAAGGTAAACCTGGTTGTAAAGGTCCCATGTCTTCAAGAATGGCATTGACCGCTCTGAGATCATGTAGAAGACGCCAGGCACCTGACTTCTTTTGGATGACAAACACAGGGCAATTCCACGGACTGGTGGTTGGGACTAAATGTCCCTTTTCTACTTCACGCTGTACTAATAGCTGTAGCTGAGACAATTTTTCTTGGGGAAGAGGCCACTGGTCAACCCACACCGGTTGTTGAGTTTTCCACTTCATGGCTAGGGCCGGTGGGCATTGGCCAGTGGCCCCTATAAAAAATGCGGATCTGTGTGCAACTGTGAGTCGGAAACTATGCGCAGCGACAAGCCTTGCATAGCGTCTCTCCCTAACAGGGGTAAAGGAAGTCCTTTTAAGATAAAAGGTTTGATAACAGTCGATTGGTTCTCTCCTTTTATTTGAATTTGAATTGGCAAAAGGCTTTTTTGGGTACCTCGACTTCCTCCAACCCCTGTTACTGAGATGCTGGTCTCTTCCAGAGGCCATGACACTGGCCAAACTTCTTGTGGGATTACTGTAACATTGGCCCCAGAGTCTAAAAGGGCTCTAATTTGACATATGGTCTGTCCCCATCGCTCACACACTGGTTGCATTGTACATTCAATAGTAGGTCGCCTTGACATATCTAACACCAAATGGGCCATAGGGGTATCTTCAGGAATATACATTGGTATTTCAGTGAGGGGAACTATAGTGGCTTGTATAGCATCATTTGTTTCAGTGCACATTCCCGGAATAATATCGACTCCCCATTTGTGAGCCCCATCACCCACTAAAATTCCACCCGTACTCTTTCCCGATCCTCCTCTCTTCAATGTTACCGTTGTTGGTTGCTCTACCCACACTCCTGTGGTAGTCTTTAAAGCCCATCGGTGGTCATCTTCCAGGGCAGGGGCTCGTCCTTTTGCTGTCCAATCGTCGGTGATTCTCGGCATTCTACGGGATATACTTGACAGGACGGATTGTTCTCTGGCAGCCCCGCCCGCCCTGTGCTGGGACCGCCCCTGTAGTTTCCCTGATGATCCCCGGCCCGTGTCATGCGACATAGCTTTGCAAGATGCCCTAACTTCCCACAGCAGAAACAACTCCCTTTTTGGTCTGAATTTGGCGTCCTGCCCAGATTGGCTCTAGACACTGAAGGACACTGGCTTCTAATGTGACCGCTTCCCCCACAACCAAAGCAAGAAATGTTTCCCCTCGGGTTGTTATTTGTGCGATTGCAAAGTACAGCTGTAACTGCTGCAACCACAGGTGCTGCTGCGGTTTGAGCTTCTGCTTCTAACACTCGTTTAATCATATCTGCTACTGAAGCTTTTGCTGGCAATTGTGATAAAATTTGCCTTGTCTGGTCATTTGCTTGTGTACGAGCTAATTCTTTCGCAAGAACTGGCTTAACCTCGTCTGGTATGTCTGCTACCTCCACCGCCTTTTGCAAACGCTCTAAGAAATCCTGATATGGTTCATTAAGTCTCTGAATAACCTTTGTATATGGGACTCTCTTCTTTTCAAACTTACTGACCTTCATAAATGCATTTCTAGCACACTTTGAAGAAGCCGCTATCACCCGACCTCGCAAACCGGCCTGATTTTGAGGGGATGCATGATCTCCGGTCCCCGTTAACTGCGCCATAGAGACCCCTACTAAATCGTGTCCTGGAGTAAGAGCGTCCAAAACAACCGCTTCTGCTTCCTCTTTAAATGCCTGCTCCCAGAGGCACATCAAAGGTGCCGTAAGTGCTGCACGCGCCAGCTGTCTCGAATCAAAGGGCAGTAACGGCTGAGCATAAATCACATCTAACAGAGCTTGCGTCCTTGGGCCTTGCAGTCCATCATCTCTACAGCTCGTTTGCCATTCCTTCACTAATTTGTAATCTAGTGGTTGCCATCTAGGTCCATCTTGAGTGATTAACAACGGACACGCTAATACTCCCCCTTCATCTGAAGGTTTGAAATTCACACCCTCTAGAACACAATTTTTTGCTATTAACTTCCAATCCGTAAACACCGGAGGCTGTGCCGCACGACCTACAACACTTTGAGCATGCTGTACTGTCTGTTCAATAGTCGCCGCTAAGTTTTTAAATTTCGTCAAAACCTCCGTTACCTCAGTGATCTGATTCTGTTTTGCATTTGGTGGACTCTCCTCATCTGAGTCCGGCAATGGAACTGCTTCTGCTTGCAATTTCTTTCTAATGCAACGGTCTTTTTCATCCGAATGTACCTCTATCATAGACACCGGGGGTGCACTAGGACCCGTGGTCGTACTACTCGCTGGCGGGACATACTTAGAGGGCTCCTCTGACTCATGTGAAAACAATCCTGGCGGGGGGAGAGGTGGATACCCAAAAAAAGAATCCTCTAATTGCCCGCGAGAGACTGGAAACACCAAGGCGTCCGGAGCATCCCCCGCTCCTTCCACTCTCTCTACTTGTTTTCCTAACATCTCCTCACCTCTGACTCCTGTAGCGTCTTTACTCTCTTTGTCAGCCTGTACCTCTAACAAATCAACCACCTCTCTACTCGCCTCTCCACGCAACACCGCTGTAGCCACCATCCAAACCGCCTTTGCCTCTCTCCCCTTCCTCAATACGGTCAACACTGAACCAAGAGCTGCGAGCTTATCCGCAGCTGCTTTCTTCCCACTCAAACACTCCTCCATCAACTCCTCGCGCGCAGCCTGCAGCCGCAACGCATCAAATATCTCTCCCGGCTTTACTATGAAGCCCCGTTGTATCATCCACTGGATGAGACTCGTGACTGGAGCCGTATGCACTCCACAGTCCACCTCCCTGCCTACCGCCTTTAGTACCTTAATAATTATTCTGATGGATGCCATCGTCACCGGCAGGATCGCCCTGAGGGCCATCTTCCAATCGCCTGGCCAGGCAAAACACTCGCACACTCCGCGTCCGTGTCTGCGTCGGGGTCACCACTTGCCGCACTTTCTCCGCTGCAACAATCTAGGGAAAACGACGCATCGCCAGGGACTCGCCCTGGGGAGAAAACGGACCAACACAGATACTGTGGATCAAACGGTTTCTCCATTTATCAACTGCGCAACACTCGGTTATATATGTTTCTAATATCTACTCACACATAAGCCATTTGTTGATTGGTTAACATGTGCCGTTCACGCGCTTAAACAATAGTCTAATTGGATAAAGTCTTCTGATCACGCGAATAGTTCCTCCACCTGCATGCTGTCTTGCACCCTGTCTTCGTTCACGTTGCCCTCCTGTTATCAGTCACGTACGCCCGACCTTGTTCTACTTTTGTGCTTACTTCAACAAACTTATAACAAAGAACAGTAGTGTCTTGTTCTAGCAAACAGAGAATAACAGTTGTGCCTTACGCAGTTTCCCTCGTTCTCCCACAAGTTCTCCCACAAATTCTCCCACACCCATGGATTGGGTGCAATTACCAATAAAATCCGATAGAAGGTGCCTGAAGTATGGAAATGATATCACTGCCTCATACAGATACCAGCTTAACCTCATGACCAGCGATGTAATCATTTCACAAGTCGACATTGCCCAGTACAGCAAAATGATAATCCCAATCACTCTCCCAGAGGTGAGAAACGTAACTACAGGCAATACATAGAGCATATAAGAACTTACACAACGCCACCATGTGAACAAATGAACCAACATTGTGACTAACATCTATTTATCTAATATAAGAAATGCGTATGACAAATTTGTTTCAACACGCTCTGGCCAGCTCTGTCATTATCTCAACCCTTCGTTGCCCCACGTTGGGCGCCAAAAAGGACTGTCGTGGTTTCAGCCCAGCCGGTAACAAAGGACCACGCAGCCGCTCGCTCACTCCTCCCGCCCCCGAGACGGAGGAGAGAAAAGAAAAAAAAACAAACGGAACCTCGAGGGTTGAGATAAGGGCAGTTTACTGGGACAACACACAAAAAAAAGAGAAGTTACAATAACAACAACGGTACTAATGAAAGAATATACAAAAAGAGTGATGCACAGTGCAACTGCTCACCACCCGGAACCCGACGCTCCGCCACTTCCCCCACCGAAAGTTGAGAGAACTCCCCCCAGCCCGCTCCCCATTTATATACTGAGCATGATGGCACATGGTATGGAATAGCTCCTTGGCTAGTTCAGGTCAGCTGCCCCGGCTATGCCCCCCCACCTCCCAGGTTCCTGTAAAAATTAACTCTATCCCAGCTGAACCCAGGACACTGGGCCTGATCCCCTGGTTGTCCTGCACATGCCATGTGAGCACACTCAAGATGAACCGTTCCATAATCTTCCCCGGTACTGAGGTCAAGCTGACCTCATGTCCTATGAGGAGCGGCTAAGGACTCTGGGTTTGTCTAGTTTGGAGAAAAGGAGAGTAAGGGGTGACCTCATTGCTCTCTACAGCTTCCTGAGGAGGGGAAGTGGAGAGGGAGGTGCTGATCTCCCTGGTATCCAGTGACAGGACACGTGGGAATGGGTCAAAGCTACCCCAGGGGAGGTTCAGACTTGACATTAGTGTGAAACGTATATTGGCTTTTGCAAAACGAGAACACTGAAATTTGCCTAACTACTGCATAAGCTACGTCCCGAAAGGATGTTTGCCTCACTGCCACTAAATTAGGCCTTAACGCGGGAAATATGTAGTTGATATATTCCAGACATCAATTGTATTTTATAGTTTGTAGGCAACAAATGGGCACAAGCAGAATATATAGTTTCTTCTGATGAGATAAGACATCCTGTAACTCAAGTAATTAAAGGATGTGTAGATAGATTTGTGAAAACACAGAAAAACAGACATGGACTCAAGGACGAGTAAAATTGAGAACACAAGTAAGAAGATAAGGAGTGATTTGTTAGCATGAGAACAGCATTTTGGGGGTCAAAGATTATTTGACATGAAAGATACGAGAAGAACAAAGGAAAAACAGAAGTTTAATGTGAAAATATTGAAAAGCGCGACTGGAGGAAAACGACAGGGTGAAAAGTGCAGCCAGAGGAAGACTACTGACTTCATCCCTTGCAGATCCCCGAAGGCCCCTCTGAACCACAAGAGACGCGCGCAAGTGGGGGTGGTCTGGGGTGGAGTTATGTTAATAGATACCTGAAATATTAAAATAACCCCTTGGAAACGCCACGAACACAGTGTATAAAAAGGTGAGTTCGGGTATAACCGGCGCGCCTCTGGTTTTGACCATGCGCCCAGCGCTGTTTGCCTCTGTTCTATAATAAACTTGTAAAATTCATGAAATTCAGCGTGAGTGCATTTCTCACAAATTGGTGACCCCGACGTGATCACCTTGTCTGCAGGGGCTCCGGAGGACCACGAACTAGAGGCGCCCCATTGATTTCAGCGGCTTGGGAGAGGACCCTCGGAAGCCCCTCAGAATACAGGTGAAATTTTTCAGCCATATTATAGGGTAAAGGCAAGGACGGAGCTCCCTATCACCGCGGTTGCCCATAATTCTTGTGCACGAAGACCCGAGTAAGAAAAGGACTGTAAGTATTATTCGGTCGGGCGGGATTGAGGTCAGTGAGTGTGTGACTGAGACGTGGGCCGGATGGTCTCCGGACCTACGAAGTGAGAGCGGAGCCCTTATAACCGTGTTTCCAATCTCCCGTGAGGGACTTGGCCGGTGAAGGGGTGAAGCGAGTGGACTGGAGAGAGTGGACCTTGGGAACATGGGACAGGGGTCAAGTAAACAGACAGGTCCCGGGAAGGAAGGGAGCAAAAAGGTACCTACGGATATACCCCCAGACAGTCCTCTGGGGATTAAATTATCTAACTGGGATAATAGTCCCTGTACTAAGGGGAAAGACAAAATAAAAATGATACGTTATTGTATGATCAAGTGGACTAAAGAGAAGATTAGACCCGATAATTTGTTTTGGCCCCTATACGGGTCCTTTGAGGGGTGGATATGCCAGGCTTTAAACGTTTATGTAAACAGTAAGGAGCCCCTCGATCCAGAAGAAAGTGAATATGCCTCATGCTGGAAAGGGGAAATATGGCCAACTGGGGTTAATATACTAAAACTTAAAGAACAACAGGAGGCAGACCACTCTAAACGATGGGACCCATTAGACCATTTACCTCCTCCATATAATCCAGTCCCAGGGGCATCTTCACAGGAGGGAGAAGAGGCAGATGATGCCTCCCCAGAGAATATGGGGGCAAGTGACAAGGGAAGATCCCGGGGTGGGAGGGGAAGAAGGGTCCCCCACACTACACCTACGCAAGCCAGGAGACGAACTGCCAACATAATGGTAATAGGTGAGGTTAGTGATTCAGAAGAGGGACCCCCTAAAAAGGATGTGACCCTATTTCCATTACAGGAAGTTCCTTTGGGGGGGGCGCAAGGGGGTATTGGATTCGTCAATGCCCCACTAACCTCCATGGAAGTGTGAAATTTTAAGAAAGAAATGAAAGGTCTCTTAGATGACCCCCTGGGTTTGGCGGAACAATTTGACCAATTTTTAGGTCCAAATATATACACCTGGGAGGAAATGCAGTCTATTATGGGAATTTTATTTTCTTTAGAAGAAAGACAGATGATCCGAGTAGCAGGGATAAAAATATGGGAAAGGGAAAACCAGCAGGGACCCTCAGGGGAACAAAAGATGCTGATAGCCGCCCCTAATTGGAACCATAACGAGGGGGTTGGAAGACAGCACCTGAATGATTATCGAAACCTAATAATTAAGGGTATTAAAGAAGTGGCGCCTAAGGGACAGAATGTAAATAAAGCTTTTGATAGTCAGCAGGGAAAAGATGAAATGCCCACTGATTGGCTGGAAAGGCTCTGGAGGAATATGCAACAGTACTCAGGCATAGATCCGATGAGCCCTGCAGGACAAACCCTGCTAAGGGTAAATTTTGTGACACATGCCTGGCCAGATATCAGAAAGAAGCTAGAAAAGTTAGAGGATTGGCAGGATCGAGGGCTGCAGGAGTTGCTGCAAGAGGCACAAAAGGTATACGTACGGAGGGATGCTGAAAAGGCAAAGGCAAAGGCTAAGATTATGGTAGCGACTATGCAAGAGTCTAATTCTGTGGGATGTCCTGAGGGTGCTAAGAAAAACAAGAACCAGGGACCGAGTGCCCTGAGACCAGGCCGAGTTGGGCCACCCGGCTCACAACCCCGACGAGCAAGCGGACAGAAGGGGCCAAATAGGGAGCTTGAGTGCTTTTATTGCGGAAAATCAGGACATTTTAAACGAGAATGTCCTAAAAGGGCAAGAGATCTGAGGACCTTTGCGGAGGAACAACAGGACTAGGGGTGTCAGGGGCTCTTCTTCCTGGGGAATGAACATCGGTTTGAGCCCTTGATAAAATTAAAGGTAGGACCCCAGGAGGAAATGTTAGAATTTCTAGTGGACACAGGGGCAGAGCGCACCTGTGTTACCCGAATCCCAAAAGGGTGCAAAGAAAGTAGCGAAACTATAAAAGTATTGGGGGCAAAAGGGGAGGGATTTAAGGCACCAGTAATTAAAAATGTAACGGTGGAAAGTAAGACCCGTATAGGGGTAGGGGATTTATTAATAGTTCCGGGGGCTGGATGTAATTTGCTAGGACGAGACTTACAACTTCAACTGGGGATAGGGGTAGTGCCGGAGGAAGGACGAATGAAAGTAAGAATATTGCAGTTAACCCCAGAAGATGAGGCACAAATTAAACCCAAAGTCTGGGCCACCGAAGACAACAGAGGGGGATTAAATATTGACCCCATAACAGTTAACATAGAACACCCAGAATACCCCATTAGGGTTCATCAATACCCTATTTCCAAGGAAGGGAGAGAAGGATTAAAACCAGTCATAGATGGACTAATTCGGAGTGGGACTTTAGAACCATGCATGTCTCCTCATAATACTCCTATCTTACCGGTAAGGAAAGGGGACGGAAGTTACCGACTGGTCCAGGACCTAAGAGAAGTCAATAAAAGGACCCTGACCCGATTCCCTGTGGTATCCAATCCCTACACCCTCCTTAGCCATATCCCACCAACTCACCAATGGTATAGTGTAATTGATTTAAAGGACGCCTTTTGGGCTTGCCCGTTAGCCGAGGAAAGCAGAGATATATTTGCCTTTGAATGGGAAGACCCTGAGACCCGCCGTAAACAGCAACTGAGGTGGACAAAACTACCACAGGGGTTTACGGAGTCCCCCAACCTGTTTGGGCAAGCCTTAGAGAAATTATTGCAATTTTTTTCTAATAATGAAGGAACGTCAATTATCCAATATGTGGATGATTTGTTAATTTCTGGAGAAACCCAAGAGGAAGTAAGGACAACTACTGTTGCCCTCCTGAATTTTTTGGGTGAACAAGGGTTAAGGGTTTCAAAAAAGAAACTGCAATTTGTAAAGCAAGAGGTTAAATACCTGGGACATTGGCTAAGTCAAGGGACCAGAAAATTGGATCCTGACAGAATAAAAGGCATTCTCTCTATCCCTCCCCCGACTTCAAAAAGAGAAGTGAGAAAGTTGTTAGGCTTATTGGGATATTGTAGGTTATGGATTGATGGGTATAGCAAAATGGTAAAATTTTTGTATGAAAAATTAACAGCAGGGGACCAGGTAATATGGACTGAAAAAGATGACCAAAGACTGGAACAGATTAAAGAAAAACTAAGTAAGGCCCCTGTCTTAAATGTACCATCATTGACGCAACCCTTTCAACTATTTGTGAATGTGGAAAAGGGGGTGGCTTATGGAGTCCTAACCCAAGAGTGGAGGGGTTCTAAAAAACCCGTGGCCTACTTATCCAAATTACTAGATCCAGTAAGCAAAGGATGGCCAATATGTATTCAAGCCATAGCAGCCACAGCAATGTTGGTTGAAGAGAGTCGAAAGCTAACCTTCAGGGGTAAACTGATAGTTTATACTCCTCATGTTGTTAGGAATATATTGAACCAGAAGGCAGAGAAATGGCTGACTGACTCCCGAATTTTGAAGTATGAAGCTATATTAATTAATAGTCCTGAACTAGTTATTACTACCAGTACTAGTTTAAATCCAGCCCAATTCTTGTATGGGGACCCTATGGAGCCTCTTGCACATGACTGTTTAGAAGTCATACATTATCAGACCAAAGTACGGGAGGATCTGATGGAATAAGAATTAGAGGAAGGAGAAAAGTATTTTATAGACGGATCCTCTAGATGCATACAGGGCAAACGCATATCTGGATATGCAGTGGTCGATGGCTCAAAAATGCAGACAATAGAGAAAGGGAAAATACCCTCACATTGGTCAGCCCAATCCTGTGAATTATATGCATTGAATCGAGCCTTACGACTTTTAGAAGGGAAAAAGGGAACCATATTTACAGATTCCAAGTATGCATTTGGTGTAGTACATACGTTCAGGAAAATATGGGAAGAACAAGGGTTATTAAACTCAAAAGGGAAGAATTTGGTACATGAAGAATTAATTAAAGAGGTATTGGAGGCCTTAAAGTGTCCTGAGGAAATAGCGGTAGTACACGTGAGAGGACATCAAAAAGGAGTGTCATTTGTAATAAGGGGAAACAATCTAGCAGACAGTGAAGCCAAAGAAGCTGCAGAGGCGGGAGACGAAAAGGTATTACTTATCCTTACCCCTCCATATGAGGATGGGGTACCTCAGTTTACTGAAAAGGAAGAACAAGACCTACTAAAGATTGGGGGAGAAAAAGATGAAAAAGGGATATGGAAATTGAAAGATGGAAGGCAGATGTTGTCAAAACCCTTAGCTAGATGTATCCTTGAGAAGATACATCAGAATACTCACTGGGGAACCCAAGCCTTGTGTGATCAATTCTTGAGAAAATATGGGTGTGTAGGAATTTTTGAAATAGCAAGGCAGGTGACAAATAGATGTATTACCTGTCAAAAAGTAAATAAGAAAATAATGAGACAGGTTCCAGGGGGAGGACGCAGTTTATCACTGCGACCGTTCCAGGCGATACAAATAGATTTTACGGAGCTACCTCCAGTACATCAATGGAGGTACCTTTTAGTATTAGTGGACCACTTGACCCATTGGGTAGAAGCTATGCCTACTGCCCAAGCAACCGCCAGTGTGGTATCGAAAATGTTATTGGAAGAAATAATACCCCGATATGGATTAATAAATCGAATTGATTCAGATCGGGGAACCCACTTCACTTCCCGAATTGTCCAACAGCTCATGGCAAGTCTAGGGATACGGTGGGAGTTACATACCCCATGGCACCCGCAAAGTTCGGGACGAGTAGAAAGAATGAACCAAACCCTCAAAAGAACTCTAACCAAACTAATGATTGAAACCCAAATGTCATGGGTCAAGTGCTTACCACTAGCACTATTAAGGATTAGAACCCAGCCAAGGTCTGATATAGGAGTCTCTCCTTATGAAATGATGTTTGGACTACCTTACATGACGGGAACGGGGGGAAACAATCAGTTACGAGGGAGGGGAGCAACAAGTTAGAAAATATGTACAGATGATTGGAAAAGCCTTACAACATTTAAAAGCTCAAGGAATGTTATCCCAAACAGTGCCCTTGGATTTTCAGATCCATACTTGTAAGCCTGGGGACTGGGTGCTGATAAAGACATGGAAAGAACAGACTCTGACCCCTCAATGGGAGGGTCCGTTTCAGGTCCTGCTGACTACAGAGACAGCCGTTCGTACTGCTGAACGTGGATGGACGCATGCCACCAGGATAAAAGGACCAGTGGAGCCTCCGATTGAATGGACCTTAACATCAACCCCAGGAGATCTGAAGCTGAAGCTGAGTAAACAACCTTTATGAATAGACCTCCTTCTGACAACCTTGTCCCCAGCCCAAGAGGAGTCCTTTCCCCAGATCCCAAGGGGGGGGGGGGCACCTCAAAACCCAGAGAAACCAAGGTCTGCCCCCGGGAGAGAAGAAAAGCAATCCCCCCACAAACTGGTGGTTCGGGGGTGTATCGAGTAACACCTGGGAACAGGACCCTAGCATTAGCATGTGATTTGGATAAAGCAAGCGACCTTTTGTTACCTTCCTTAAGCTACAGAATTCCCTATATTAAGCACCCTGGATCCGGGCATGTGGGATGGGTTTTATGTGAATGTTTGAATGTTTAAGGGGTAATCAAAAATGGTCTTGCATGTCATATAATAGACAACCCCACTGTAGGAGATGTCACAGCGATGACAAATATTTAGGCCCTACTCGATTGGACAGTGCGCAAATTGTGCGACTGTTTTGTGGGTGGAAATTATTGATTCCAGAAAATTGGGAAGTCTTTGATAGCGAATGGTATAAAACCTTGGCATGTTGTGCAAAGAGATTTGCATGGAAATTGTCAAACCAAGGGCACCTAATGTAGGGGGCAAGACCAGATTAACCTCTATACTTGCCACAGTGATCCGGCCACGGGCTGCACTCCCGTCGGGCATAGGAAGTGGAAGTATATGTTATACTGGACCCCTGCTACTACTACTACTCCTAACCGTTAAGGGTAATGCTGTGAACTCTTGCCACAAATGCACTCAATCAATCAAATTGGGGGGAAAAACATTAACCAATCTTGCGTACCATACACATATTAATAAGGTTTGCTATGAGATTCCAAAATTGGAAACTTGCAAAATTGGGAATCTTGAACTTTGGGTATCGGAAAACTTAGGAAAAGGGGGAATTAAAAATGGGGTGAGCTGCCCGAGAGGGGAGCAGTGGATTTGTTTCACCAAAGCAGGTCACTGGGACATCTCTGACGGAGGGGGTGTACAAGATATGAAAAAAGAAGAAATAGTAAAAAAATGTGTAAAGTCAATCACTCAACCTCAGATTAAACCCCAAAGCTACAGCGATTTGTATAAAAATATAAGGAACTTGTTGGAAGATGATTTACAGCTCCCTAGGTTAGGACAGAATTTGTTTATAGACCTTGTAGAAAGAATAAGTAAGGAATTAAATGTAACTAACTGCTGGATATGTGGCGGAGCCCTAATGACAGAAGAATGGCCATGGAAAGGGAGTAGTCTAAGGGTTCAAGACATCCTGAGATGGAACCGTACAAAGGTTTCCTGGGATCACAGACCTGAAGGGTGGATATTAAGTTCCACCGTGACTGGAGATGAGTGTATTTGGAGAATGGGGAAAGGAAAATTTAGGACTCGAGTAGGCACATCACCTTGTAAAAGAATGAAGGCAACCAATGGATCTAGTGAATGGTGGTGGCCCGAGGCTCCAGACGGCTATTGGTCCGGACCAAACAACTCCAATTGTACATTTGATAATATGACAGAACTTTTCTGGTGCAATAAAACCCAGGGGAAAGGTAATCCCTTTGAGGGGATAGACGAAATCAAAAGGTATTGGGATAACATCAACAATACCGATATGGAATGGAAAGCCCCAGATGGATTGTTCTGGATTTGTGGTAAACGGGCATATACGGAGTTATCGAAGGATTGGAAAGGGAGTTGTATGTTGGGAATTTTACAGCCAGGGTTCTTTCTACTCCCATTACAATGAGGGGGAGAATTAGGGGTTCCGATATATGATAATTTACGAAGGACCAAAAGAGATTTCATTGGAGGAACACAAAGGTGGGGAGAGGATGACTGGCCACCAGAGAGAATCATAGAAACTTACGGACCAGCCACATGGGCTCAGGATGGTAGTTGGGGTTATAGGACCCCAATCTATATGTTAAATCATATAATTAGGTTGCAGGCGGTGGTAGAGGTGATTACCAATAAAACGACTACGGCACTGGAATTGATAACTAAACAACAGTCACAAACTAGAGCCGCAGTATATCAAAATCGGCTAGCCCTAGATTATTTATTGGCCGAAGAAGGGGGAGTGTGTGGAAAATTCAATTCATCAGATTGTTGCCTGCAAATAGACGATAATGGGGAAGCGGTAATGGACCTAGCTAAAGACATCAGGAAAATAGCTCATGTGCAAGTACAAAAATGGAAATCTATGCTTGATAGTAGCTGGTGGGATGGATTACTGGGTGTTGCGTGGTGGAAGAAGGTGGGGCTCTTCCTTCTGTGTGCTGTAGCAGGTCTTTTCTTCCTACCATGTCTTATACCTTGCTTAATACGACTAATTACTAGTATAGTGCAAGGAATGCAAATTGTTAGCATACCCATAGATCCTAAAAGGGCAAGTCAAAATAATGCTGAAAGAATAATGGTCCTAAAAAGGGCGTATAAAGGAGAAGACCCAATGGAGGAGGCGAAGTTGATTTTCGAAAGGAATGGAAGAATAAAAAGGATTAAGAGAGAGTATAGCTCAAGCCAAACGATGAGGGAAACAGAGAGGGAATTGTGAAATGTATATTGGCTTTTGCAAAACGAGAACACTGAAATTTGCCTAACTACTGCATAAGCTACGTCCCGAAAGGATGTTTGCCTCACTGCCACTAAATTAGGCCTTAACGCGGGAAATATGTAGTTGATATATTCCAGACATCAATTGTATTTTATAGTTTGTAGGCAACAAATGGGCACAAGCAGAATATATAGTTTCTTCTGATGAGATAAGACATCCTGTAACTCAAGTAATTAAAGGATGTGTAGATAGATTTGTGAAAACACAGAAAAACAGACATGGACTCAAGGACGAGTAAAATTGAGAACACAAGTAAGAAGATAAGGAGTGATTTGTTAGCATGAGAACAGCATTTTGGGGGTCAAAGATTATTTGACATGAAAGATACGAGAAGAACAAAGGAAAAACAGAAGTTTAATGTGAAAATATTGAAAAGCGCGACTGGAGGAAAACGACAGGGTGAAAAGTGCAGCCAGAGGAAGACTACTGACTTCATCCCTTGCAGATCCCCGAAGGCCCCTCTGAACCACAAGAGACGCGCGCAAGTGGGGGTGGTCTGGGGTGGAGTTATGTTAATAGATACCTGAAATATTAAAATAACCCCTTGGAAACGCCACGAACACAGTGTATAAAAAGGTGAGTTCGGGTATAACCGGCACGCCTCTGGTTTTGACCATGCGCCCAGCGCTGTTTGCCTCTGTTCTATAATAAACTTGTAAAATTCATGAAATTCAGCGTGAGTGCATTTCTCACATTAGGAAGCATGTCTTTACCGAGAGGGTGGTCAAACACCTGGAACAGGCTTCCTAGAGAGGCGGTCGATGCCCCATGCCTGTCAGTGTTTAAGAGGCACTTGGACTATGCCCTTAATAACATGCTTTAACTTCTGGTTAGCTCTTAAATGGTCAGGCGGTTGGACTAGATGATCGTTGTAGGTCCCTTCCAATTGAACTATTCTATTCTAAATAAGGAAAGTTAGATTATCCTTAAAGCCCTAGCCTAGTCATGAATGGTCCTATCTCATAGTCAGAAGTCTAGCTTCACTTGAAGGAAGAGACTTGCAACTTTTTTAAAACGCACATTTTATTAATAATATCTTGCTTAACCTTGTTACTTCTTTGGACACAGACTCAAGACTTTCAAGACTTCTGGAGGATTTGGAGGAGATCTATACACTTAGTTCTTCTAAAGTGGATCTAACTTTTGTCTCTATTAAGGCCTATCTACTATTATTTTCAAGCGTATTTTGTGTCAATTTTGCCACCAAGCAGAAGAGAGAAAAAAATAGAGGTCACAGTCAAATCAGAATAACTAAACATTCCTCAAGGAAGGAAAGAAGGTTGATGTGATAGAAGAAGCTGAAGGACTCCTTATAAGGGTCTTATGATATGCACAAAGTCTGAAGTAGAACTATGCAATGATTTCTGAAGCAAAAACTTCATGCAAATGTTGTATGATACAGAAACACATGGGTTAACATTCAAACCAAAGAAACAAAGTTTCAATCAAAGGATTTTTGCTTACTTGGAGAAATCTGTAGCCACAAAAATAAAAGAGGAGCAAAATGAGGCCATTTCAAGATCAGGCATGCTGGAAACTAGCCACTGATTCTATAGCAGTCATATAAGAACAAGGTCATCTTTTTTTTTCTGAAAACAAAAGAAATTTTTTTTTGTTCTAAAACAAAGAAATTCAGAGATACCAATTCTTTAGATTTATACATAAATGCCAAGTGTGGCACTGTACATATTCAAATCCTTTTCATGTCACCAACCTGAGAGACAATATGCTTGGCAGGTAATAATAGCCCTCTGTGTTTGGGTCAATCATCTAATGCCTCAGTGCGAGCCTGAAGAACAAGTTTACAAATTGAATTTGTACCTAGCTAATATCCCTGTTGAGTCAGAAGTATGAAGTCGCACAAGGCTACCTTTCTTACAGACATTTATTCACAGATAAGTCAAGTTAACATATAATAGTCGTATTTTGCTGGTGCTTTCTAAGTGTGCTTACATTTGGGAAAAAAAGTATTGGAAATATGATTAATTTTACCTTTAGGTGTTGGAATTGGTCTCCCAAGTCCATCTACTTGACCTGGTGAATTTCCATTTCACCTAGGAAGAAAAAAAGCTTTTGTTCAACTGAGGTTCTGAGTTAATCTTTTTCTTCTGCAACAAAATTAAGACAGTGAGTTCAGCAACTCATTCAGTCCAAATCCTGGTCCCACAGTAGCACACAGGAAGCACCTACTAACAAGATCAGGATTTCTCCATTGCATATTAGAAATCTTTTCAATAATTCAGTTCTGTGGAACACCTTGTGCTTGAAAAACATGGACAGCATTAAAATGTACATTCCAGTTCTCACCAAAATAAAATTCACAAAGTTCTATAAAGAAACCAAACATTTCCTGAAAGTACTGCTGGCCCAGCAAACTAAGCAGTGCCTGAACGTTATTGACAATATGTTATGGGTTTGTGTGGCGCGGTTTTTTTTGGTAGCAGGGGAGGGGCCGCAGGGGTGGCTCCTGTGAGAAGCTGCTAGAAGCTCCCCCGGCTCCAAGTCGGACCCGCCTCTGGCCCAGGCCGACCCAATCAGTGACGGTGGTAGCGCCTCTGGGAGAACAGATTTCAGAAGGGGAACCAGCCGTGAGTAGGGGGATTGGAATGTAAGAGGAACGCCTATGCAGACACCGAGGTCAGTGAAGAAGGCGGGGCGCCAGAGGAGGTGGATGCCCCTGCAGCCCGTGGTGAGGCGGCAGGCTGTCCCCCTGCAGCCCATGGAGGTGAACGGTGGAGTGGAGGCCCCCGAAGATGGCTGTGACTCCATGGGAAAGCCCGTGCTGGAGCAGTTTGTGACTGAAGATCAGCCCGCAGAAAGGACCCACGCCAGGGAAGATCGGGAGGAACTGCAGCCCGCGGAAAGGACTCACGTTGGAGAAGTCTGTGAAGGACTGTCTCCTGTGGGAGGGACCCCACGGTGGAGCAGGGGACGAGTGAGGAGTCTTCCCCCTGAGGAGGAAGGAGCGGCAGAGACAAGGTGTGACGAGCTGACCCCAACCCCCATCCCCTGTTCCCCTGCGCCGCCAGGGGGAGGAGGTAGAGAGAACCGGGAGTGGAGTTGAGCCGGGAAGAGTGGGGGGGAACGTGTTCTAAGGTTTGGTTTTACTTCCTAATATCCTTGTTTTGTTTTGTAGTAAATTAAACTGATTTTGTTTCTTCTGCAAATTGAGCTTGTCTTTTGCCCGTGACCATAAGTGGGGAGTGATCCCTCCCAGTCCTTATCTCGACCCACGAGCCTGCCTTTATATTTTCTCCTCATCCCACCGTGGTCGGGGGGAGTGAGCAGCGAGCGAGCGGCTGCGTGGTCTTTGTTACCGGCTGGGCTTAAACCACGACAAGTTCTAAATCATACGCAGTCTCCAACGGCCTCTGTGGTGGGTTGTCATTGGCTGGCAGCTAGGTGCCCACCAAGCCACTCTATCACTCCCCTTCCTCTGCTGAACAGGGGGAGAAAGTAAGACAAAAAACTCATGGGTCGAGATAAATGCAGTTTAATAAAGAAAAGCAAAGGGTGCATGCAGAAGTAAAGGAAACAAAAAAATTTATTATCTACTTCCCATGAGCAGGCGATGTCCAGCCACTTCCTGGGAAGTAGGGCCTCAGTACATGTAACAGTTGCTTCAGAAGACAAATGCCTTAATAACGAATGCCCCCCCCCCTTTAGCTTTTATTGCTGATCACAACATCGTATGGTATAGAATATCCCTTTGGTCAGTTTGGGTCAGCTGTCCTGGCTCTGTCCCCTTCCAGTCTCTTGCCCACCTGCAGCTTACAGGCCTTTGGTGGCAGGGGTGTTGGAGAGACAGCCTTGATGCTGTGGGAGTACTGCTCAGCAGTAGCCAAAACATTGGTGTGTTAGCAATACCGTTGTAGCTACAAATACAAAGCACAGCACTATGAGGAACGTTAACTCCATCCCAGCCATACCCAATACAGCCTCTCAGAAAATAAGAACCCAAAGATGGCTTGCAGGGTCATGGTTTGTTCAGGTTTTCTTTTGAAAGAGAAAAGGGAGGAGAGGAAGGGAAGGGACCCAGGAATTCATACATTTATTACCCATATGAAATAAAGCCTAAAAAGGCTCATGCTTTACAAAGCTTTCCCCTCTTCTACCTCCCTCCATTTTTACCTTACTTAACAAATTATCTCTAGTTTTCTTTAGGTCTCTTGGAGTCTCAAATTATTGGGGGGGGAGGCAATAATGACAGTCTCTTAGAGCAGTTTCCCATGGTCTAACAGCTATTATTTGGAGGAAGAAAAGGCTACCAAAGAAGATACTGACAGTCCAATCAAAGAAAACCTCCTCTTCTAACTACCAATTTTACATTCTTTGGAAAAAAAAAAAAAAAAAAAAAAGAAATCAAGGAAAGAAAGAACAAAAAGCAAGCAAACCATTTATGATAGTCTATACACACAGTAAGTTGTAGATTATCCTTTGAAAGTGACTAAAGAACTTCCACCAAAAAGTTTTCATTTATACTTTGTTAGGCTTGTTTCTTTTAAAATACATTCTTAAAGCAGAAATTAAAAAAAAATCAAAATTAAGACCAACGTAAGTATACATGTACAACATTTGGAACACAAGTATTTGACTACATTGTGAAAAGGTTAGACTAGTAAACATTAAGAGCTAATGAATAAGGTTGGCTGTGGGTTCAAAACAATTTGTAATGATTAACATGCCAAAAAATAGATTCCCTGTATGTTACAATCATTCTTTTCTGTTAGTAAGTGATGTTAGAAACATTTGGAGGGGTTCATTTTGTTTTTTTAAGTAAGTACATAGCTTTTAATCCCATTTATGTATACACTTTTTTCCTCACCTGAATATTTAGAAGATAATCTTTCATTTCTCTACACTTTAGGTTCTTGCACACTGAATACATATTTGAGTTTTCAAGTTGGCATTATTGGAAGTGACTGCAGCTAAACAATGATTCTTTGTTTAAATGTACTCAACCGCTTTACTCCAAGACAAGGCTGGTAGTGTCCTATAGCTACCTTTTAAAAATCAGGTAAATAATCATCCTTGAAAAAAGTGTAAGAATGAGCTGATTTGTTCTTTATTATCCATTTCCTGACGGTCTGCTACCCCAGATCACCAGTCAAGAAGATGGAGGATTTTGCAGAAGGAAAGTGATACATGAATATTTTAAATCAAGCCAAAAAAGTTCAAAAGTTTATTTCAATATTATCACCATAAGAAACAACCTGGTGAATTCCTACCTGCTAAGACATCTCCTCCTCTCACTTTTCCACTATTGTTCCTGAGAGAGAAAAGGCATACCACTTAACTTTAAAATTTAATTTTCAACAGCCCTTCAGGGGAAATCTTGACTTAAACATTTCCTAATATATAATCTACAAGTTTGTGCAGATTATTTATTCAAACAATTCTTCAATTTTTCTAGATGCCTTGCATCTGCATCCTGTAGAATTAATACAGTGGCTTTAGACTGAAAAAAAGATTAAACTCTATAGTCATCAAACAGAGATCTATCAGTCATCTTTGACATTTCTCTAAATGGATGTGAAATGGGATCTTTTTCAACATATTTCAGGCACTGAAAATCCAATCAAACTTGTTAGAATATCATCAGCAAAATCTACTTCAAGATAAGCTGAACCATCAGAAATTTTTGTCTTTATACCCCTGGACCCATTGCTGCTTGTGAGATTTCCATTAAGAGTTACAATAAAACATCTAACTTTCAGAATTGGCTTTTTTGCAAGGAGAACAGAAATATAGGTGAAAGGTGGAAAAACTAAATCAAGATCATGTGCCTCTACTGCTCTACAAGGAAAGGACTGCATATCATTCTCTGTCTGATCTGCTTTTGGATCAGTTTTTGAAAAACACATTGGTTCATTGTTAGCAGCTTGCTGTCAGAAGTGCGCTGGAATTTATGTCTGCTCTCAACTAGGCCTATATCATTCCACCTTTCTTTGGTAGTATTTTCCAAAGAGAAATCTGCAGAACTGTAAGTCTGATGTACAGCATTATGCTGAGAAAAGTTACTTGTACTATTTTTATCTCCAGCAGATACTGTTCTGAAAAGTCTTTTGCTTGCTGGTAGCTTTTACAGGCTTCTCTCATCTATATAATCTTTTTCATAAGTGCCATTTAAAGATGAATCACATGAACTTCTAGACATATGTAGAAGCCTCTCAGTAATTAAATCTATGTTTCTCTTCATGACCACTGACAGCACTTGTTCCAGCTCTCTTTGGATCTCTTCTTCCAGAAGAAAGTAATCTTCCAAAGCAAAGTAATTTAAAAAGCCATCAACACTCCACAGGAGATGAAATTTGTTCATCTGAATGAGGCAAAGGATTTCCAAATTCTTGTTACAAAACATTTTCATCATGTGCAGTGAGCAAACCTGAGGCTGTGCTAAAATTGTCACTTCTACTGCAGTACCCGCTTTCTGAAGGTGTTACATTATTTAAAGCAAATTCATGATTTTCATCAAGACTAGCTAAAAGATCTTCATTTGAAGGGCCTAGAGTTTGTCCTAATTCATCTACAGGCCTTAGAACAATTTGTTCATGATCAGTTTGTCCAACAGGATTAAGGTTCTCAGCTTCCCCAATTAATCTAGCAAGGACTTTTTCCTGAGTATACTGCACTATAAGAACCTCCACTTCATCCAATTCACCAAGAATTTCACATTTTCTGGTTTAAGAAGAAGGACTCCTCCAAGACAACATGCAATATTCCCCTGTACAGTGTTTTTTCTTCCAGGAGGAAGATTACTATGGAGAACAGGGACTGGTTGATATTCTATGCCCTGAATTTGATCTATCCCATCAGTTAGTTGCAGCATCAGCGTTTGAGTACACTTTGCTTCCCAGGATTCTTGGGATGCTCAAGTGTTGGCTGTTACTTCTTCATTTACAGTATTTTCTCCTCTGAGCTTCTGCAACTGTGAACATGCTGGTTGGCTAACATCAACCAGTGAATCAATCTGTATGGAGTAGAAGCCAGACAACTCTCTTTTGGGAGCATCTAAAATGCAATCAGGCAAAATGGGATATTCCAAATCTCTTAGATCTGGCAAGAAGCCATTGCTCAAGTATCTGTCTGTTAATCTTAGCTTGACTTAAGTTACTACTGCTATTTTTTTTCACAGATACAATTAATACAGGCTTCTAGCCATATCAAAGGAACTTCAACATGCCACATAGATGAAAGACAAGTTTCCACTCTTGCTGCAATGTTAGATGCAGACATTTTCTTTTAAGATAAAAGAAAAAAAATGAATTCTCTAGAACAAAATCCAGAAAGATGTTTTTATTCTTCTGACAACAGCTAAAGTTATGACGTTACTCACATTGTATAGAAATTTGCTCTCAATTCAAAGTTCAGCTATTCTAAGTATGACAATGTAGAAGCAATTACAATTAAAAACACTTCCACTGATGCTAAAAATAAACATGCAGTTCCAATAATTAAACAAGTAAGCTTCAACCAGCATAAACAGCCTATACAGTTTACTCATCACAAAGTATCAGGAAAGTACTGAGACTTCTACAAGCAACCCTTCTTTGGTGGCTTCATCTTTCCCTGTTGATTTAATTGGAAGTATACACCTGAAATCCTTTTGCTGTGGATGGAAAGAGAACATATAATAACTAGAAGAAGAAAGGTTCTCTTCCAACTGTTTTTTGTTTGTTTTATTCCTATCAGTGCTGCTGTTCATACCCAGTCTACTTTAAAAATTGACCCAAGAAGTTATTCTCCCATCTCATTAGCACTGTTAAGAACACAAGTAAGAAGCCCCATTTACAATACAAACAAGTTGGGATCTGTAAGTATTTGTACCACAGGGGTGATTTTTACACTTTAACACAATGAAAGCTTTGGAACTGACAACAGAAGGCTAGCCTGAAATATCAATGTTATCTAGAGACCCAGTCCAGGGTTTGGCTGCAATAGTACCAAGTTTTGGTGGTCATTGACTCAAGAACATCACTGGTTAATAAGCTTTAGCTTATCATAGGTAATGAGATTGAGTGCACCCTCAGCAAGTTTGCCAATAACACCAAGCTGTGTGGTGTGGTTGACATGCCGGAGGGAAGAGATGTGATCCAGAGGGACCTTAACAGGCTTGAGAGGTGGGCCTGTGTGAACCTCATGAAGTTCAACAAGGCCAAGTGCAAGGTCCTGCACCTGGGTCGGGGCAATGCCAAGCACAAATACAGGCTGGGCGATGAGTGGACTGAGAGCAGCCCTGTGGAGAAGGACTTGGAGGTGTTGGTTGATGAGAAGCTCAACATGACCCAGCAATGTGCACTTGCAGCCCAGAAAGCCAACCGTATCCTGGGCTGCATCAAAAGAAGTGTGACCAGCAGGTTGAGGGAGGTAATTCTCCCCCTCTACTCCGCTCTTGTGAGACCCCACCTGGAATACCGTGTTCAGCTCTGGGGTGCCCAACATAAGAAAGACCTGGACCTGTTGGAGCGAGTCCAGAGGAGGGCCATGAAGATGCTCAGAGGGCTTGAGCACCTCTCCTATGAAGACAGGCTGAGAGTTGGGGTTGTTCAGCCTGGAGAAGAGAAAGCTCTGGGGAGACCTTATAGCAGCCTTCCAGTACCTAAAGGGGGCCTACAAGAAAGCTGGAGAGGGACTTTTTACAAGGGTATGTAGTGATAGGACAAGGGTGTCCTGGTTTCAGCTGGGATAGAGTTAATTGTCTTCCTAGTAGCTGGTACAGTGCTATGTTTTGAGTTCAGTATGAGAAGAATGTTGATAACACTGATGTTTTCAGTTGTTGCTAAGTAATGTTTAGTCTCAAGTCAAGGATTTTTCAGCTTCTCATGCCCAGCCAACAAGAAGGCTGGAGGGGCACAAGAAGTTGGGAGGGGACACAGCCAGGGCACCTGACCCAAAGTGGCCAAGGGGGTATTCCATACCATGTGATGTCACATCTAGTATAGAAACTGAGGGGAGTGGGGGGGATCACTGCTTGGGGACTAACTGGGCGTTGATCAGTGGGTGGTGAGCAATTGCATTGTGCATCACTTGTATATTCCAATCCTTTTATTATTACTATTGTCATTTTATTAGTATTATCATTATTAGTTTCTTCTTTTCTGTTCTATTAAACTGTTCTTATCTCAACCCACGAGTTTTACTTCTTTTCCCGATTTTCTCCCCCATCCCACTGGGTTAAACCACGACAAAGGGGTAATGGCTTTAAACTGAAAGAGGGTAGATTTAGATTAGATGCAAGGAAAAAATTCTTCACTGGTGAGGCACTGGAACAGGTTGCCCAGAGAAGTTGTGGATGCCCCATCCCTGGAAGTGTTCAAGGCCAGGTTGGATGGGGCTTTGAGCAACCTGGTCTAGTAGAAGGTGTCCCTGCCCATGGCAGGGGGGTTGGAACTAGATGATCTTTAAGGTCCCTTCCAACCCAAACCATTCTATGATTCTTGTTAGTTTTGGAAGTAGATATGCATGCTTAAGTTGTATAACTGCATTTGGAACCTGTTTATCCCCTTAAGGGGGATGACCAAGGAGCTCAACCTCCCTACAGAATTACACCAAAGAAAAATTGCTGTGAGAATAGTTAAGAAACACAAGGCTTGTCTTCTGACATTATAACCTGCAGCTAGGAAAAAAAATACCCTGCCTTAAAGTTCTCCCCAAAACTCCACCACTTAAAAGAAACTCTACAGTTACTTAAGGGAAATAACCCATCTGTTTACTCATCAACAGGTCTAATCCCATGTGCCTCTTGTAAGGTAAGGACCAGTGTGTCACACCATTTTCGATAAGTTTCTCATCTCAGCCATGCAGTCCTTAGGCAGCCTATCACCTGCTTGGCTCTGCTACCCTGTGCCAAGACCCCCAGGAGTGGCAAGGCCAGCTGCCACCCCGCATCCCTGTGGGCACTGATGAGCTGCAGTGGACAGTGATGGACGCTGAGTTGAGATGACCTGCCCCACCACAGTCATATTAGGGACAGGACACATACCTCCCTACTCCTCAAACAGGTTGACTAGAGCCTGAGCCCCTTTCTCTGCACCCTACCCTCAGCCGAGTCACCCCACACTTATCCGAGGCAAGGGTGGTGCCGAACGAACGGGCAGAACCAGCAGGGCAGCCCACCTCCCATCATCCAAGTTGCAGGTGGGAAGGAAGAGAATACACCTGCTCTCTGTGCACAGCTCCCAAAAACCCCGCGCAACCCAACAGCCAATAGAAGGTATGGAACCACGCACGCCTTTAAGCATCGCAAGAATCTTGCCCCGCCTCCTCCGGTGCTAGGGGCAAGCACAAGGCGGAGTTTTTGCAGACGCCATTTTTTCCCCAAAACAATCTGAGGTCGCTCTCGCTCTCCTTTACCGCTTTCCATTGTCTCCACTGTTGCTGCCGCTCTTCTCGTGGCTCCTGTCAGGCAGGTCAAACAAACAAACAGCCTAGGCACACTGCGGCGGTACAGGGTGGATCGCGCTCCGTGACACCCAGGCCTGTCTCGCTGTGGTCCACACGGAGGGCGGGGCGAACTAGAGGCCATCCCTGCCCTGACGGGCAGCTGCCTTACCCAACGGGGCCACAGTGGGTCCCCACTGGAGGGAGGAGAGGAGGCGGCCGGGCCAGTTGCCTGGCGGTGCTGGTGGATGTGTATGGTGGTGGTGGGAGCTGCTTACCTTTCTCTCTCGTACGTGGTGGGTGCAGGTAAGCGGGACTCGCAGCGCGTAGCTTATGGGGGGGGGGGGGGGGGCTAAGCCGGGCTTAGGGAAGTGGAGCTGTTGATCGCGCCCCTCTTGACGCTGCTGTGTGACACAGTAACGCGGGAGGCCTGAGTCGCCGCTGGGCCCCGGGATTTTCGTGGGCTTCCGCAGGGACAGCGCTCTTCCCCGCTGGCGGGGCGGCGGAATTGGGTAGGTCCGGGGACTGCTGCGTGGAGGAGGGGGGCGGGAGCGACTCCTCCTTAGCTAGCGTGGAGTGGCTTGGCGCAACCTGCGGGCCCAAGGGGCCCCATCTGTCCTGAGGGAAGGGCGAAAAGAGCGATCTGTGTCTCTGCCGGCAACCGTCGCGCCTCGGCGACCTTAGTGCGGGCACGGCGGCCCAACCGGTGTGGCTCCCGGAGTGGCGATGTGATGGAGGCCGGCTGCACTAGCGGATGCGCGCTAAGGCCGGGGGAGCGGCCGCCGCCGCCTTCCTGCGCCTACCCTGGGTAACTGTATGGGGCGAGTTTTTGGGAATTATGGCGGGCAGAGAGGAAGAGGAGGGAGGGTGTTCTCAGCTGCGGCCTGTACGGAAGCGGCCGTGCCAAACCGATTGGGGAGCGCTCTGCAGCAGGGTCTGCTTTTAGGGCGACTGCGGCGATGGCGGACGTCTTGTGGCGGGGCCGTTGCGCTCTGTCGGCCCCGCTTGAGCTCGGGTGAGGGCCGCCGAGTGCCTCCTTTGTGTCTCCCTGGGCAGAGTGGGGGAAATCTTGTGACCGCGTGGTGGTGGTTTTTCGGCTTCTGGCTCCGCCTAGCAGTGGGTAGGCGCCATTACAGCGGCCGCCATTTCTGCTGGTCCACGCCACCGCGGAGGTGGGTCTTGGGGGTTATGTAACGCCGCCGCCTCCCCCCCCCCCCCGCCCAGGGAGTGAAGCTGGGCTTCTGAGCGCTCTGTGGCGGCGGCGGGCGGGCTGCCTGTGGAAGCCGTGCGAGGGGTAAAGGTAAACGTCAGCCCGAGCAGACCGTGGCGCGGCTTGCACATGGGCTGCAGAAGGGGAAGGTGTCTGGGCGGGAAGGGCCGTTCGTCCCGGAGGGAGCGGGGTAGAGATGCGCCGGCATCTCCTAGCCCTCTACTCGTGTCTGTGGCCGCTTTATCCTTTCGATGTTTTTAAAAACATTGCGTTAGTCAATTTAATCCCGCGAACTCGATTTACACAACAGAGCACAGTAACTAATTGAGAGCATCTTGTCCCAAACGCTATGTTACATTTCGTCCCCCCGCAGCTCTAAAATTTTTGGGAGGATCGTAATAGAGTCTGGAACAGAATAGAAGAGGGTCTAGAAGGGCTAGCCATTTGAACCTGGTGACATTTCTCTTCCCCACCCCCGCGCTCTGGCAACGTCTGTTTGATACTTGGCTATTCTTTAAGCGGCGCTTTTCCATTAGCTCAAATTAGGGGCCTGGAAATACTAGCATGTGCTGGGAAGGCGGTCTCTTAGCTGCGGCTGTAAAAGAATGCATGCCTGCTTGCTGTTAGCCTGCATAAACAGATGATTAAAAGGATGTTTTAAAAGGTTAAACGTACCTCACTTTTTCTTCATGGATACGTGTCAACCGTTTGTTAAGACTATGGAAGTTGTTATCTGTACAAATGCGTTTTTTAAGAGAATAAGGTGCAAAATTGTTCTGCCTGGACTTCTAATGTGTTTTACAAGTATTCTCACATGGACTTAGCAAAAATAGATCTTGAAAGAGGTACCTGTTTCACAAAGTCAAAAAAGTTCAGCTGCTTTTGAGATTCTTCATGCATGTATGCAGAGG
Source organism: Harpia harpyja (assembly GCF_026419915.1). Lineage (NCBI taxonomy): Eukaryota > Metazoa > Chordata > Aves > Accipitriformes > Accipitridae > Harpia > Harpia harpyja. The sequence continues at coordinate 6,397,075 of NC_068968.1, read as the reverse complement.
TTATACATAACTACAGTGTGGTATTTTTAACAGAATTTTTCTAGTGTGGCTTGTGTATAATTTATTTTGTTCATCTGTTATATTGAATGAAAGGCATGACAGAATGCCTGCTAGTAACTTGATAGAGAACTTATAGTCACCAGCATTAATTTTATAACTTTTTAGTCTAAATCGTTTAGAACTAAACAATAAGCAGATTGATACATAGTGTCTCTTAAAAAGGAAATTCAAGATATGTAATATGCTAAAAATAGGAACCGGATAATTGTTCACTTTAAATATCAGTAAATGTGATTGCTTAAAAACTAGCAAATGCTTGAAAACTTGTTTATCTGTGAGTTTACAGACTTTATTATTATTTCTCCTCTTAGTGATGTGTTTGGCCTTGTTATGTTTTCTCGTTTATAAAGAAAAGCTTTGCAGCAAAACCTCGGGTCAAACCCCCGGTTTTAGTTGTAGCGAGAATCAGACCTGTAAGCTAATAGAGCCTGATCTATGCTGTTTTCGTAGGCTTCTGAAGCAGTAGGCTGTTGGGTTTTGATCCTGCCCAGAACACTTGAGTTTTGCTCTGCAAGCGTATATAAAACTGGTAAGTTCTAAAAGCGGGTGTCTCTGTTTTTCCCTTTTTCCCTTTAGTACGATGTACAGTTTGCTTTTTTTTTCTCCCTGCAAAATAGATGTACTAGCTTTTTTTATTCTGCAGTAGGTTTTATCTGCACACCTAAGAATAAAAGGTAATGGAGACTGAACAACAGGAGGAGACCTTTACCAACACAGAGACAAATGGTAAATTTTTTAAAGGGCTATTTTATTTTAGGGGGGGGGGGGGGAGAACCTTTTTAAATCTCAGTGTTTCTAACTATTTTGGAATGCTTTAACTGTATCAAATGTTTGTATTGGCAGTATTTTTGCATTTAATCTTTTAATTTTTAGGTGTCCTGTATGGTTTTACATGGTTTTTGTATCATGAATATGTAATTTTTCTTTGGGAGTATTTTAGACATGGCATAAGTAACTAAAAGTTATAACTAAGGATTTGAAAATATTTGATAGCTAAATACTCAGTACTTGTCTGGACAGTGATCATGTAAAAATACTGTCAGGCATATATATTACTGTGTTTTATTTATTGCAGTTGTTCCTTTGAAGGAATGTATATACATGTGAAATATCTCTAAATATTAGCTAAACAAAAAACTTTTTCAACATAATTAGTGAAGAAGAGTTAGGGCATTAGCATTGAGTTGATTCATGCCAGTTTTTTAAAGCTATTTGGAATACTGCTTTCCTATTGTTCCACCAGTATTTCAGTATTGGGCAAACTACTTTTGATCTTTTGGGCTTTAAGGTTTTCCCAATTGTAAAAGCAATACTAGGTAGGTGATGCAGCACTGCTTTAAACAACATGTTGTAAATTTTTCACTAAGTTTGCAAAATTCTCATTTCAGCTGTAGTTCATAGAGTTGGAATGAATCTTCAATAATTAATTGATATGTAGGCTGATGAAGTAAAAACCTGTTTCTGTGCTATAGATACTCAGGGTAGATGTCAGAAGTTAGCGTTGGTCAAATAGGAGGGAATGCTTCATTAGATATACAGTGTATAAGCTTGATATACAATTTTATTGTGACTTAGTTAAATATGTGTTTGTGTTTTCCCCCTATGGACCTGTCTACAGGCAAACGTCCTGCAGAAGATATGGAAGAAGAACAGGCCTTCAAAAGATCTCGGAATACAGATGAGATGGTTGAATTACGCATCTTGCTTCAAAGCAAAGTATGCTTTTTCAGTATTGCTATGTTCCTGCTTATACCATTGCTTAAGACAGTGGTGACAAAGTGTATGTTGTGGTATATGTTTAGAAAGAACGTGTGCTTTATTTAAAATAAAATAACTTATTAGGAATATTTGTAAGTGTGCATGAACGATAGTAGAAGTGTATTGCAATGGTATTATCTTCAATAAGTTTTTTCAAGGATGAGTCTTTAATTATCTATGGGACTTCTCTGATTTTAAAAAAAGTACTCATTGAAAAAATAAAGCAATAGAAATTATAAGCCACTTTTCTTATGTTTGAGTGGAATGTAATTGTTTCCGGGGAATGACTGTGTATTAGTCTTTAGAAAGCAAGCAGTTTAGAGAATGATCAGCTTATGATTGTAAATTAAATATGAGAGGCAAGATGAGGACTTCCTCAGGATTTTAGTAATTTTCCCAGATTTAGTAAATCTATATGGATCAACAGGAGGAAATATGGGAGTAATGTTTCAGGGACTGCAATTGCTTCATTAACTAGTATAAATTGTCACAGTAAAATTGCTATTTATGAATCTCCTTTAGTGTTTCCAGTCGTTACAGATGTTTGCACTGTCTGAAGTAACTCAGTCTTTTGTGTCGGGGTAGGGGAATGTTACCTTAACTCTGTATGGCATTTCTGATGAATAGTCAAGTTAATTGGAGTGCTGGAAAATGTGGTGCTGTTAGCATCATGTATGAACTGCATAATAAAAGCAATAATTTTGCATGTAGTTCTTGAAATAGCCTGGTAAAAATGTAGTTTTACAATTGCTCCTCTTGAATATCTGAGTTTATTCCTGTTGATTTTAGCAACTAGAGATTAGCAATTGTTTATATTGGCTTTACATTCTTCAGACTGTACCTACCTCAGTGGTCAGTTGAGTTACATAGGTTTAAACCAAAAGTAGCATTTGAAATTATCAAATGTTTGGAGTGCGAAAGTGAAATTTGCAAACATATTTAAAAAAAAAAGTTATCAAATAAATTAGGAAAATCCTTGACCTATATAACATGCATGGAATTCCATAAGGTATTTTTTCAGTCATACTCTAACTATGAGATGGTTTTAACACAGGCAGAATTACCTAGAAACTCAAATTCAAAACTGAAATAATATTATTGAGTATTTTTATCTCTTTCTAAAGTTCAGTGGTAAGAGCTGTTTTGACCTTTTTTTTTTCCCCCATGGTAAAACCATGTCAGTTTATGTTTCGATTTAATTTGAACCTTTCAAAAGCAAAACAAGCCCCACCCCACCCCTAAATGCATCCCACAAGGTAGTGCAGAAATAGATACATTGTTCTTAGTCTTCAGTTCAAAAATGTAGTCTGTGCTGTATTAGCATAACATAACTTCTGAAAACTATTTTCCAGAATGCTGGAGCAGTGATTGGAAAAGGTGGCAAAAATATTAAGGCACTTCGTACAGATGTGAGTATATATGAGTTTGAATTAATTTAACACCGATTCTTTCAGAGCACTACATTGAAAATTTGATTGCATACATTTCTAGAAATTGAGAAATTACAACAGTAATCTAATTATAAGCCATTTATAATGATTGTTAGAAGAGATAACTTTAGTTTTTCAGTTTGTGTTGTAATTAAAACCCATCTTAAGTTATGTGGGAGGAGAAGTTTATATTAAACCTCTTTGCTTTCAAACAGGGTTCCTCTAAATTACACACTTCAAATGAGTTAACGTCTTTAATGAGAAATATTGGCAAAGCTTAAAACCCTTAACTGTACCATTTCCCATATGTGCAAATCAATTATAGTACTATTGAAAACTATTGCAGGTGGCTGGCTTAACCCAGTGATAGAGGAATTCTTTAACTTCCTTTAAAAAAAAAAACATAACGGTCCATCTGTTCTTACTTTAACAGCTTGGACATAAAGCACAAAACCATTCATGTTAAGGTTGCATGATTTAAATACAGGTATAGAACAGTAAAGAAACATTTTATTCTATTACTTGGAAGCATTTTTAAATGGTCATGACTTGTTTACCTATTCATATTTTATAGTGGGTTGACTCTTGTGATAAGACACATGATCAGCATAAATGTTATGTATTTAAAAAACTTGGCAATGCTTCTTAAATTCCATTTGTTTACACTCCTGTACTTAGCATCAGCTACAATTTCAGCATTTTTTTCAAGCAAGACTGTTCAACACAATATTTGCTAATATATTATTACAGAATCAGTTCCATCTAAGTTCACAAACTATAGCAACTAGAATTGAGGATTAAGCTGAAATGGTCAGGAATCATACATACACTCACTAACTTTGGCAGCTAGTGGTTTTGTTTGTTTGTTTGTTTTAAGTAAATAAATACATCACCTAAGTCCAGATAATTTAATTGATCTGGAATACTAACTTTCCCAACTTGCCCAAGGTTTCAGTAATATGGATCTCAACAGTTTTTGTGTCTACATTCATGAGCCAGCCTGCTACTGAAACATCATTATGTTAAAAGTAAAAAGTAGTTTAGTCAGATAAAGTAACTCATTAAGATCCATACTGTTAAGCCACAGTCAATGTAGCAATCCATTATTGTGTTAGTCTTCAGAACAACTTAAGCTTGCTTCGTTAACTAAGAGTAATGAGTATAGTTTGTATTAAATTAAAATTTATTGCTTTTCCCCCTTTTCCCTCTCCTTGTTTTTTTGGCCATATATCTCCGTTACCCATGTACTGGATCGACTTGCCCCTGCGTTGCCCACCATGACGTTGGCCTATCCACCCCTGAACGCCCATGTGAAAACCCTGGTTGGCTATGCCCAAAAATGTGCTCGTTGCCAAACGGGTACCATACTTGACAACTTCTGATTGAATACCCATGCCCAATGCCAACATCCACGAACGCCAATGACCAATGCAGTACAATGCAAGTGTTTCAGTCCCAGACAGCAGTGGCCCCGAGCGGTATGTCCCAACAGTTTATGCCTCACTGCCTGATTAGAAAGAGAAATGTATTTTATTACCTGCCTTTATATAATTAAATAGTATCCCCTTATAGACCATGTATTGTTTTTTTTAAAGTTTTCTGTCTTATTTTCCCCATTAAGTCTTTCTGTCACTGAACTTTTACGTGAGTTGGCCACCCAAACAATCCACTAATTTTATTTCAATGGAAGGAGCACCGCTTCAAGTGTTGCATATTCACTGCATTATAAATCAAATTGTTTCAAGTCTCTTGCTTTGTCTTTGTGGCCCACCTTGCTCCCCCCAACGTTTTCTGTTCATAATTATTTCTGATGAAATACTAACTCTAGTTCACTTTCCTTCACTTGTCATTTGTGTTATGCTTTTGTTTGTTTGTGGGGGTTTTGGGGGTGGGTTTTTTGTTTGTTTTGTTTTGTTTTTTCCTTGTATTTATATTCCTTTTTTGCAGAGCCCATTAGTAATCCAATTTCTAACTGGTCTCTCAACCTTACTCCAGATATAATGTTAACCACTTGCATATCCCCACTTTTTCTACAAGAAGGTGTGCCAGTTTTACCAATGTAATGGCGAGGGTATACCAAATTAGTGGTGGTGGGGAATGTGAATATTCACTTATACTTTCAGTTCTGCGTCGATTTCTTGCCCACTTAATCTGAGCCCTTTGAAAAGCTCTTGCTTGCTCTTGCTCTCTCTGCAAGACCTACCTAGTCTTAAATTCATCATGCATATATATTGGGCATAAACAAAGATGCATGTGTTGTAAATCCAGTGAACAGGTTTACTTTACATGGGGAATATTAATTTTAAGTTCTTCTGTGTAGTCAGTCTTGTTAGAATTTTGTGTATGGTTATGAATACTAAACTTCTACTTTTCCACCTTCTCAATATTTTCTGACACTGGCCTCTAACAGCATCTTGAGTATAAGTGCAGATACAGAGACAATTGGAGAAATCTTGAAGAAGATTATCCCTACCTTAGAAGAGGTATGTCTCTTAGGTTTGTTACTTCTTCAGAGGTATAAATTTAGATTTTAAGATAATTCTAAATGATTGTGTGCTATTTTTAATATGTTAAATTAGAAAATAAAACCTAGCCTTTTTTGAAAGGAGGCCTATAGCTCTCAAACTACATGTTGGCATTTTTTTTGGTAGAGGACAGAGACAATCTCTTCTTAGAAAATTAATATTTGGAACAGCCTCCTCCCCTTCAAAACACCTGTCTCCTGACTTGTTTAGTCCCCAGTTTGAAGTAGCTGTATTGTAATTTCCATCCTGCCTTGGCTTTGTAAGCAAGTGTGTTGCGCTGTTTGATATCTTAAAATTTTATACAATAATAATAAAAGAAATAAGGAAAAGTAATTTGACATCACCTCATGTTGAGGCAAAGTACTTAAATAGGTGTGATTCTATTGTAGCAAATACAGCATTACAGTTCAGCAAATTAATTCATACCATGGTGTTTGGAGAAAAACCTTAACAAAAAAAAAATTAGTATTTTGCTTTTTCAATTATTTTTTCCCCGACTAATGTTTTATTCTTTCCTTGTATGCATCTTACTTACAGTATCAACACTACAAAGGTAGCGACTTTGACTGTGAATTAAGACTTCTAATTCACCAAAGTCTAGCAGGAGGAATTATTGGTGTCAAGGGTGCTAAAATCAAAGAACTCAGAGAGGTACTGTTTCCTATTTTCAGATTCTGCTTTTATTCTATAAACAAATTAGGATTTTTGTGTTTATAAACAGTGAGTGTAAGCATCATCTGTGCAATAATTCCTTCAGAACATTTCATACATGATTTCTGTGTTCTGAGATCAATCTGAGTTACTTATTACAACTTTCTTGCAAAAAGTCAGAAATAAAGTGGCTGTTGGTGATAGAGCCTAGGACTTCTTATAAAGCTTTTAAGCATATTAGCAGTAGAGTAATCTTTATAAAAAAGGATACTTTTTAAAATTAAAATGCCATTCATCACTCCTTCTGGAATGAACTGCTGAATAGACTATATTGGTGGTGTTGGAGATGGAAAATGGTTTAGCCTGGATGCGTCTCCATAAACTCTAACAATAATTTAATAGATGTTTGAATATTGCTATAAAAAGGTAGTATGGGGTGGGGGTTTGGGTGGGTTTTGGGGTCTTTGTTGTGGGTTTTGTTTTTTGTTGGGGGGGTGGTGGTTGGGGTTTTCTGTTTGGTTTGGGGGGGGTTGGGGGGGTTGTTTGGTGGGGTGGTTTGGTTTAGTTTTTTTTAAGTTCTGCTTCCTTGAAGACCACTGTTTCCTTTGTGAAGGACTGTTCCTTGTGAAGGAATGAGGTTTTGTTCTAAAAAGCCAGTGGTCTCTATGAATCTAGAGTGTTGTTTTCTCTCCTTTCCTGGCATTGTGTCAAAGGCAATTCCAGGTCAGTTTAGGCATAAGCTACTATTTGCATGGACTGAAGAAGGCAAAATGACTAGACATAATCCTGGCAACATTGCTGTCTTGCATCCAAAGCATGTTTTTATGACATATGAAGGTTTATATAACCTGTAAGCTTATAATGGATATGTGGTCCTTTTGCTAATATTTGATTAAATGACCGTGTAGGTGAGCCATAATTGAAAGATTTTAAAAATTGAACTTTTTTCCTCTTCACTAGCATTTCATACAAACTGATGTCATTGCAGGTCTTAAAAATATATCCTAAGATTAAATTTGTTGCAAGAACTCGGAAGCAAGCATTCACTTAAAATGACTGGAAGTTTAATGGTCTGGTTTGATTGTTTCTTTAAAAATGTTTTAGTGTGTGTCTTACCCATGTTGTTTTCAATAAGTTTATAAAATTGTTTAAAATACTTCTATTTGAAGATTTTGGGGTTGGTTTTGTTTTTTTCTTCAACAGAACACTCAGACCACCATTAAGCTCTTCCAAGAGTGTTGTCCTCATTCCACTGATAGAGTGGTGCTTATTGGTGGAAAACCTGATAGAGTTGTGGAATGTATCAAGATTATCTTGGATCTTATCTCTGAGGTAATGTCTTAAACTTATTATTCTTTCATTGGTATTCATGAAAGTCAGGATGATTTGGATGGAAAATTATATATTTCTATTTTGAATTCAGTGCTTCTTACTTCTCCAGTAACAAAATAAGTGTTGGACTGTTAGCACCCTTTGAAATTATTCCTGTTTTCTAGAATTGGGGTGTACCTTATTGGAGAGGGAAGCCATTTTTGGTGCCAATGGACTGTTAGTCATGCTTTACGCATCATTAAAATAAGAAATTTTAAATTGGGGAGGAAGTGAGACAAATGTACGTGCCACCTATCAGTAACAGCAGTTTCTCTATCATAGTTAAGTTCTCAGGAAGCATATCACCATCCCTGCCTTTATCAGCATTGTGAAATCAATAATGTATTCAGAATGTATAAATTCATATTTATACATTTAATATAGTAATTTAATGAAATATAATAATTGTAACAGTCAGTGCTAACCAGGGGGGAGGGGTGGTGGTGTGTTTGTTTTTTTGTGTGTGTGTGTCTTAGTCTCCAATTAAAGGACGGGCCCAGCCTTATGATCCCAATTTCTATGATGAAACATATGACTATGGTGGCTTCACAATGATGTTTGATGATAGAAGGGGACGTCCAGTAGGCTTTCCAATGCGTGGAAGAGGAGGCTTTGATCGAATGCCTCCTGGTCGTGGTGGACGACCTATGCCTCCATCAAGAAGAGATTATGATGATATGAGCCCTCGCAGAGGACCTCCACCACCTCCGCCAGGTCGTGGTGGCAGAGGTGGCAGCAGAGCTCGTAATCTTCCTCTTCCTCCTCCACCACCTCCTCGTGGCGGGTAAGCTGTTGCATTAAATGCATTGTACAAAACTCGAGTAAAAATTGCTGAATTGTGCTCATGTTTCCAGGACTTGTTTCACATTCCATGTTGGTAGTGATTATGCAGGATTGAGTGTGCATTGCACCAAAGAATTTTGAAAAGTGTTTGAATTTAATTATTTCTGCAATGTAGCAGTCTATCAGGACTATTGTCAGTAGTTCTGTAACTTTATTTTATGTTATTCAGAACTTGGCTAAAGCATTCAGAAATTCATTGTTGTGTGCAAATCATGAAAACTTTAATTAGAATATATAAACTAGTTTATAACATGAGTCATGTGCTGCTGCTTTTTCTCATTTTAGAGATCTTATGTCTTATGACCGAAGGGGTAGACCTGGAGACCGTTATGATGGAATGGTAGGAGTTAACATTCATATTGTTTTGTTTAGTAAATACAGTTAGCACTTTGAATATCTGAGGAAACTGTTCTTGAATACATACATTTAAGTGTGGGGCATGTGTGCTTCTGATAAACTTTGATATCACTAAAATGTTTTGGCCATACAAATGGTTCCCCCAAGAAGACAACTGTTTGGGGTGCAAAGGGTATTTGGGATGTGATCTGCTGTGTGGTTTTGGTTTGTGGGGGTTTTTTTTGGTTGGTTGGTTGTTTTCCCTACCTGCCATCAACAATGGAATAGAAAGTTGGTAGAGCACAGTCCCTGCAGGTTTTATTACACGGACCTTCTTTTAGACTTTTTAATCAGGATGACAGAAATAGGAATTGGGAGGCTTTTCAGATCAAGAAAGCATGTCAGAACAATATTTTCCAACAGATGTTAGCAGAATTTAAGAGAACGTGAATAATATCTATAAAGAGCTCTAGTTGGTCTGGCAGATGATTGCTTTTTCAAATCAGTTCTTGTCTTTATGCCGATTTCTACGTCTGCAAACAAAATCTACTGTAATTCCAAATGTTTTGGAGCCAGGGCCACTGATAAGTTGAATTTTAAATGAAATTAGGTACATTCAACCATGTTGGGGGGTGGGGAGAATTAAAAAAGGCTTAAAGATGCTCTTTCATGTTGTACTCTGAAATGTGACTTCCTGATAGTCATTTACTGTTGTATCCTCTTTCCTGGGAAGAGAAATCATAGGCATCTGGGAGGTAAATCTCTGGTTAACCATCTTTTTTTCTCCTCTGGTTCTGTTTGGCACATTCCTTAAGATGACAGGTTAGATGAGGTTTTTTTATTATTATTATTTTTATTTTAAGTGAATGGAAGAGAAAGAAGTGGAGAGGAGCTATGAAATGGGCTACCTAAATGAGATTTATGCATTGCCTCCTTCTGGGAGGAAGAGGCAATTACTTCCAGTAATACATACTGGAAGCACATATTACAAGAATATCAAAATTGGGGCACCAGAAGCCTAGCAGAAATATTGAAAGGAAAGACTTCCACTTAAAATTACCAAAAACAAACAAACAAAACCCCACCCCCAAAAAAAACCCAACACCAAAACCACCAAGTTGTCTATGCTACTCTGGATCTTAAGAAACTAGAAGAATCATGAACTATACCTCTAAGATCCCTTATTCATATTCTTATGTTTTCAAAGCTCAGTTTTTGTGTTTTCATATTTGCAACTGGTAAAACCAGTGTTAGGGCATATAAACAGAGTAGCCTGCCCTTCCTTGGGTATCTGGTTGAGTGCAGTCTTCAGCTTGGGCAATAGTGTGTTCTAGTTCTGTTCCATTTAGAATAGAAAATCTATTTGAACTCTAGTCTGATCAGGTTGACCTTGGCTTTCTTGACATGAGTTTCTACAAATAACTGGGAGTCATCTCTGCTCATTTTCCATGTTCTGAAAAGCAATTTTACTTCCTCTTCACAGTGGAGCTACTCATGGCTTTGGCTGCTTTACGCACAAGTTTCATAGCCTGCCTACAATGAGGACTGCTTTCTGACACAGATTGTATTTAATTTCTAGTTTTAGCTAGCCATAATCCCAGTATCCTTAATTGTATAAGTGGATGAGAAGTCTTTCCATGGATTGCGAGGCTGAAGCTGGAAGTTTCGTGCCAGAAATATGTCTTCTCGAGCTACTATGCATTTCATATAGAAACCATTCTCTAGCTAGCAAAACATTTAAACTTAGAGTAAAGCAACATTGTTGTGGTTTATGAAGTAATGCATGGGAAAGGCTACTTTCAGAGAGCAGGAATAAATACATTAAAAGGCAAGAATAGATTCTCTTTTCCAACCAACATCTTGGAGATGTTGAATCTTCAGAAATCCTCATTTTCTGCCAGTTCTCTTCTCTGCTAAAGGCAGAAAAATTCAGTAGTTCAAGACTTGTAAGATGGTGAACCAAGACTGGATGGTGAAACTTGAATTTTCTGAGATGCGACAGTGCTGACAGCCTTGTAAATTCTAAGATGGGAGGAAAACATTTGGATTTTTATATATATATATAATCTCTATTCTGAGGCATTTTACTGAAAGACATACATGCATTGTTTCTCTTAATACAGAGGTATATATTTTAGGCTGTAACTACTCCAAATCAAATGCCTATGGACCGTAACGGCTATTTTGATAGCTGAGAAAACATAAATGCATTTCCACTATTTCTTTTTTAACACCCCCATCTCCATGGGTGCTTTAGATATATAAATGCACAAAAACATACCGGGGGAAAAAAAAAATAAGGTGGAGAAGTACATATAAAGCCATTTAATTCCCCCCCCCTTTTTTTAATGATCAATTCCTAATGCTTTCAAAGTATTTTTAAATTGGAGTTAATTGAGAACTAAATCAGAATGTCTGTTTAAAAGTAGAGTGTATATTCAGACATCTAATCTGGTTTTGCTCATTCAAATGATTCCTACTTCTTGATATTTCTTAACATGTGTATGTGTGTATATACACATGTCTGTATAAGCACTTCAATAAAGGTGCATACACTAAAAAATATTAAAAGTACTTCATGTTTAAGAGATTTGACATTAAGGAGCATGTAAAAAAAAAAAAAATCAGTGAAGGAAAGATGTGTCAAACATTTATCTATAATTCCTAAAAGAAATTAACAAAACTTCACTCTTCTGGGCCAATCCCTTAAAAATAAGGGAAAGTTACAATAAGGAATTTGCCACCAGTTAGGATCGCATGCATATTCTTTCATTAGATGTAAAAGTCAATGAATTCTTATTAACACTATGTGCTTTGTCTTATCCAGTCAGTGTTTCATTTGGTTTTGATTTCATTTCCATTGGTTACCAGTAGTAGCTAGCACAAATGAGTCTGTAGAGAAGAAAATTCTGTTATGTATCTTAAGTTATCCTGCACCTAGTATTTTGGGAACTGTTTTTAAATGAGCATTTATATTTTAATGTGCTATTCATGTTGTGTTGCATGTTTTAACCCAGCAAAGGCCTTTGCCTTAAATAGTAATTTAAAGTGGATTCTACAAGTTATATTTTTATAATTGTTTATTGATTATTTTTTTCCCCTACTTTTGTTGTAGAATTCTGAAGGAAAGAAATGCTATATATCACATCTAAAAAAAAAAGTAATTGGATTTCCAATATAATTAGGCAGTAGTAGATTGTTAGTTTAGCTATTGGCTATATGAGGTATATGGAAATGAATTAATAAGATATGAGAAGCCATGTCCTTCCTGCTTGACCTGCTGTTGACATAGATATATCAATGACAGTTACTTTTTTTTATTAAATGCCTTTTCTGTGTTTTTTTTAATGCATGAGAGAAATAGAAGGTTTTGGTATCAGAGAGTAACATCTTTTAGTATGTAGTACAGCTTCAGTACTCAAAGGTGTTTAAAAAAATAAACCAAACAAACAAACTGTTCAAGCTTTGCTCTCCCCTTAGCTGTCTGACATTCTTTGTAAGAGGAAAATATGTTTACACCACAGAAACAAGGAAGAAAGAAGTGTGACCAGTTACAGTTCCCTTGCAGTGAAAGTAAAAGGGAGTAAATCTTGTAACTGGCCTATATCATGTACTTTTGAGTCTTTTGTAGTAGTTTAAGTAGTGCAGAAAAATGTTTCTCTATATTGGTATGTATGCATTTGCTTGCCAAGTTACCTGTAAGCCTCCATTACATGGACTTAATCTGGATTTGTTTCCTCTTTTCCTCCTATTATGTTGTACTTGGAAGATGATGCAGTGTCACGTGGATGCCTGTGATGACATGCAGCCACCAGAGTTGGTGAGTGTGCTCGTGCTTTTATTTGACTGGTTTAATAGTTGATTTTTGAGAAAAATAATTTGAATTGGCTAAGTGATAACTGGAATTTCTTGAGCTTAAATGTAGTCAGTGGCAGCTTGCACCTATTGAAAAATCCCTAAAGCTGTCCTAACTCAGGTTATTGGCAGTTTGTCCTGAACAGTGAACCCTATACAGGCAGTTAATGTTCCACAATGGAAGTATGCAGCAGCGCAGCTGAGAGAGAAGCTTTTCTGTTGTATTGCCTCTTTTGTACCCTGTTTTAGTGTTGTAACTTTCACTGTAACTCTTGCTTTTTAACACCCTGTAGGTGCATCTATTTAGGAATATGTTTTATGTTAACTTCATCATGTTGTGTTTTCTCCTGTTTCAAACAAGGAATGTTAAAAATAATTCTTTACTTATAGTTGTGGATAAGCTATTATGCATTACCTATCCATATATTTTAAAGTATTCCATTTGATTTATGTTTATCAAACTTCTTATTCTTAGGGGGGTTCAGGAAGGAAAGTTCAAAGGGTGTCAGCAAGTGTTTATGCTGTCTAGAAGATGACAAAGTACTGCCAAATATTAAATTTTAGTTCCTAACTTACATAAACACTGCAGTTATAATTACTCATCTGCTGTCAAATTCATTTGCTGTCTTGTAGTCTGGGGAGGAGAAGCAGCAGAAAGGGTCAAGAAAAGGGATTGTTCATTAAAACAAGTTAGCCCAAAAAAGGGATTCCCTGTGCAAAATATCAGCAGAAATAGGTGGAAGAGCATGTGTGTGGAATATGCAGCTCTGATCAGCCTCTGAATTAAGTTCTAAGCAGTGTCCTTCATTCTTTTGTATTTTGCACTCCACTACAAGCTCTATTATGTTGTATTATGGTCTGTATTGCTAAGCAATGTGATTACACAATGCAGGTTGCTTAGAAACAGATGATCAGCTGAACAATTTTTTTCTGAATAGCTTCCATTTTGATGTGGCTCCAAAAAGCTAGCAGGTAAATAGTTTTTTGGAAAAAGTTGTTGCATTACAACTTCTGCAAACAAGTAATTCACACAAATTCCTGTATTTCTGTATTTCAGTGATGTAAGTTGAATTCTAGAGAAGCATGCACATCTATTCTCTGTTTCTACAGGAAGATATTAAAATGGGTGTTTGTGCATTTAGAAAGCATTAGATCAAATTAAGCACTTGATATCAAGTACCAGTCTACAAATCCTGAAAATAAAAGCAGTCAGGAGCGCTGCATTGCAATGATTTGGATTTGGTATATGGTAGTTTTAGCAGAACAGCAGTAATTAGTGTCATGATTGTCCCTTCTAAGATACAAAGGATTGTAGCATAGTCTGAATGGAGAGACCAATTATAAAGTTGTTACTAGAGTTGACTTGTTTTTTCCTCAAGATATAGATGGAGTAGGAGGGTTGACAGTTACCAGGTAAACGTCTTGTCCCAAACTGAGACTTTAATTTCTCCTGAGCTGTATAGGTAGTAGTAATAAGGCTGAACTCTGTTCTTTTGATTTGAATGTTAGTTTAGTCCAAGGGTCAGGAGTAGATCACCATCAAGAGCTGTTTACCAGCTGAATTGATAAGTTTGCTTGGTAAACTGATGTGGCTGGATCTTGATGACTTATTCTTAGAGGTTTTAATAGAGCAAGCTAAGAGGTTCTCATGAGATATTCCACACCCCCCTTCCCCCCCCTTTGTTCCTGGTCTGCCCTCTTCCCCAGTTTGCCTTTAATGACACTTAGATTAAAGTTGTGGATTAGGATTTTTGCATAAAATAACATCAAAGTTAACAGTATGATACTTGAGATGAAAACATGTTAATGAATCATGGCTATTTGCTATTTAAGGGTTTTCTTTCTCTTTTTCTTTATAGTTTGAGGGTGGCTCTGGATATGGTAAGTTTTTATAGAGAACTTTGACATGCACTTCATCTAGTCAGTAAGAGGCTTGATGCATACGTTTAAATCAGACTATTCTTACACAGGGGGCCGTGGTTCATATGGAGATCTTGGTGGACCCATCATCACAACACAAGTAACGATTCCCAAAGATGTAAGTGAAGCTGACTTGCTTTCCACTTGTGTTTAAATAAATAGAAAGTCACAGCCTTTTCTCAGACTAAGTAAATCGAAAGTATTTGGGATGCTTGACAAGTACTTCTAATATAAAGCAAGTGTTTCTAAATCACTGAAAGTTTATTCTTAAGGATGTTTGTTTTGTCTTGTCGTGGTTTAACCCCAGCCAGCAACTAAGCACCATGCAGCCACTCACTTCCCCCCCACCCAGTGGGATGGGGGAGAAAATCGGGAAAAGAAGTAAAACTCGTGGGTTGAGATAAGAACGGTTTAATAGAATATAAAAAGAAGAAACTAATAATGATGATGATAACACTAATAAAATGACAACAGAAATAATGAAAGGATTGGAATGTACAAATGATGCACAGTGCAATTGCTCACCACCTGCCGATTGATGCCCAGTTAGTCCCCAAGCAGTGATCCCCCCCACCCCCACTCCCCCCAGTTTCTATACTAGATGTGACATCACATGGTATGGAATACCCCCTTGGCCACTTTGGGTCAGCTGCCCTGGCTGTGTCCTGTGCCAACTTCTTGTGCCCCTCCAGCTTTCTCGCTGGCTGGGCATGAGAAGCTGAAAAATCCTTGACTTTAGTCTAAACACTACTTAGCAACAACTGAAAACATCAGTGTTATCAACATTCTTCTCATACTGAACTCAAACATAGCACTGTACCAGCTACTAGGAAGACAATTAACTCTATCCCAGCTGAAACCAGGACATGTCTTCACTTCAGAGATGCACTGAACTATTTTTTTAATTGTTAATATTCAGTAATAGAGATGGTCTACATAACGTGTTTTTACAAACAAGCATCTGGTTCTTCCAACTTTATCCCACCTGAGTTTCTATAATAAACATTACAGAGGATGTTTTGAGGCTGTAAGAGAGTAAGCTTCCATTGTAACTCTTAAAACTAAATTGATGGAAGCTACTTGAACAGTACTGTGTTTTTGCAGAGAAAGTTACATCAAGAAATGAATGCTTTATTTTCTCCCCTAGTTGGCAGGATCTATTATTGGAAAGGGAGGCCAGAGAATCAAACAAATACGTCATGAGTCAGGAGCTTCAATCAAAATTGATGAACCTCTAGAAGGCTCAGAAGATCGAATAATAACTATTACGGGAACACAGGACCAGATACAAAATGCTCAGTATTTACTGCAGAACAGGCAAGTTGAAGCTTAATGCTGTCCTTACTGTCAATTTTTAAACTGACTTTCCTACTACTACATTCTAAAGCTCTTCTCTGCAATATAGTTTTTAGAAGGCAGGATTTAAGTAACTATTGAACCTAACTTCTCCAGTGGTAGTTCTGCCTCGATTCTCTTCTTTTCTCTGTTCTAACTAAAATGAAGATTCCCTCAAAACTAATCTTGATGGAAGACACCTTAACCAAGCAGTCCTCTCATTCCTCTGGTGAAAATTGCTGCAAAAAACCTACTTGTAATAAATTACATAGAACCTGTAGAAAATAGAGAAGATTTCAGTGGACGTTGGTCTAGTTCTGTGTGGAAGACTAGTGATTTTGTTGTTTTTAGATAACTTAACTGACAACAAATCACAGTCTGCCATATGGCACGGACCATGCCTCTACAGGACAAGCTGAAATCAATTGGTGCTGTTATGCAGCATTTCACACCTTGCTGGCATTACTTTCTCTTCTGCCAAATATTAATAGTTTTGGACTTAGTTTGCTTAGTTTTACTTTAATAATGTGTTGGCTATCATAGCATTTGTTAATGTTTAACTTGAATGTTTGGCTTTAGATTACTAATATTTAAATGTGCTTAAAATAATTATATGCCTATAATTATTAGCCATTAATCTTTTAAAATTATTTACTTTTAAATGTATTGGGAATTTGTAGTTTAATCTTTAAGAATGCCATTGTGAATATTGATGCAAGATGTATGGTCAATCATTCTAATACATGCTTTTTTCTTTTTCTTTTATAGTGTGAAGCAGTATGCAGATGTTGAAGGATTCTAATGCAAGATTATTTTTTCTTTTTTATAGTGTGAAGCAGTATTCTGGAAAGTTTTTCTAAGACTAGTGAAGAACTGAAGGAGTCCTGCACCTTTTTTTTTTTTTTTTTTTTTTTAATATCTGCTTTGGTTTAAAAAGCCAACATTCCTCTGCTTCATAGGTGTTCTGCATTTGAGGCTAGTAGAATCTGCTGTTCACCAGATGTAACGTTTTAGTTGATTACAAATATTTGGGGGAGGGAAAGGCCGCACAAGACTAACACTGAAATTTTGAAACAGCAGCAGAGAGTGGATTTTATTTTTGTTCATTGTTGGTAAATTGTAATGGTTTTTCTGTAACTATTGTGAACACCCTGCTTTATGTACACTGTAATTTTTTTTTTTTTTTTTTTGAAGGGGGGAGAAGACTGGTCATCCACATGTCCCTGGCATCCTTTGAGAGCAGTGTGCAGAATGTAATGCTCTTTTCTAAGATATATTTTATGATTTTTAAATAAATTCAGTGAATCTATTATTGGTGGTCATTTTTTTATATACATAAGGTAATATCTAAAATGGATACACCCTTTTTCCCCCACAAGAAAATGCGTAAATGAAAGTTGCTGTTAAGCTTGCTCTTTTGCTTCTTTGATATAGATGGAGTTACGTGTTTTTGGGAAATTAAAGAAACAGTGTGAAAATAGTGGCTCAGCTTTGCTATTTGGGGAAAAAAAACCCCAAAAATATTAATGCAAATATTGTGTGAAATTTGACCTTTTTTTGCAAGTTTTTGGCCCTCTTTGCAGTACGTATATATATAGGTGACTATATAAAAAAAAAATTTTAAAAGTTTGATGCCACTGAGTTAACAGTGGGTTAAATACACCTGTTTCTAGACAGCTTGCTTAATGCAAATAACAATGTTTAAAATAGCAGTTGGTGTATCATTAATGAATGAATTGTAGTTTTCAGAGCTTTCATTTGTGTCGGGTAGAAACTTTTATGAATTGACAAATTGGCAGTATCTAACTTGATTTTCATTGTATACAGAACTTAAACTTGTTTGGTTTCCCCATTGTTTGTTGAATTCCAGAAGAAATATTTGTGAGAAATTAAAAAAGATAAAGTCCCTCTGGATATTTCATGTAATACCTTGGCATTTGTATTTATAGTTTACAAGTTTTAATTTCACTTCCTAAATAAAAAATAATTTAAAAAATGCAGAAGAACTTTGTAAATCTGAATGTGATTGATCCAGATTAAGTGGATTCTTTCACTTTGGGGGGGGGTCTAGAACATTTTACTTTTCTTGTCTTTTTGAACCATATGGGGTAATTCCTGTCATAAGGAGCTACACTTACAATGTAATGGGAAAGGGCAAGGAGGTAAGAGGTGACCTCCTTAGAGCTATAATCAATCCTTAGAAAACACCCAAAACCTGCTTTTGTCTAGGGCAATGAGTATGGCAGTTTTCCCAGTGAATAAACATACATGTAGAATTGGTGCTTCCTTGGGAAAGGCTGAACTTAAGTTATATGGAGAAATCGACCTAGAAAAAGGTGTCAGACAAAACATGGGTGCAGGATTTTTTTTTCTATGCACTTCTACATTGTGTATGTGCAGGTGGTTTGTGGGGTTGTGTTTTTTAAAATATTTTAGGGGGGAGGAAAGCTGCACAAGTGTCAATACACTAGAGAATAATGCGGTTTGTTTTTTCTCTTTAATGATCTGCATCTTTTAAGAAGCTAACCTAGTCTTAGAAGTTGAGCACTGCTCTAGCTTTAGTAGGGTTTTCTTTAAGGTTTCCTTAAAACCAACCATGTATGATTTGAGATGAGCCTAAGGAATTCCTGCTGTAAAAGGAGCTGTTGGTTTGAGTCTTATGTCTTTGCCTCTGTCCTCACCCTCTTTCCCCTACTGGCCTAGTGCTGAAAAGCTGCCTGTCTCCTGAGGACTGTGCTGGGGTTTTCTGTTAGGGGAGGGATGTAGGAGAATATTGATAGCACAATAGTCCTTACACTTGTACTTCAAAAATAGTTTAGTAATACAGATTGTACAAACTGAAACCATTTATTCTTTATGGAGGCCTTTTTTTAAAGGCTGACTGCTACGTACAGAAACTGCTGCATTTGAAATGTAGCCCTTAAGGCATGGGTTCTGTAGCAGCATTCACTGATAGGTGCATGTTTCTATACATTATGTCTGAAATTAACTTAAAATGTCTAGAAATCATGATTTTTTTTGACTGCTTGGTGCATGAGTTACCAACCATTGCACAGCCAGAGAAGGCAAAGGTGTGTGTTTTTAAGTAGGTTTGTATGACTCCATTAAGTCAAAACCAATGTTACATTGTATTGTATAAGCAACCTACAGTTTATTTTAAGGGAATGATGTAACTATAAAGCTGTGAGCTGGTTCGTGGAGCTCGCAGGCAGGCACTACTAGCACGACAGCCTACCCCAGCTGCCCCCCGCGTGCCTGCCCAGTGGCGGGCGATGCGGTTTCCCCTGCACCGCGCTAGAAGGGCGGGGCGGTGGGGCGTCGTACAGGGGCTGGTAATTGTGGGTTGTGCGAGGGGTTGTCGCGTCCTTGGTAGCTGTTTTCCTGTGCTTGTAAGGGAGGAGTACTTTCGGTCGTACCGCTTCTTGCTGCCTCTGAAGGTCTGGCTACGGAAGCGAGGGCTGTGATGGAGCCGGCCTGCGCGAGGCGGTCAGGGGGCCGGGCGGCGGGGCAGGTGTGCTGTGGGGCTGCTTCCCGTCAGTGTCCTCGCGGGGTGGGGAGGAAACATGAAGGAAAAGGCAGCCTTGAAAATGTCTCCTGATGAAAATGCCTTCTTGAAAATGTTTTCTACCTTCAGATACGAGGCCGAGCATGGTGCTGTTCACGTTCCACACACACCCCACCCCCGGAGTCTGCCAACTTCATAGCAGACAGCAGCTAGATGTCTTTGTGGACGTCTTATTTGTGACTAATTTGATTATTTCTTTCTATTAAAAAGACTTTCAGAAATGTCTGTAGTCACCTGTTCATGGCTTCTATTATTTCACATATATTCTTAAAATAAATTTCATATTGTCATGATAAATGAGAAAACCATGCTTAAACCAAGAATCCTCTGGGTTGATCTAGTAGTACTAAAGCAGCTCCGCTAAATCTGAAAAAACATGCTTCTGAAAGCAGAATTCTAGTACTCACTGTTGTCATTTCATAAGAAAAAAAAATCTGTAGGTTTAGGTGGAAGTTTTAATTAAATTCCTCTATATTTGTGTGTAAACTAAAAGGAAGTTTGTATGAAGATACTTTTTGTAAATGCACAGCGATTAGGAGCTAAGGTAAAGCATAGGTCTATACTAATGACTACGTTTGCCTCGTATGCTATATAAACACCATGCTGAAATATGAGGACTAAGCAGATGAGAAAAAATTACATGCAATCATGGTACCTTTCTTCCTTTTTATATATTGGAAATTGTTATCTATAGAAGGGAACGCTATGTACAAACACAAATTTAGTTTTAAGCAACGATTTGAGTGTAATCATCACTTAACTCTTAAGAACAACCAAGTATTAATAGACTTTTAAATCTTAGTTGTAGTATGAATGCTCTCATCTGTAGTAGGTCATTCTATTAGATCTTTAGAATATGGTATGATAGCCTAAACATCTTATTTTTACTTTTCTGAAGGAATACCTATTACCAGAGCATTGTATTATGCCACTATGACACTTGACCAAGTTTCACTCTGACACAGAAGTCCCTATGCCTTTGATTGAAGAGAGCAATTGTGTGCTGAATTAAAATGGAACAGTTCTGTTGGAGAGGTTTGGAGGCTCTTTCCTCACCTGTGTTAAAGTGAGTAAGAAAAGTGCTTAGAAACTACTATATTTAGTAGTGGAAATTTTTCCTTCTTACAGAGATGAAGAAATATTTGAGGTAAGTTAGTTCTAACACTGAGTTTTTTATGATAAGAACTTACTCCTTACTGATTGTGGCTTTAAAGGATAGCTGTTGTCTATGAAAATTCTTCTGAAAGGATAGTTCAGAACTGATCTAAAATTTGTGAATTGTTGGGGGGTTTTAATCCAGAAAATGGTAGGTGAACAGCAACGTTTATGTGGACGTTAACGTATACAAAAGTGAAATAAGAAAAATTACCATTATTTTAACATTTTGCTTCAAATCAACAGAGATGGTCTAGATAACAAAAAGAAAATCAGACTTTGAAACTGTTGGTTTTAATATGTAAATTGGTATTAGTAGTAAAAATAGGGAAGAAGGGTTTTTTAAATAATACTTTTGGACCAAAGTATACTCTTTTTTTTGTTTGTTAAAATGGGGTAAATGGGGATTTAATTTCTCTCTGAAAACAAAATCTCACAGTTTACTAACGATAAAAGAATCTTGCTTGTCTTAAGTTCTTGAAATCTGGTTTTGTTAGTATTCATAAGTCAGTCCTGAACTAGCCAGGAATGTATTTCTTAAGACAAGATGCTTTTTTTCCAGAGGAAAGCCATTTTTTCATATGCTGTCTCTGTCTTCATCACTCTTGTAATTAATTATCAGGGTTATGCTTGTATCCCTTCAAAGGAGATGATGTTCTGTAAATATCATGTTTTCAGTAGCCATTGTTGTCAGCTAATAAAACTGGCTAGCAGGCAGAGCTCAGCCTCTTCCGGCTATTGCCTGTTAGAGCCTTCACATCCAATGTTTTTGTCTCATCTTGGGCCTGCTCTGACAAGCTTTTACCCCTGTATTATGATACTGTCTGAGGTCCCAATTGGATCAGGACTCCATTGTACCCCTTAGAAATATACATAATGTTTGAGATAAATTCTGCCTGAAAAGTCAGTCGGGTTTTTGGGGCTTTTTTATTTATTTAAGCTTTACCTTTCCTCCCTTACACCTCTTTTTCTTCCTTTATCTTTAGGTTTTCTGCAGCTAATGAAGGAAATGAGACTGGTAGAATTGTGACAATGTACAACTACTGTGAATCCACACTATAATTAATATTGATTCAATAGATTTTGCATGAATGACTACATGAATGACCAGAATTAATCCCAAATATCATACTTCTGTCAGGGCTGACAGTATACTGAAGCTTTTTGAAATAGTTTGCTTGAAAGGAAAAAGCTGCTGGGAAGTAAATAGTCTGTTTGGTATTTTCTGTGTCACTGTTTTTGCCTATACAGACAAACTATTAAGCATCGGTGACATATGTAGCTACTCCTGTGTTCAGTTCCATCTATGGTAGTATTCAGCTGTTATATCATTACGTCCAAAAGACTTTATTCTAATGATAATACAGCCTATACTAATAGTCTGTGCAGTCTTTTCAAGATAACTCCCTGGAAAACACCATTCACTGGAGCTTTGAGCCTATTGCATTTATCAGTTAAAACTACTCTTTAGTAGGTGGCATCATTTTATTTTCCTTTGTCTCCTACCGTGAAATAAGATATTATGTTTACATGAGAAGTCAGAGGTTCTCTCTAATATTTGAAGTTACTAGTTTAATTCTTTGGGATTTTTTTAATATATGAAATATTTTTATGACAGTTTTTGTTATCAAAAAGGATTTTTTCCAAGTAAAGTAATAAATAGAATATTTTTCTTATATTTATAGTGACTGTATTCATTGATGTAATGTCTTACATGAGATGGTGCTGAGTGCTTTATGAAGCAAGGCTCCCTAAAAGCAGCAGCAGACTACAGAATGAAAAGCTGTTCCAAAAATGATCCTAGACCATAAGCATTGACATAGTAGTAAAGCTTATTGCACAAATATGGAAGCTGTTTTTTCTGCTTTTACTAAGCAAGTTGTGTGTTTTGAAAGTGGCTGAAATAATGTAGACCAACTTTACACTCTACTTGTAAAAACAAACAAAAACACACTAATATCAGATGACTGGGATCATATTATCAACATTGTTTCTGTGGCAGCAGGTTGAGATCTCACAAGTAAGACTTTGACTTCAATACAGGATTAGGAGGGAACTGAACATAAGATGAAATATCCCAAAACAAACCAGTGTTTTTCAGTAACTCTCAGTAATAGAAATATGTATGATAATAAAATAAATCCTTCAGTAGAATCATACTGTCACAGACTACTACAACTCTCCTATGTTCTGACCTCCTAGGGGAAATTGTAAAATTGAGACAATTCTTTGGCTATATGTTTTACCAAATATATACACAAAACACTTTTCAAAATTACACATCACTGAATGTAATTATATAAGTTGCCTATGTTCTTTTGCTTCTGAAAAGTAAATTGCAAACAAAAAACAACCACCACCACCTCCCCCTCCAACCTTTTTATCCTTGTATGGATTTTTCGTATTTAAATGCTGTGCTGAATTTGGTAGAAGTTATTTGGACTGCCATAGTCACATATTCAGGATTTTCATGCCCTGACACATATGCAGTGGAGTCCTTTCAGAGCTTCCAGTCATTGACGTTGCATGTATGTACCTTTATTTCCCATCATCTAGGACTATGTAAAATTTTAGTGATCCCCCTATTCTCTGATTTTTGTACTAGCTGTACTATCACACTTTGATCTTCTACCAACGCAATACTCCTCCTTTCCCTTCATATCAGTAGGTCAGAATTGGTCATGTCTCTTGATACTGGCTCATTGCACTGGAGAGGAGATGCAAGTGTCCCCATGTTTGGTAGCTTTTCCTGGAAAGTGAGGGTGTTCTCAAAAAAGCAGTTTAGTTGTATTGCCATCAGGTAAAATGCTCCATTTTGGACAAATGATACTATCTTTGAAACATAGTATCATCCACCTGAGGCTTTCATTGCCTTCTGTTGAAAAGAATAGTGGAAAATTTTGCTAGAAATGCTAAGTAGTGTTTTTCATATATAGAATTTTATACAAACTTCAGAAGTTCTTTGCAGCATAAAAATTAACAATAATTGAAACAATGAAATTATAAATTCATGTGCTTGATGAGAAAGTCCAGACAGTATTTTTCTTCCAAGTTAAATTGCTGCATGAGGTGAAAAGTTCCATTTGAATTCTTACCTCCTCTGCTATTGCAAAATGTTGTAGTTCTGGAGTCTATCAATTCTTTACTTGTATAAAAAAAATCTTAATGCTATCAAAAGAGCAATGTCCTTGGTTTTCATTAGCTTCAGGGCAGTAGGAGCTATAATGGGATTTGGTCTATTAATTATTTATTTCCTGTTGTGATGTTTTAAATGGTATTTTATTATTTAACATACAACATTGTCTATAGTATTCTCTAGAAGTAATTTTGTGCATCTATGCCAAGTAGGGAATGAAGTACAGAGAAAGAAACAGTTTTCAAAATGTTTGCAGAAGTTGCTGTTCTGTGAAACAGGACATCTTGTTCTCAGTGGTTTTGGAGAATAGCACTTAATGACAAAAATATGCTTTGTTCTCAGGTATAGTCTTGTACTGTGTCTGGCTAGGATGGAGTTAATTTTCTTCATAGCAGCCTACATGGTGCTGTGTTTTGTATTTGTGACTAAAACAGTGTTGATAACACACCAATGTTTTAGCTATTGCTGAACAGTGTTTGCACATTGTCAAGGCCTTTTCTTTTTCTCACTCTGCTTCCCAGCGAAAAGGCTGGGGGTGCACAAGAAGTTGGGAGGGGACACAGCTGGGACAGCTAATACCAACTGACCAAAGGGATATTCCGTACCATATGACGTTGTGCTCAGCAATAAAAGCTCAGAGAAAGGAGGAGGAAGGGGCGACAGTCGGAGTTATGGTATTTGTCTTCCCAAGTAATTGTCACGAAAATTTTGCAACTGGCCCATACCGACTGAGGAGAGAGGCTAGGACACAAAGTATAGAATTACAAGAATCATTCTTTATTCATGCGCATGAGGTGTCCCATTCAAATTGGGGCACCCGGAATGTGGTTTTATACAGGGTTCTTATACCTTTCAAGCATTCAGGTACAACATGATTTGACCAATCACTACTTAACACACACACACTACTGTTTTGCAAAGCAACTCTAATTCTATGGCATCATCATCCATCTGCTGCTTTCTTGATCTAGACATCTCTGGAGTCGATCTTGCTATGGTTACTTATCTATGATGCCAGATAATGGGAGGGTTTCACAGAGGTGTTAGAGGGGCTAGGATGCTGGCGTTATCTCAGTAGTCCAGGGGTATCCTTTATTCTTCAGGGTGGGGCCTGTCCTTCTCCTTGCAATGAGCTGGGGTTCTTTAGTCATGCTTACTTAAGCATGACTATGCAGTACACAGTGTAAACTATATATATTTTTATTGTGGTGGGTTGACCTTGGCTGGATGCTAGGTGCCCACCAAGCCGCTCTATCACTCTCCCTCTTCAACTGGACAGGGGAGAGAAAATATGACAAAGGGCTTGTGGGTCGAGATATGGACAGGATCACTCACCAATTACCGTCACGGGCAAAACAGGCTTGACTTGGGCTAATTAATTTAATTTATTGCCAATTAATAACAGAGTAGGATAATGAGAAATAAGAACAAATCTTAAAACACCCTCCCCCCACCCTTCCCTTCTTCCCAGGATCAACTTCATTCCCAATTTTCTCTACCTCCTCCCCTCTGAGCAGTGCAGGGGGACAGGGAATGGGGGTTGCGGTCAGTTCATTATGCGTTTTCTCTGCCTCTCCTTCCTCCTCATGCTCTTCCCCTGCTCCAGCATGGAGTCCCTTCCACAGCATACAGTCCTTCACAAACTGCTCCAATGTGAGTCCTTCCCACAGGCTGCAGTTCTTCACGAGCTGTTCCAGCATGGGTCCTTTCCATGGGGTGCAGTCCTTCAGGAGCAGACTGCTCCAGCGTGGGTCCCCCCCAGGGCTGCATGTCCTGCCAGAAGATCTGCTCCAGCATGGGCTCTCCACAGTGTCACAGCCTCCTTCAGGCACATCCACCTGCTCTGGTGTGGAGTCCTCTATGGGTTGCAGGGTGGATATCTGCTCTACTGTTAACCTCCATGGGCTGCAGGGGGACAGCCTGATTCACCATGTGTTGGACCCCGGACTTGTCCAGACTTGGTGCCAAATGGAGAAATCACCGTGAGTCAGTAGGGAGTAGCAGGGTTTGACTTGAAATGCTTATCTTGCAAGATAAGACATACTGGCGCGGTCTAAAGCTGCTGAATGACACCTGGGGTGAGGTGAAGGTCTCGCAGCCTGATGTTGCTTTAGTAAAGCTAGAAAGACCCTGGTAAATCTGCACCGAATTCCCCGGCCCCCATACTGACTCATTGGGCCCCACTGACCTTGCAAGTTGCAAGCCTTGCTAAGAGCCAATCGGCACATGATAATTGACTTAGTCCCACCTTGCAAGAGTATAAGTTTGGCCTTTTGAATCCTCCATTTTGAGAATGAGAACTCCAACTACCGGACGGGTTGACGGGCCTGGACCTCTCTCCTCCCCAAGCAGGGATGCCTCTTTGGTAAGATTTGTGCCTCTGACTACATCGGATGTTATCCGGGAAAGTATCTCTAACAAAAGCACTGAACTGTTAACTCAAGCTCGATTTTTGCAGTAAGTGTATTTATCAATGGCAATTCCAAATTTGTTATATTTGTCGCCTTAATAAATTATCTATCTTTTCAACTTTGCAAAGCTGTTTCAGTGAAAGTCTTTGAGAAGGCTCTGACAAGAAAATGTTGACTCTGATAAGTGGCTATACACACAATCCTTTAGACATAAACCATTGACCAAGTCTGAGACTAAGACTGGACCTAGCCGCACCTAGACTCCTCTCTGAGAAGGAGTTTAGAAAGCAAGGGGGTCTTTTCTGAACTTCATGACTCAATGGGAGGGCCTCCCCAGCCATGTGTCAGACTCATACCCCTAACGCGACACCATGGTCTTCACCATGGGCTGCAGGGGAATTTCTGCTCTGGTGCCTGGAGCACCTCCTCCCCCTCCTTCTTCACTGACCTTGGTGTCTGCAGGGTTGTTTCTCTTACATGTTCTCACTCCTCTCTTCCAGCTGCTGTTGTTCAGCAGTTTTTTTCCCCCTTCTTAAATATGTTATCACAGAGGCGCTACCACCGTCGATGATTGGCTCAGTTTTGGCCAGCAGTGGGTCTGTCTTGGAGCTGGCTGGAACTGACTCTATCAATCAGACACATGGGAAGCTTCTAGCATCTTCTCACAGTAGCCACCCCTGCAGCCCCCCTGCTACCAAAACCTTGCCACACAAACCCAATACATACATACATATATCTCTCTTAAGAAAGTTCACACAATTTCATACTATAAAGACTAACTGGTACAAAAGGAATGAGATTTTACTAACATAACTATTATGCATGCTGAGCCCCTGCTTTCCAGGAAAGTGGCTAAACTTCTGCCTGACAATGGGAAGTAGTGAGTGAATGCCTTACTTTGCTTGACTTGCACGCACAGCTTTGCTTCACTTATTAAACTTTCTTATTTCAACCCACAAGTTTTTTCCCTTTTGCCCTTCCAATTCTCTCCCCCATTCCACTGTGGGGGAGGTGAGCCAGCAAGCAACTGGTTGGGGGCTTACCTGCCAGCTAGGGCCAACCCACCACAAGCCTGTATTGCATCTTGACAATAAAGTAAAATTAAATTAGCTTAAAAAATGTCATTTGTAAATTGTGACTATGAAGGAGGGTTGTGGAATAAAACTGGAAATAAATGGAATCCCAATCTTTTTGTATTTAAGATTAGTGCAAAGACCTGCACCTGGGGAGGAACAACCCCAGGCACCAAGATAGGATGGGGGCTGACAATCTGGAAAGCAGCTTAGCAGAAAAGGACCTGGGGGTCCTGGTGGACACCAGGTTGAACATGAGCCAGCAATGTGCCCTTGCAGCAAAGGCGGCTAATGGTATCTTGGGCTGCATTAGGAGTGTTGCCAGCAGGTCGAGGGAGGTGATCCTTCCCCTCTACTCAGCACTGGTGAGGCCACACCTGGAGTCCTGTGTCTAGTTCTGGGCTCCCCAGTACAAGCAAGACATGGACATACTGGAGGGAGTCCAACGAAGGGCTACAAAGATGATGAAAGGACTGCAGCATCTCTCCTATGAGGAAAGGCTGAGAGAGCTGGGACTGTTTAGCCTGGAGAAGAGAAGGCTCAGGGGAGATCCCATCAGTGTATATGAATACCTGAAGGGAGGGTGCAAAGAAGATGGAGCCAGGCTCTTGTCAGTGGTGCCCAGTGACAGAACCAAAGGCAACTGGCACAAATTGAAACACAGGAGGTTCCATCTGAACATAGGAAACACTTTTTTTACTGAGGGTGACCGAGCACTGGAACAGGTTGCCCAGCGAGGTTGTGGAGTCTCTCTCCTTAGAGATATTAAAAAACCATTGTATTGGCTTTGTGTGGCAAGGTTTTGGTAGCGGGGGGGGGGGGGGGGGGGGGGGGTGTTACAGGGGTGGCTTCTGTGAGAAGCTGCTGGACGCTTCCCCTGTGTCCGACAGAGCCCATACCAGCTGGCTCTAAGACGGACCCGCCGCCAGCCAAGGCTGAGCCAATCAGCGATAGTGGTAACGCCTCTGTGATAACATTTTTAAGAAGGAAAAAAAGTTGGGACAGACGAAAAACGGCAGCCGGAGAGAGGAGTGAGAACATGTAAGAGAAACACCCCTGCGGACACCAAGGTCAGTGAAGAAGGAGGGGGAGGGGATGCTCCAGGCGCCGGAGCAGAGATTCCCCTGCAGCCCATGGTGAAGACCATGGTGAGGCAGGCTGTCCCCCTGCAGTCCATGGAGGTCCACGGTGGAGCAGATATCCACCTGCAGCCCGTGGAGGACCCCACGCCGGAGCAGGTGGGTTCCCGAAGGGGGCTGTGACCCCGTGGGAACCCCGTGCTGGAGCAGGCTCCTGGCAGGACCTGCGGATCTGTGGAGAGAGGAGCCCACGCTGGAGCAGGTTTTCTGGCAGGACTTGTGACCCTGTGGGGGACCCACGCTGGAGCAGTCTGTGCCTGAAGGGCTGCACACCGTGGAAAGGACCCATGCTGGAGCAGTTCGTGAAGAACTGCAGCCCGTGGGAAGGACTCACATTGGAGAAGTTCGTGGAGGACTGTCTCCTGTGGGTGGGACCCCACGCTGGAGCAGGGGAAGAGTGTGATGAGTCCTCCCCCTGAGGAGGATGAAGCGGCAGAAAATAACGTGTGATGAACTGACCGTAAACCCCATTCCCCGTCCCCCTGTGCCGCTGGGGGGGGGTTGGTAGAGAATCCGGGAGTGAAGTTGTGCCCGGGAAGAAGGGAGGGGTGGAGGGAAGGTGTTCTGAGATTTGGTTTTATTTCTCATTACCCTACTCTGGTTGATTGGTAATAAATTGAGTTAATTTTCCCCAAGCTGAGCCTGTTTTGCCTGTGACAGTAATTGGTGAGTGATCTCTCCTGTCCTTATCTTGACCCACAAGCTCTTTGTTATATTTTCTCTCCCCTGTCCAGCTGAGGAGGGGGAGTGATAGAATGGCTTTGGTGGGCACCTGGCATCCAGCCAGGGTCAACCCATCACAACCATCTAGATACAGTCCCAAGGAACTGGCTCTAGGTGTCCATGCTTGAGCAGGTGTGTTAGACCAGATGACCTCCAGAGGTCCCTTCCAACCTCAACCATTCCGTGATTCTGTGATTTGGCCAGTGGTGGGGCTGTTGCAGAGCCGTCTGGAACTGGCTGTGTCTGGCATTGGGCAGCCCCTGACCTCTTCTCACAAAGGCCACCCTTGCAGTTGCCTGCTGCTACCAAAATCTTGCCACATACACCCAATACAGACCTTTAGATGGAAGACAACATGAGTCTAAGTAAATTAGAGACAAGTATTTCACTTCAGGATAAGTTTTCTGATGTCAGCATTGTAAACTTTCTATCCCTTTTTATTTCTCACAATCTTCCCATTTTCTTACACTGCTTACTTCTTACAGAAATTAGTGTTGCATTTTCTAATGCCTTTTGCCAATTTTTCTTTTTTTTTCTTTTAGAAAAAAGAGGGATTCAGGCTTTTCTTCTCTTTATATACACTACTCTCTTCTATCTGCTGAACTCTGTCTTTATTCTGCCTGTTTTGCTGCTATCCTCTCTTCATATCCTTTTGAATGCTTGTCTCCCATGTGCATCACCTGAACTGAATCATGCAGGAAAATGCCTGTTTGCAACGTTACCTTTTTCAGTTTTCTGAGTCTCTCTTGTCAACCCTCAGGAATCCAACTTTCTCAAAACCATTTTCCATTTCCTAAAAAAAATCAAGGGTACTTAAATTGCAGCTGTTCCACTAGCTCTGAGAATCACAGACAACTATGCTTTCAAATCTTTTTGCCAGATTTTTCATTACTGTTTTTATTCTCCTTCCTTTTGGTTGACAATTCTTCCCTGGTTGATTTGGCTCTGTCATCACTTTCTTGCTTAATTCTGCTTCTCAGCTACAATGGATTATTGCCTTACTAGCACAGAACTAGTCTTTCATGCCCTCTGCTATGTCACGACCCCCACTCCTAACTTTGGGTTCAAATAATGGATATTCAGAATAATCTTAACACACTTTGAATCTTAAACATCTGTAGTCTCTTGCAGCTTCCACATCGGACAGTGTACAGGGGTGATGATGAATTGCTAGGAAATGGAGTAGGAGAAGTGTAAGGCCTATGTAGAAAACTAGCATGAATGTAAAGGCTGGAAGCCTGGAATGTGCTATGAACAGTTCTGTAATTTAACCAGCACCAGTGTTTCATGCCCACAATGAAAAATGCAGAAGCAGGGCAGGGAAACCAGAACACACGTCCTGAACTACATTTTTTCTTGCTATGGAGTTAGGTCCGGATGCCCCTTTGGATGAAGAAGAAGGGGCAGAAAGGAAAACTGAAAGGGAATGGGAGTTGAAAGGGCCCACATGTCTCGTGGACTTTATTCAGTTGTTTATGGACACAAAGTTTCGGGGCTACACAGTCCTAGTGCATAATGCCAAAGGCTATGATGGCTACTTTGTTGTTAGTCAGCTTCTGAAGGAAAAAATGGATGTGCATTTAATCCCCCAAGGTGGTAAAGTACCCAGCCTGAGTTTCACAGACTCTTTAAAATTTTACCCATGAAACTAAGCAGCCTTCCCCAAGCTTTCAGTACCAAGGGTTGCAAAGGTTATTTCCCTCCTTTTTTTTCCAACACTGCTGAAACTCAAAGTTATGTGGGCCCTCTTCCACCACTGCAATATTATGGGGTGGACAGCATGATGCTTGAGGAGAAAAAGCAATTCTTAGCATGGCACACAAGTAAGCAGGAGAAGATTTTTGACTTGCAAAAAGAACTGAGTTACTATTGCCAGCAAGACGTAAAAATTTTGAGGGAGGCCTGCCAATTATACAAGAATGAGATTATGGTGATGACCCATCGCACATTCTATGAGAAAGAGGGTGATGAAAAGGTGAAGGCTTATTGCTGTATAAATCCCTTTCACTACACTACA
The DNA here is from genome assembly GCF_026419915.1 of Harpia harpyja. Lineage (NCBI taxonomy): Eukaryota > Metazoa > Chordata > Aves > Accipitriformes > Accipitridae > Harpia > Harpia harpyja. The sequence continues at coordinate 6,365,772 of NC_068968.1, read as the reverse complement.
CTGGCCTCTGCTTGCATGGCCACGTACTGCTTTATGTTCCTTAAACCTAACACGGTAGCAATCCTCCCTCCAGATGGCTCTCATCAGAGGAAAAAGAGCTATTCAACCGCCTCTATTCAATAGCTTATTTATGTGCCCGAAAAGGAAAATATTCAAATCTGTCATGCATTACAAGATGGTGAATATCAAGTAGGATCCTACTTCTTGGATGGCTATGCAGTCGTTAATGGGGTGCTGACAGCTTTTGAATTTAATGGATGCTTTTTCTATGGCTGTATCAAATGCTACCATGAAAATGACTGGAATCCTTTGACAGGGGCCACCTCCGGATATTTGTATTACACAGCACAACAAAAGATGGACCACTGAAAGAGAGTGGGTTTTAACATCAGCTCTCTATGGGAGCATGAGTGGGTCGCTATGACAAAATCAGATGGGGAGCTTGCAGAGTTATCAGCCAAGATCATAGAATCATAGAATCATTTAGGTTGGAAAAGACCTTCAAGATCATAGAGTCCAACCATCAACCATGCCCACTAAACCATGTCCTGAAGTACCCCGTCTACTCGCTTTTTGAATACCTCCAGGGATGGTGACTCAACCGCTTCCCTGGGCAGCCTATTGCAATGTCTGACAACCCTCTCAGTAAAAAAATTTTTCCTAACATCTAACCTAAATCTCCCTTGCCGCAACTTGAGGCCATTTCCTCTCGTCCTATCTCCAGACACCTGACAGAAGAGACCAACACCCACCTCACTACAACCCCCTTTCAGGTAGTTGTAGAGAGCGATAAGGTCTCCCCTCAGCCTCCTCTTCTCTAGACTAAACAGCCCCAGCTCCCTCAGCCGCTCCTCATAAGACTTGTGCTCCAGGCCCCTCACCAACTTGGTTGCCCTTCTCTGGACACGCTCCAGCACCTCAATGTCTGTCTTGTAGTGAGGGGCCCAAAACTGAACACAGGACTCAAGGTGTGGCCTCACCAGTGCCGAGTACAGGGGAACAATCACCTCCCTGCTCCTGCTGGCCACACTATTTCTGATACAGGCCAGGATGCCGTTGGCCTTCTTGGCTGCCTGGGCACACTGCTGGCTCATATTCAGCCAGCTGTCAACCAGCACCCCCAGGTCTTTCTCTGCCGGGCAGCTTTCCAGCCACTCTTCCCCAAGCCTGTAGCGCTGCATGGGGTTGCTGTGACCCAAGTGCAGGACCCGACACTTGGCCGTGTTGAACTTCATACGATTGGCCTCAGCCCATCGATCCAGCCTGTCCAGATCTCTCTGTAGAGCCTCCCTACCCTCAAGCAGATCGACCCTGCCTCCCAACTTGGTGTCATCTGCAAACTTGCTGAGGGTGCACTCAATCCCCTCATCCAAATCATTGATAAAGATATTAAACAGAACGGGGCCCAACACCGAGCCCTGGGGAACACCACTTGTGACCCGCCGCCAACTGGATTTCACCCCATTCACCACAACCCTCTGGGTTCGTCCATCCAGCCAGTTTTTCACCCAGCGAAGAGTACACTTGTCCAACCCATGAGACGCCAGCTTCTCAAGGAGTATGCCATGAGAGACAGTGTCAAAGGCCTTGCTGAAGTCAAGGTAGATAACATCCACAGCCTTTCCCTCATCCACCAGGCGGGTCACCTGGTCATAGAAGGAGATCAGGTTGGTCAAGCAGGACCTGCCTTTCATGAACCCACGCTGACTGGGCCTGATCCCCCTCTTATCCTGGACTTGCCATGTGAGTGCTCTCAAGACAAAGCGTTCCATAATCTTCCCCGGTACCGAGGTCAGGCTGACAGGCCTGTAGTTCCCCGGATCCTCCCTCCGACCCTTCTTGTAAATGGGAGTCACATTGGCAAGCCTCCAGTCCTCTGGGACCTCCCCTGTTGATCAGGATCACCAATAGATGATGGAGAGTGGCTTGGCAAGGACCTCCGCCAGTTCCTTCAGTACTCTTGGATGGATCCCATCGGGTCCCATAGATTTGTGAGTGTCCAGATGGCGTAGTAGGTCACTAACTATTTCCTCCTGGATTAAGGGGGGTATATTCTGCTCTTCATCCTCACCTTCCAGCTCAGGGGGCGGAGTACCCTGAGGATAACTGGTCTCCCTATTAAAGACCGAGGCAAAGAAGGCATTAAGTACCTCAGCCTTTTCCTCATCTCTGGTTGCTACGTTCCCTTCTGTATCCATTAAAGGAAAGATATTCTCCTTGGGATTCTTTTTACTGTTAACATATTTGTAAAAACATTTTTTGTTGTCCCTTACGATAGTGGCCAGATTGAGTTCTAGCTGAGCTTTTGCCTTTCTAATTTTCTCTCTGTATGATCTAACAAGATCCCTGTACTCCTCCCAAGTTGCCCGCCCTTTCCTCCAGAGATGATAAACTCTCCTTTTTTTCTTGACTCCTAGCAAAAGCTCCCCATTCAGCCAGGCCAGTCGTTTTCCTCGGCGGTTCGACTTGCGGCACATGGGAATAGCCTGGCCCTGAGCCATTAAGATTTCCTTCTTAAAGAATGTCCATCCCTCCTGGACCCCTTTGCCCTTCAGGACCGTCTCCCAAGGGACTCTCTCAACCAGTGCCTTGAAGAGGCCAAAGTTAGCCCTCCAGAAGTCCATAGTGGTGGTTTTGCTGGCCACCTTCCTTGCCTCACCAAGAATGGAAAATTCCATCATTTCATGGTCGCTAAGCCCAAGACGGCCTCCGACCATCACACCTCCCACCAATCCTTCCCTGTTCGTAAACAGTAGATCTAGCAAGGCTCCTCCCCTGGTTGGCTCACCTACCAGCTGTGTCAGGAAGTTATCTTCCACACACTCCAGGAACCTCCTAGATTGTTTACTCACTGCTGTGTTGTATTTCCAGCAGACGTCTGGAAAGTTGAAGTCCCCCACGAGGACAAGGGCACACGATTCTGAGACTACTGCCAGCCACTTGTAGAATGATTCATCCGTCTCTTCAACCTGGTCGGGTGGTCTATAACAGACTCCCAGCACAATATCTGCCTTATTGGCCTTCCCTCTCATCCTCACCCATAAGCACTCCACCTTGTCATCACAATCGTGTAGCTCTGTACAGTCAAAACACTCCCTAACATAGAGACCCACCCCACCACCTCTTCTGAAGAGCTTATAGCCATCCATTGCTGTAGGAGTCAATTATATGGAACTTAGTGACTGGGTCTGAAAGTAGAGTACACGAGAGCATTCCAGACGCCTTTAGAAGGCCTTGAACAGGGTAAACAAGAAGACAAAAAAAGAAAGTTACCAATTAGAAGAACACAGGTGCACATTCCACGATAAAGGGAACTTGGCACAAACAACCTCAATTCGGCAGTTTATCTTGACCAATTAGACTGAGACAAGTTTCGCATGTTTTGATTGATATAACCAATTATGCCTTATGTTTATGCGCGTGTACAGAGTGGTGTGACCAATTATGCCTTATGTTTATGCACGTGTACAGAGTAGTATAACCAATTATGTTTTATGTTTATGCGCGTGGACACTGTATGCTTGCACACAGCAAACAATCAGAGCTTTTGAGGAACTTAGAGAATTGTATAAGAATGGTCTGCTATGCTCAATAAACTGGCGACTTTGATCATCATATTGGTGTGCTGTCGTCCGTCCCCGCATGGAATTTCTCTACATCTGGCGACTCCGACGTGATCCGGTAAGGAACAAGAGGGGAACGCTAACGACTGAAAAGGCGGGGGAGATTGCCGCGGATGCCGGTGGGCTTAGAAGAAAGCGCCGGGCTGCTCGAGAGAGGCAGGAATCGTAAGCTTACGTGATAAAAGGCGGCATGGGTATTGCAGCATCTGCGAAGGAAAAGGCAGCCGTAAAGACATTTATGAGGCTGGTTGAAAAAACAGACGGGAGGATCCTGACTGAAAGACCGGCTTCCCCGGCTGGTGTGCCCATAGAGGCAGATAAGACAGCGCTGTCGTTTTTTCGCCCGTTGAGGTGAGGACTCGCCCGTAAAGGAGGTGAGCGGTCAGGGGAGGAGATGGGGTCTACGCTTTCCAAAGAAGAAGTGGTAGTTAAGCTCCTCCAACATATACTCTCAAAGAGAGGCATAAAATATGATGAAGCTTGTTTAAAGCGGCTTTTACAATGGAGCAAGGACAGAAACCTTTTAATTAGTGTGGGTACAGCTTTTGAGCTTAGTACCTGGGAAGCTATCGGAACCTCCCTATGGGATGAAATTAGTGACGGGTCTAAAGAAGTTAAAGGTCTTGCAACTTTATGGAAAGTAATTAAGACAACTCTGCAAGAAATAAAAGCAGATCATAAAGCGGCTGCGTCTGCTTTTGCTGCTCTCTCTCCCACCGCAAGCGAAGGAGAAACGTGGGGAGAAAAACATAATGCAGCGAGAGAGACTTTTGGAGCTTGTCCGCCTGCTCCTGTGCCCTTGATTTCTACTCCACTCCCTGGGACTGCCGGTATTAATCAGCTATCTGACAGTTCCCAAGCCTCCCTAACCGTACACTTAAAGGAAACCCTACAGAATCAGGAAGCAAGTAAAAATCTGCCTACAAGAAAACAGCCCCCAGAGATCGCCGCTCAACATGAACAAATTATACCTAGCATATACCCTCCGTTGCGTCCGTCTACACCTGGATCGCCTCAAGAGCATGAAGAGGGGCCGGAGCCTACTTCGCAGCAGTTGCAGTCAGTAATAGAAAAGCTGGCACAGCTGGAAGCTGCTGTGAAGAGAGAAAAACCGCTAACCGTATCCTTTGATGCACCCCCCTTCCCCCGCTTTCCTCCTCCTCACTGCATTTGGCCTGTTATGGGTGACACACATAAGTGAAGAATGGATGATCCAACAACCAAAACAGAATGTATGGGTAACTTTGGCAAACATAACGCATCAAGAAGCTATATGTCTTTCTGTCGCTACCCCTGAAAACCCTTTTTCTACCTCTTTGGTGGGGTTACCTCTAGACACCTGGCCAGATCCAATGCCTGAATTTTCCCTTTGTACTAACCCACAATCCTGTGTCGATAATTGGGAGGGTGTGTATGCACACCTGCCTCAAGTAATGCAGGAACCTCAAGAGTTAGAGTTGTCAGGATCAGTCATCATGAATGCCTGTGTGATGTTTAATTACACCTATAACACCACTCGAAAGGGTCAGAATGTAAATGCTATTTTGCCTGTATATAGAAATGCTACAGCTTGGTGTAACTATATCTATTCCAGAATATCACACTCCTTTTTTCTATTCCAGCTGCTTTACCTGCAGGGATGTTTTTAATTTGTGGGGATAGAGCGTGAGGGTGAATTCCATCGAAACTTAACAGGAGGCCATGTAGCCTCGGACAACTTACGTTACTAACACCCGATATCAATATGATTCACAGTAAAAGGCTCACAGTAACTGACACAGGGTTAAGTGGATGGCTAGCAAGTTTGGGAATTACGAGATGGTTGAAAGATTTGCTTATGCATGGCTTAGTTATTTTAATTGTAATATTAGCAGTTGTAATGATTGTACCACGTATCATAAAAATAATTGAACGTATGATTACAAAAGCATTTCATGTAACTTGGCTTGCACAAAAACAAAAAGGGGAAATTGTGGGAGATTTCATGGAAAATGGGGGACATTTCTTTGAGCCTGATTATTTAGAGTTAGTATAAGCAGGCCGCAGTTAGCATGAGTGGGCCAGAGTACGTGACAGCTGCAGTATGAAAGGACTTTTGAACCACCAGAAAAACAACGGACATGAGGAACTTGGACAGTGGAGCAATTAATAAACAAGATAACAGAACTGCAGAGGCAAGAAGGAGCTGCAAGAGCTTTAACGCAATTAAGAAAGCTGTCATTTCAGCTTAGAGCATTTAGCTGCAGGATGGGGACTTAGGAGTTGGTTTGTATCTTTGTTAAAAATCGGGGTTTCTTTTATTCTTGTGTATTTTATTAGGTATAATGTTGCTTTTACTGTGTTTAATTAATTGTGTCCATAGACCTTTGCAAAGGGCAATACAGCAGGTGTTAATTGATGAAAAAAAAAGGGAGTAGGGAATCTCTCTCCACAAGAAAAGTTAGCTAAAGCCACTTATGTTTTAAATTTTCTAAATCGTTGGTCTGATGCAGGCGGTCCACCGATATTTAGACACTTTTTATCCACATATCAGGAACGGCCGGAAATTAGGGATACAGGCCCACGATGGACTCCCCCTCGATTTGTACGACCATCATCATCTGGAACATCCTAGATGGTGCGGCAATATGAATACCACCTCAGCCAAAAACTAACGTGTAGGTCACCTTGGCCAACATAACAGGTCAAGATTCTCTGTGCACAACAACTTTCATATGAACAGGTATTATCTGACCTTAAAATGTGCCTTGGGACATATGGCCTAGTCATAGCTCCAGAAAAAATTCAGCTAACGGCACCATGGAAATATCTGGGTTTGCAAGTTGCAGAAGCCTCTGTTTGTCCACAAAAGTTGTCGCTACACAAAGACATACGAAATGTACATGACGTGCAAAAGCTTGTCGGAGACCTACAGTGGATTCGACCTTATTGTGGTATTACAAATACAGACTTGCAATCACTGCTGGATTTATTGCGGAGTAGCAATAGCTTAACTTCCACAAGACAACTGAGTGCACCGGGACGGCAAGCCTTGGCAGCAGTTGAACAAAAAATCACTTCATCCATGTCTGGCAGATACGTTCCTGACTTACCCATAAATTTATATGTATATAATTCAGATAAGGAAGTTGCGGGAATTTTGGGTCAGTGGGATGAACAACAGGAACAAAACCCGTTGATAATAATAGAATGGATATTCTTGCCTGCTAGCATGTCAAAAACGGTAGTCGCTAGAGTTGAAGCCTTGGGGATGTGCATTCAAAAGGCAGGACCGAGGGTGATACAAATTTCAGAGAAGCAAATGGACAAAATTATTTTGCCTATATCACTTGATATTGTGAATAATGCCATGATGAAAAATGATTGCCTTGCAGTAGCTCTGATGGGCTTTAAGGGGGAAGTGGACAATCACTATCCCCCTCACCCATTGTTTAAAACAATGTTGACATTGGAACCACGCTCTATTTGCAGTGAAAACCCATTGGAAGCAATTACTGTTTTTACTGATGCTAGCAGCAGAACAGGTAAAGCGGGATTTGTGTATCTTCAGGATGGATCTTGGAAGTCTGAAGTCATTTTGTCAGAAGGGTCAGTACAGGTGCTTGAGTTATTAGCTGTATGTTCTGTTTTCAAAAAAATGGGATAAATCACCTGTCAACATTATTTCGGATTCGCAATATGTCGTTGGGGTAGTCAGATGTATGCACAGATCCTTGCTAAAATCTGTAAGTAATGAGCAGCTATTTATGGCGTTTTTGAAATTATGGACGTTATTAGAAAAACGAACAGACTTATTTTTTATCGATCACATTCGTAGCCATACAACGTTGCCAGGATTTATTGTGGAAGGTAATGCGCGTGCGGATCGGTTGGTAGTAGCCAATGCAGACATTTGCTTAAATACACCCAAACCTGATTTATTTGGACAAGCGCTGTTATCCCATAAATTTTATCATCAGTCAGCAAAAGCACTGAGTAAGCAGTTTGACCTCCCATTGCAGCAAGCCAGAAGTATTATTGCTGCTTGCCCTGACTGCGCGAACATTCCAAACTTACAACCACAAGGGGTAAACCCCCGGGGATTATCATCATTGCAAATTTGGCAAACAAATGTTACGGAGTATCCCAGTTTTGGGAAATATAAATACGTTCATGTATCTATTGACACGTATTCGAACCTTATGTGGGCTACTGTTCATGTGTCAACTAATGCCAGATCAGTAATTAAGCACCTTTTGGCGGCATTCGCTGCCATGGGAGTGCCAACGGAAATTAAAACAGACAATGGCCCGGGATATCGCGCCCAGTCATTAGAAACATTTTTACAGTTATGGGGAATAACTCATACATTTGGCGTACCCCATAATTCTACTGGTCAAGCTATTGTTGAGCGCGCACATAGAACCTTAAAGGATTGTTTAAATATCTTAAAAACGGGGGAAGACATGCGGCATTGTACCCCCCAAGAATTAATAAGCAAAGCACTATATGTTTTGAATTGACTACAGCCACGCGGTACCGAGGATCAGATCCCAATTACTAGGCATATGTGTGGGAGCAAAAATATTGATGAAAACCAGCCACAAGTTTCAATATTCAATCCAGATTTACAACAATGGCAGGGACCTTGCAAGCTATTCACGTGGGGAAGAGGATATGCTTGTGTTTCCACAGGTAACGAGCAGCCCTATTGGATACCAGCGAAATGGGTTGAGCCATGGATTAAACAATCAGATGTCACAGACAACTCAGGAGATCAAGAGCAGGAGACAGTAGAGACTTCAGCAAATTCTGAAGCCCTGGATAGACTACCTGGACAAACCACGGCAGAGACTGGCAGTCAATACGAAAATCAAGAACGCGTGTGGAGGAAAAAAAAAAAAAAAAAACCAAAAAAAAACCCAGGGTACGGTGCTAGCCCTGGATATGCATCTCCTGCCCAGGATGTAGGCAGAAGACGCGGAGAGTAGTATGAGTGGGTGAAAAGGATAAACAATTTTTGTGTGATTATTGTGATAGAAATTCAACTAATCAACTAACCTACTAACCTTGCGTAGATGAGCAGAGCATTTATTTTTTGCAATAGATCGCTTGCTGATTTTGGCTTCGTGCATGTTATTAACAGTATAAGAGAATAAACAGCTTAGAGCTATTACAGCAAATATATTTGATTTAATGTTGATTGGCTTATGATAAAGACTAAAAAAAAAAAAAAAAAAAAAAGATGAGTTTGGAAAAAGAAATAGTAGTGATAATGACTGCGATGACCTTAGTCACGGGATCTGTATTTAAAATTGACCCCAGGCAGAATATGTGGGTAACTTGGGCGAACAGTACCGGACAGACTGATTTTGTTTGTCTTTAGCTACACCAGGGGATCCTTTTCGTACATGTCTAATTGGGTATCCAGACTTTAACCCTGAATTTTACAGCTCATGGTACAACCAGACCAGCTACAACATAGAATTTAAAAAATTCAACATGATGACAACAAGCGATTCGGCGATGTGCATAAATATTAGCGAAAAGTGGTGGCCCTCTTTGATAGGAGCTAAACAACAGCAATTGTTTGTAGAAAACCTTCTGATTAGTGCGAACTTGCCCCTTCAGGAATTAGATTTAATGTTTTCCTTGCCCCCGGTTGAGGTAACCAATATTTCCCATTTAAAAGATTGTCGATACCTCCGATCACAATTACAACCCTATAATGGCATAGGGGCAATATTTTTTGGGGACACCGTTTTACTAAGGAAGGAGAAAGAGCAACCAGGGTCATACTTTATGGGATGGCAGAACATAACAGGGTTGTCCTTATGGCCTGACATTGATGCTGCAAATATTGATGTAAATACTGCAGGGGGAAAATTGTTGCCCCCAGGAGTGTTTTTGATTTGCGGAGATAGGGCATGGAATGGTATACCATATAAGCCTGTAGGAGGACCATGTTACTTGGGTAAGTTGACAATGTTTACACCCTCCATGAGACAATTGACTAGTAACACCAGAGCACGCAGGGAAAAAGAGAGGAGTTAAAAATTTTGATGAAACCTGTAAAGATGAGATGGAATTTTTGTCCACGGCAAAGTTTGTTGCATTAGCAACGTTTCTTCCTGGTGGAGTGGCAGGAAGAAATTATAGGGAACTAAAAAGATTAGCCTGCTGGTCTGTAAAACAATTCAATTTAACATCATTAATGATATCAGAACTTCTTAACGATGTTGATAGTATCAGGCATGCTGTTTTGCAAAATCGAGCGGCTATAGATTTCTTACTTTTAGCGCAAGGACATGGGTGTGAAGAGTTTGAAGGAATGTGTTGCATGAACCTGACGAGCCATTCTATAAGCATTCACAAACAGTTAAATCAGTTATGGGAGAACCTAAACAAGATTAGATATTATACTGACCCGTTTAGTGAATGGTTAAAATCATTGGGATTTGGACCTTGGATACAGCAAATATTAAAGTGGTTGATTGCTTTGGTGGCTCCTATATTTATAATCTTGGTTATTATCCCATGTATGATTCAATGTTCGCGGATGATGGTGACTAGATCTGTTAATGCTCTTTTTAAAGAAAAAAGGGGGAGATGTAGGAGTCAATTATATGGAACTTAGTGACTGGGTCTGAAAGTAGAGTACACGAGAGCATTCCAGACGCCTTTAGAAGGCCTTGAACAGGGTAAACAAGAAGACAAAAAAAGAAAGTTACCAATTAGAAGAACACAGGTGCACATTCCACGATAAAGGGAACTTGGCACAAACAACCTCAATTCGGCAGTTTATCTTGACCAATTAGACTGAGACAAGTTTCGCATGTTTTGATTGATATAACCAATTATGCCTTATGTTTATGCGCGTGTACAGAGTGGTGTGACCAATTATGCCTTATGTTTATGCACGTGTACAGAGTAGTATAACCAATTATGTTTTATGTTTATGCGCGTGGACACTGTATGCTTGCACACAGCAAACAATCAGAGCTTTTGAGGAACTTAGAGAATTGTATAAGAATGGTCTGCTATGCTCAATAAACTGGCGACTTTGATCATCATATTGGTGTGCTGTCGTCCGTCCCCGCATGGAATTTCTCTACACATTGCAGCACTCCAGTCATGGGAGTCGTCCTACCATGTTTCCATGATGGCGACTAAGTCATATCTGTCCTGCTGCACGATGGCTTCCAGCTCCTCCTGTTTATTGCCCATGCTGCATGCACTGGCATAGATGCATTTGAGCTGGCCTATCGAATCCACCCCTAACATTGGCATGCTGCCCCCAGGCTCATCTCTGGTGCACCTAGTTTTATCCCTTAGCCCCTTCAAACCTAGTTTAAAGCCCTGTCTATGAGCCCCGCCATCTCACGAGCGAGGACTCTTTTCCCCCTTTGAGATAGCTGGATACCATCTGTCGCTAGCAAGCCCGCTGCCGTGTAAACCTCCCCACAATCAAAAAAACCCAAAATTCCACCGATGGCACCAGCCTCTGAGCCATGTGTTAATCAGGTGTGTTTTCCTGTTCCTTTCAGTGTATTTCCCTGCCACTGAAGGGATTGAGGAAAACACTACCTGTGCTCCCAATCTTTCTACTAATCGTCCCAGTGCCCTGAAGTCCCTTTTCATTGCCTTTGGATTTCTCTCTGCAATCTCATCACTGCCAACCTGCACAACCAGCAATGGGTAATAATCAGAGGTCCAAACCAGACCAGGGAGTTCCCTGGTAATGTCTTTTACCCGGGCCCCAGGGAGGCAGCAGACTTCCCTGTGGGATGGGTCAGGTCTGCATATTGGGCCCTCTGTCCCCCTCAGAAGGGAGTCGCCTACGACAATTACCCTCCTTTTTCTTTTTTCAGAGGATGTGAGAATGCGTGGGGATGCCCGACTGGGCTTAGGCACCTCCCTAGATAGGGCTTCATCTACACCCTGATCTTCACTGGCCTGGTCCTCAAGTTCCAGAGCCCCATACCTGTTGAGTAGGGGCAACTGGGAAGGTGAGGGAGACCGGGAGCAGATTCGCCTGCCTCCCCGAGCAGGGACCTCTATCCATTCCCCTCCATCTCATAGGTCCCCTCCTGCCTGGTGGCAAGAGGGCAGGGGAACCTCCGATTCTTGCGGAGCCTCCATCTGCTGCCCCTGCCTCAGGGATGGTAGGGTGTGGGCCCACCAATCTATCTCCCTCTCACGCTCCCTGATACTCCTCAACCTTTCCACTTCCTCCTTCAGCTCTGCCACCAGGCTGAGCAGATCATCCACCTGGTCACACCTCACACAGGAGATGTTCCTGCTGCCCTCCATCATCAGTGATAGACTCAGGCACTCCCTGCAGCCAGAGACCTGGACAGCTGCACATTTACATGGGACCTCTGTCTGCGTCGCCACATTTTTCCTAACAATGGCTTTCCCCCGAGTGGCAACCATACCTGGGTCTCCCTCCGGGCCGACGCCCACCGCTTGAGTAGCCTTCTCCAGCTTGGAAGAGGGGGGGGCTGCGCCCTACCTAAGCGAACTGCCGCGCCGCACCACGCCCTGGTCGCCGGCCCTCCTCAGGGCCGTTTAAATCTCCCGCGGTTGCCCCGGCAACGCCCACGCCGCGTCAGCCTCTCTCGCGAGAGCCGCCGGCTCCGGCCGGGTCCCTCCGCTCTTCCCCGGCGCTCCCGAGCCTCGGGAACCTCCCAGTCTGCCTCAATCTAGCGCTTAGCCGCCCACTTACCGTTGCCTCTGCTGGCCTCGCCGCTGATCAAACTGCCCATGCCACTGATTCCCAAAGGTGTGCTTTTTGGTGGCAGGACAAATGACATTTGTCTGTATTACAAAGCAGCCCCTGATGAAAAGATATATTACTATGATTTTACTAGCCTCTATCCCTTCATCAACAAAAGAAAACAATATCCTCTTGGGCACCTCAAAGTTATTTTTGAGGCTGTTGACACCTTGACGGCCTACTTCAGGATGGTCAAAGTAAAGGTGTACCTGCTTCATGGGCTCTTTTTCCCTGTGCTTCCCGTGAGGGTAAATGGCAAGCTTTTTTTTTTTTTTTTATGTGGCGTAAGGGTTTCCCTTATGCCACGCTTGTGCTGAAACCTGCCAGGCCCTCTGCACCCACAGTGATGAAGAAAGAGCCCTTGTGGGTACCTGGTGTTCCACAGAACTGAACAAGGCTTTGGAGGAGGGCTACAGGATTTGTGAGATCTATGAGGTTTGGCATTTTGAACAGAGGGCTAGCAGTTTTTTCTTAGATTATATAAAGCTTCACCTCCGCCAGAATCAGGAAGCTTCAGGCTACCCAGGCTGGTGCACAGATGATGACCAAAAAGCTAAATATGTCGAACTTTACAGGCAGAAAGAAGATGTTGTTTTGCAGCCTGAACATATTAAGAAAAATCCTATCAAACGCCAAATTGCAAAACTGTGTTTAAATTCTCTGTGGGGGAAAATGCAGACAGCGATCCAACCTACCCACCACCACCACAGTAAGAGAACCAGATGAGTTGTATGGTTACCTCTTTTCTGCAGTTTACAATGTGTCCTCCTGGATTTTATTGATGAGGATGCGGCCACTGTCTCATGGAAGCATGCCAAAGGACGTGTGACCCTGGAGTGCAACACTAACATTTTTATAGTGTGCTTCACCACAGCATACATGCACCTAGAGCACCCCAAATCCTATGGCTACTTTGCAGTCTGGAGAAAAGTGTTTAAACATCAAAGGCATCATTCTAAATGCAACAAACAGAGAAAACAGATCAATTTTGAGGCCCTAAGCGATCTCATGTTGGATTATGGCATAAATCCAGACAGTGACGACCCTAAAAAGACCGTGATAGAGCAGCGCTCTATTGTTAGGAACAAGCAGAAGTGCAGAATAGAAACAGGCCCCTCCGGGAGATGCAGAAGGTGGTCTATGACAAAAGGGTACTAACTAAAAATTTTAAAAGCCTCCCCTACGTTTTTTGATCACAGGTATGTGCTGGAAGCACCCCTTTTCTGCTATTCTGGCAGGTCCTAGCAACTGTGGGAAAAGTTATTTTGTAAAAAGTCTTTTGGAGAATGCCTATCGCTTGCTGTCTGTTATGCCTGAGAATATTGTGTGGTGTTACAGTTGCTGGCAGCTGTCGTACCAGGAACCGCTCTGTAAATGTCCTTTTATCAAATTTGTGGAGGACTTATGTGAAAGTCTTAGTGATAATGGTTTATTTCCCCCTAATAAAGTAAATATGGTTGTGTTCAATAATTTGATGAACTCTGTTTGTGAGAGAGATGAAACTGAGAAAGCTTTTACTAAATACGTGCATCACAGGAACCTTAGCATCCTGTAGATTGTCCAGAATGTTTCTTGCCAGGGTAAAAAGAGCCACACCATCACTCCCAACACAAAATATATGGTGCTATTTAAGAACCCCCCCCCCAAGATAAGCTCCAGGTTGCATCCCTAGCCAGGCAGATGTATCCTGGCAAGGCCCCTTTTGTTTTAAAAGCATTTGAAGATGCTACAAAGGCACCATAGGGGTACCTGGTTGTTGATTTAAACATTACTACTTGTGAGGCTTTTAGGCTAAGGACTGGTCCTTTCCCGCCAGAGCAGCCAGCTATTTACATATTGAGGGGCGGGGAGGAGGAGGAGGAGGAGGAGACCGGTGTTCGTCAACAAAGAGAAGGGCCAGACTGACACCCTGTGTTGCTATCGGTGCAGACGGGAGCACAATGTCTGAAGAGACTGCTCTCCAGCCATATCTCTCCCAATCTATACTTGTGCCCAGCATTACCCTGTCCCAGGTGCAGAACCCAGCATTTGTTCTTGTTAAATTTCATGCCATTGATGATTGCCCAATGCTCCAATATATCTAGATCCCTCTGCAAGGCCTCTTGTCCCTCAAGAGAGTCAACAGCACCTCCCAGTTTAGTATCATTAGCATGTGTGCTTTGTATGTGTGTGCCTACTGGGAATACACCTTCAGCCTCACTACCGGTTGGATCTGGGGGCATGGAGCTGCACCAGCCTCACCTCCCTCAGGCTGTTGGATCCGACACAATATATTTTTTCTCCTGTGGCAAGTATAAGATGTAGTGGGGTCAGAGAGAGGAGGGTCACATCAGAGTAGCCATCTTACTGGAAGGTGTGCTTAAAGAGATCCATGTAGAAGAGACCTCTTGAGCTCCAGTGAATTCTTGCAAGTCCCATCATGGAAAAATGGAGAGACATTTTCTGTAATACTCTCCTATGGGTTACTAAATGTGTTACAAAACAGAAATGCATGATGTGGCAATGAAAAAAGTAAATACAACCCTAAGAAGTAGCAGATGATGTATTTTCAGGACAGTATTAATACCATTATACAGGACCCTGATGAGACTTGAGGTCTATTCTAATCTAGGTATCTGCATTCAAGAAAGATTAATTTAACTCATTCAGGAAAAGGAGCATTAGAATGATCAAGAGAATGGAGAGCCTGGTTTTGAGATGTTATCAAGTGCACAGCCTATCTAGTGCAGCAAAACAAAGGATAAGAGGCTATGGTTACTGCTTATACATGTGTCAGAGTATAAACTAGAGAGAAAAGAAAGGTTTAAGCCAGTGAGGCAGTTTCGTATTTAAGCCAATGAGAGCAGTAGAGTCTGGAACAGCCATAATGGGAGCAGTAGGGGCAAAAATTTAACTGGTTTTAAGATAGATCTCTGTCATTTTATGAAAGGGATTATATTAAACATAGACAAAGCTAGAGACTAAGCTCTATACTCTGGGTCTTGGGAGCACAATGTCTGAAGAGACTGAAGAGTAACCTGTCCCTCCTGGAGCTGTTGATCCAGTCTTCCCCCCGGCAGAGTAAAGCAATACTCTGCACTGCTTCTGATGATCTGATAAAGGCCATTTCTGAAATTGCCCTGAATACCTTGAAGGGGGACTTTCCATTAACATCCTATCAGATAAATGTGCTGGAAAAAGGACCACAAATTCATTCAAAGTCTGAGTAGTAAAAGTCTGTCCTTGAAAAGAAAGAAGCTACTAGTGAAGCAACCCAGTGGGTTTATCAGTCCTCTTCTAATATTTGCTTTTTCGCTCATCATGGGGCTTTTGGTAAAGCAGTCATGGAATATGCTGAAAAAATGTATCTATCTGCTGCAAATCAGCTGGAGCAGCTAAGGGTGCCACCATTACCTGGGGAAGACATGAGGGTTGATGCAGTCTACTATTTGGATGCTGAAATGAGGGATGTTCTCCAGAAACTAGGCTTGGTGGCCTACAAGAAAGCTGAGGTGTATACAGCTGCTATTCAAAAGTACTTGGCACATGTGAAGCAGAGCAATCAGGAAAGGGGGAAAATAACTCCTGTTTTTCTGGAAGAAAACAAGACAGAGGTGGAAAAGCCCCTGGAGACTCCTGAGGACCCTGACAGGAAGTGCTGGATAATGTGCATCCATGGTATCAGAGGAATATACAAGTCCTCCTGGGTAAACTAGGGCAACACCAGCATATTTCTTCTTGGAACAAGCAGGGAAGCTTTGTATACAAAGGAGATGTCATCAAGGGGTCCAGCCTGCTTGATTTAGCCTAATGCATCCTTCAGACTCGTGCCCCTTCTAGCCTGAAAACACCTAAAGGCTGGAATGTTTTTATGAAAGCCATGGCTGCAGTGAATGTCCCATCTTCTGTCATGGGTCATACAGCAAACTGGGGTCTCTTGAAACCACTAAAAGTGACTGAGGAAGACCGAGAACCACACCACACACCACCTAAGAGAATGATACTGCATTGGGTCTGGCTGAGATGGAGTTAATACTCCCCATAGCAGCCCTCATAGCACTGTGCTCTGCATCAGTAGCTAGAAAGGTGTTGATAACACACCAGTGTTTTGGCTACTGCTGAGCAGTGCTGGCACAGCATCAAGGCTGTCTCTCCAACATTTTTGCCCCCCCCTCAACGGCAGGCTGGGGCAGGGCGAGATCTCGGGAGGGGACATAACCAGGACAGCTGACCTAAACTAACCAAACAGATATTCCATACCATATGACGTCAGCTCAGATATAAAAGCTAAGTAAAGGGAGACGGAAGAGGGGCATTTTTGTCTTCCGGAGCAACCACTACGCGTACTGAAGCCCTGCTTCCCAGGAAGTGGCTAGACATCGCCTGCTGATGGGAAGTAGAGAATAATATCATTTGTTTTTCTTTGCTTTCGCGCGCGACCTTGGCTTTCAGTTTATTAAACTGTCCTTATCTTGACCCACGAGCCTTTTGTTATATTTTCTCCCCCCTGTTCAGCTGAGAAGGGGGAGTGATAGAGCGGCTTTGGTGGGCACCTGGTGCCCAGCCAGGGTCAACCCACTACAGTCCTTTTTGGCGCCCAACGTGGGGCAAGACAACAGCAGTTTTGCATTAAACGTGCCATAGCTAGTTATTAAGTGGCAAGCTCCTGTGCAGGTCACGGAGCTTGTTGGCTGCTTGCTTATCTCTACCTTGCTGAGTTTGGGAACATGGTAACGCAAATAATGGCTGTGTGCTTTGCCCTGGCACTGATGGCTTTGTTGTGCTGCGGGAGCTATCTTGTGGGGAGAATGAAGGAACTCAGGAACATGCTAATACAAATAATATCTATGTGCTTTGTCCTGGCACTGATGGCTTTGCTGTGTTGTGGGAGCTATCTTGTGGAGGAGATGAGGGAACACATCTCCCTCTCCCTACCGGGCATTGATGTGAATGGTTTTATTATGCAGGCTCCTGAGGTCCTTGTTCACCCTTATGTGAGTTGTTCAGTACTAATAATTAATACTGGTGGTATATTATGGGTATTGTGGAATCTGGTCTCGTCCTGGTATAAGAGAAGACAAGTTTTGGGTGAGGCAATACTGAAATGTGCCCTCAAGCGACCGGTCCCTGGGTGGCAGGGTATATGGAAGGATTTGGGCAGATTCCTAGGACGGTTATCACCTCCCATAATCTGGGACTTTACACCTGAACAGGCAAGTAACCCTGGCAAACTGACGCGCCACCTGATAGAAGGGTGCCTTGCCTATCCCAATGAAAACCAGCAGCTTCTCGCACTGTACTGGGGCCTGGCCTATGCCTACCAAGCCATAGTTCAACACTCTCAGAGGACTACGGTTGAGGCAGGGACCCAGACTGCATCTGAGGACACCATGCTCGAGGCAGGGACCCAAACAACAACAACAACTACAGTAATTGCCCCAATAGTGAAAAAGAAACAGTGGACAAGGAGATCAACAGGTCCATACCATCGATTAGTGAGGGAAGAAGAAGAAGAAGAGGAAAGGCTTAATCTAGAAGCTGGTCCTTCGATAAAGAAATTGGAGGAAGGAGTGAGGGAACTTAGACAGGAAGCGGAAACTACCCGGTCCCTGACGTCCTCAGAACTTCGGGACTTGCGGAAAGACTACAGCCGCCAGCCAGGTGAGCGGATTGCTGCCTGGCTGCTCCGATGCTGGGATAACGGGGCCGACAGTCAGCAATTGGAAGGCAAGGAAGCCCAACAGCTGGGATCCCTCGCTAGAAACCGGGGAATTGAAAGAGGAATTGGAAAAGAGGCAGCAATTTGCAGTCTCTGGAGCCGGCTCCTCTCAAGTGTGAGGGCAAGATATCCATTCAAGGAAGATCTTGTGAATTCCTCAGGAAAGTGGACTACCGCAGATGAAGGCATCCAGTACCTGAGAGAGTTAGCAGTGGTGGAAGTCATCTACAGTGATCTAGATGATGAGGAAGTCTCAAAAGATCCAGAGGATGTCCTGTGCACACGGGCCATGTGGAGAAAGGTGATTCAAGGTGCCCCAGCGTCATATTCTAACAGCTTGGCAGCAATGTATTGCCCAGATATGGAAACACCAACTGTGGAGAAAGTGTCGTCTTGGCTCCAAAACTTTGAAGAAAATCTCCTCATCCCTACAGGACAATGCCTTGGCTCTTAGGGACGCTCCAAGAAATCAGTCCTCTCCTGCCCCGGTCAGAGGGAAAGGGAGCCCAAGGCGTATGCCACGTGGTACACTCTGGTTCTTCCTGCGTGACCAAGGGGAGGACATGAGGAAGTGGGATGGTGAACCCACCTTTAAGCTGGAAGCCCGCGTACGTGAACTGAGAGGGAAGACAGCTGTTAAGAAGGGGTCACCCAAGAAGAAGGCTGTCAGTGTCGTTGCTGTAGAGGCCCAAGAAAGCAATCAGCGATCCTCCAGGCATAGAAGAACTGAAACGACCTCCCTTGACTCTGGTGAGGGGACTTCTGGTCTGGCACCGCAAGGGTCAGACAGTGAATACTCTGATGAGGAACAGCAATAGAGGGTCCCTGCCTTCGGCCAGGAGGAGGAAAGGGATGACCGGATATACTGGACTGTGTGGATTCGATGGCCTGGCACATCAGACCCACAGAAGTATAAGGCTTTGGTAGACACTGGTGCACAGTGTACGCTGGTACCATCAGTGTACAGGGGCACAGAAACCATCTGGATCTCTGGAGTGACAGGGGGATGCCAGGAATTGACTGTATTGGAGGCTGAAGTGAGCTTGACAGGGGACAAGTGGGAAAAGCACCCCATTGTGACTGGCCCAGAGGCCCCTTGTATCCTTGGCATAGACTACCTCAAGAGAGGGTACTTCAAGGACCCAAAGGGGTACCGATGGGCTTTTGGTGTAGCCACTGTAAATGCAGAGAAGATCAAACAGCTATCTACCCTGCCTGGCCTCTCGGAAGATCCCTTCATTGTGGGACTGTTGCAAGTTGAAGAACAGCAGGTGCCAATCGCTACCAGGACGGTGCACCGCCGGCAATATCGGACAAACCGAGACTCCCTGGCTCCCATCCATGAGCTGATTCATCAACTAGAGAGCCAAGGAGTCATCAGCAAGACTCATTCACCTTTTAATAGTCCTATATGGCCAGTGCAAAAGTCTGATGGAGGCTGGAGGTTAACAGTAGATTATCGCGGCCTGAATGAAGTGACACCGCCACTGAGTGCTGCTGTACCAGACATGTTAGAGCTCCAATATGAACTGGCATCAAAGGCAGCCACGTGATATGCTACAATTGATATTGCCAATGCGTTTTTCTCCATTCCTTTGGCAGCAGAGTGCAGGCCACAGTTTGCTTTCACGTGGAGAGGTGTCCAATACACCTGGAATCAACTGCCCCAGGGGTGGAAGCACAGCCCTACCATTTGTCACGGACTAATCCAAACAGCACTGGAACAAGGCGATGCCCCTGAACATTTACAATACATAGATGACATCATCGTGTGGGGCAACGAGGCAGAAGAAGTGTTTGAGAAGGGAAAAAGAATAATTCAGATTCTTCTGAAAGCTGGTTTCGCCATAAAGAAAAGCAAGGTCAAGGGACCTGCACAGGAGATTCAGTTCTTGGGAATAAAATGGCAGGATGGACGCCGTCATGTCCCTATGGATGTGGTTAACAAGATAGCAACTATGTCTCCACCAGCTAACAAGAAAGAAACACAAGCTTTCCTAGGCCTTGTGGGGTTCTGGAGAATGCATATTCCAGGTTATAGTCAGCTTGTGAGCCCTCTCTATCGAGTAACGCGGAAAAAGAACTATTTTGAATGGGGCCCTGAACAACAACAAGCCTTTGAGCATATCAGACAGGAAATAGCTCGTGTGGTAGCTCTTGGGCCTGTCCGGACAGGACCAGATGTACAAAATGTGCTCTACACTGCAGCTGGGGAGCATGGTCTCACCTGGAGCCTCTGGCAGAAAACACCGGGAGAAACCCGAGGTCGACCATTAGGGTTTTGGAGCCGGGGGTACCGAGGATCAGAAGCCCACTACACCCCGACTGAAAAAGAGATACTAGCAGCATATGAGGGGGTTCGAGCCGCTTCAGAAGTTGTTGGTACAGAAGCATATCTTCTCTTGGCACCACGATTGCCCGTGCTACACTGGATGTTCAAAGGAAACATCCCCTCTACACATCATGCAACACTACATGGAGTAAGTGGATAGCATTGATCACGCAAGGGGCTCGACTGGGGAAATCTAACCGCCCAGGAATTCTGGAAGAGATCATGGACTGGCCAGAAGGCAGAGATTTTGGAGCATCGCCTGAGGAGGTGGCTCGTGCCCAAGAGGCACCACCATATAATGAGTTATCAGAAGATGAAAGGTGTTATGCTTTGTTTACTGATGGATCCTGTCGTGTGGTAGGGAACCATCGGAAGTGGAAAGCTGCTGTGTGGAGTCCCACACGACAAGTCGTTGAGGCCACTGAAGGAGAAGGTGAGTCAAGTCAGTTTGCAGAAGTGAAAGCCATCCAACTAGCCCTAGACATTGCTGAACGAGAAAAGTGGCCAGTACTCTACCTCTATACTGACTCCTGGATGGTGGCTAATGCCCTGTGGGGGTGGCTACAGCAGTGGAAGAAGACCAATTGGCAACACAGGGGTAAACCCATCTGGGCAGCAGCATTGTGGCAGGACATTGCTGCCCGTGTAGAACACATGACTTTAAAGGTACGTCATGTAGATGCTCACATGCCCAAAAGCCGTGCCACTGAAGAGCATCGAAATAATGAACAGGTAGACAAGGCTGCCAAAATAGAAGTAGCTCAGGTGGACCTGGACTGGGAGCATAAGGGTGAGCTATTTGTAGCTCGCTGGGCCCATGAGACATTGGGACATCTAGGGAGAGATGCAACATATAGGTGGGCTCGTGATCGAGGGGTGGACCTGACCATGGAGGCCATCACACAGGTCACTCATGAATGTGAAACATGAGCTGCAATCAAGCGAGCCACCAGAGTAAAGTCTCCCTGGAACAGAGGGTGGTGGCTGGGCTTTCGATATGGCGAGGCCTGGCAAATTGACTACATTGGACCACTGCCACGAACACGCCAAGGCAAGCGCTACATACTCACGATGGTAGAAGCAACTACTGGTTGGCTAGAAACATATCCTGTAAACCATGCCACTGCCCGAAACACCATCTTAGGCCTCGAAAGGCAAATTTTATGGCGACATGGTACCCCGGAAAGAATTGAATCAGACAATGGGACTCATTTCCGAAATAACCTCATAAGCTCCTGGGCAAAGAAACACGGCATTGAGTGGGTGTACCACATACCCTATCACCCGCAAGCATCTGGAAAAATTGAGAGATATAATGGACTGTTGAAGACTATGTTGAGAGCGCTAGGCAGTGGGACATGGAAGCATTGGGATACAAATTTAGCAGAAGCCACTTGGCTAGTTAACACCAGAGGATCTGCTAACCGTCCTGGTCCTGCCCAAACAAAACCCCTACATACTGTGGGAGGAGATAAGGTCCCCGTAGTGCACATGGGGAGGTGGCTGGGGAAGGCAGTGTGGATTTCTCCTCCCATGGGAAAAGGCAAACCCATTCGTGGGATTGTCTTTGCTCAGGGACCTGGGTGTACTTGGTGGGTAATGCGGAAGGATGGGGAGACCCAGTGTGTGCCTCAAGGACATTTAACCTTGAGGGAAAAATAATCTGTGATGTGAGTTGTATGTTGTAGGAAGTAATGTAGCAGGAATGACCTGAACCACAGAGGAGTGAACTTCGTAAGGAACCAGACAAGTGCATCGGTGACCCAAACCAAGCTGGTGTTGGTGCCCAACGATCGAACATACTGCTTCTCCTGTCCTGACCACTCATCTTGATGGATGGGGCCCAAGTCATAACCTGTGTGTGAACATCTGGAGGAGTGGAAGAAGCCCATGGAATATCTATCTCTTAAAGGACAGGGGATAGTAATTAATAAGAATGTATAAATCTGTATGTTGGGTATAAAAGTGGTTTAAGTATGTAGTTTCAGTTGTAAGTGTTGGTAAGAAGGGATTTCAGTAATGAGAATTAAATACAATGGCATGGTTAGAAGATATCTGTATTAAATTATGTGGGACCTGAGCATGACGCAAATGGTATGGAATAAGGGGTGGAGATTGTATTGGGTCTGGCTGAGATGGAGTTAATACTCCCCATAGCAGCCCTCATAGCACTGTGCTCTGCATCAGTAGCTAGAAAGGTGTTGATAACACACCAGTGTTTTGGCTACTGCTGAGCAGTGCTGGCACAGCATCAAGGCTGTCTCTCCAACATTTTTGCCCCCCCCTCAACGGCAGGCTGGGGCAGGGCGAGATCTCGGGAGGGGACATAACCAAGACAGCTGACCTAAACTAACCAAACAGATATTCCATACCATATGACGTCAGCTCAGATATAAAAGCTAAGTAAAGGGAGACGGAAGAGGGGCATTTTTGTCTTCCGGAGCAACCACTACGCGTACTGAAGCCCTGCTTCCCAGGAAGTGGCTAGACATCGCCTGCTGATGGGAAGCAGAGAATAACATCGTTTGTTTTCCTTTGCTTTCGCGCATGCGACCTTTGCTTTCACTTTATTAAACTGTCCTTATCTTGACCCACGAGCCTTTTGTTATATTTTCTCTCCCCTGTCCAGCTGAGGAGAGGGAGTGAATGAGCGGCTTTGGTGGGCACCTGGCGCCCAGCCAAGGTCAACCTACCACAGTAGTGTTGCGTTAAAGGGTAAAGAAGTTTGGCAGCAAATAAACCCCCTTGCGTTCCAGCTTGTCCTCAGATATCAGAGGGGCTGGGGGCGGCTAGGCTTAGATTCTGGGTGATGCCAATTCGACGCTATAAGTCCGGTCACGTTCAATATATTGAACTACCTCGATTACGGATGCACTAATAGCACAATGTACTTTCAGTCTAGTCATGTTCAATGAACTAACACAGCCAGACTTAAGAAGTTTGGTCACATTCGATGAGAACTCTCATGGCTAGATTAATGAATAGTACAGTTTATTAAAGCAACAGGAGTACAGGTTCTTTTGGATTGCTGGTGATAAATACACTGTCTGCAAAGCACCAAGAATATGAATAATACAGCCGACTACAAACGTGTTAAATTATGGACTAACTCTATAGAGATTTCTGTTTCCCGGGGAAGCACTCGGTATAACCGAGGGTTCGAATCTTACCCTAGGCGTCTCTATGGGGGGGGGGAAGAGAGGTTCAGCCTGTCGACTGATCCCAGAAGTCAGCGATGTCCTCCTGACTTGTCTACAATGTTATCTTCCCTAACATTCCTCCTCTCTTAAGCCCTTTTATACTATTTTCTTATTTTTAGGTGGAGCTTGAGTGACTCTAGTAATACATACCTTTACTTTGATTGGTATAAAATCTCCTTGCTTTACTTTTAAAGGTATGAGCTAGAGAAAATTCAGAGCACATGCTCAGTGAGGGGTGGTCGCACCTTGAAGGCAGGTAGCCTTTGGGATGGAGGTGTGTTTTGGTATTATAATGATATTATAATGAGCAAAGTTCACCCAGAGGACATGATTTAATGTGTCACTACTCCAGAACTGGGCACTTATGATATAAATCAGAAGTAAAGCAATAGAGTTGACAGAACCCCCATTATTTCACCTCCTTGCTTCAGTGGATTCAATGCAGGGACCTTCCATTCTTGTTCCAGTAGTTCCAGTTCCCCATCCCTGCGGTGATATCACAGAGCCTGGCCGCGGTGCCTCCACTCCGCTCTACCCTCCATGTTGTTTTTCTTAGAGTCAGCATACCAAGCTCCCCTGGTGTTGCTAACATCTAAGGTTGCAGGTTACGTTGCTTAGGGAATTATTATGGAACAGGTTTCGTGTATATCTGTGGGATACTTGGAAAGTAATGGGCACATAGTGAACAATCCAGACTCGATGGAACTGATCAATTTGTGAGCCAAGGATGTTTTGTAGGCAGCAGGCTTCAAGGACGCTTTGCTTGTGGACACATATTTAGCTAACGGTAGTAAGAGCATTCCAGATGCCTTTAGAAGGCCTTGAACAGAATAAACAAGAAGACAAAAAAAGAAAGATGCCAATTAGAAGAACACAGGTGCGCATTCCACGATAAAGGGAACTTGGCACAAAGAACCTCAATTCGGCAGCTTATCTTGACCAATTAGCCTGAGACAAGTTTCGCATGTTTTAGTTAATACAACCAATTATGCCTTATGTTTATGCGCGTGTACAGTGTTGATATAACCAATCATTAGGTGTAACTAGGCGCGTGGACAGCTCATGCTAACCAATCTCTAATTTGCTTATGCGTGAACAGTAACTAGAATGAACATATAAACCGAGCTATCTTGGCAATAAAGTGGCATCTGCTTGATCACATTGATTGTGTGCAGTGTCCGTGACTTCCGCGTCAACATATATCCACTGCATTCCACCCTGGAGGTTTACCTTCTCTTAAGAGGTCGGCATATCAATAAGTCACCTCCAGCAATTATTCCACAGAGTAGCCATACAAGTCAAAAAACTCTGCGTGTTTCTGATCAACCAGGAAAACTGCTAGCCAGTGCTATCCAGGCTAGTTATGTGGATTCGTATTCACAACCATGCTTGCAGGTGTTGGAAAAACATGGGCCCTAGGGAGCCAGTCGCTAGGGTATCTGTCTAGAAATGTTTCCCTGGCATAGGAGTCTGCTGAAAAAAAAAACCCAAGAGAGCTGTTCAGTGTCCATCCTCACATGTAGTCGAAGAGCATGTGTCTCCTGTTTTATTTCTATCGCGTGGTCAAATACACCATACATAATCATATTATCGGTGGTGGTCAAGGCCCCTGCAAAGTGTACTTCTGCTCTCAGGCTTCCAGTTTTAATCAGGGAATAGCGATCAGCACATTCAGGTCAAAAGTGTACAGAGTATAGCCACAGACAAACTCTTCTCTGTCATCCAGCAGGGAATGGTCTTTCATATGTCTGCCAATTAGCTGAACGAGCTGCATGTATTCTCTCACACAGCAACCACTCTCAACATCAGGCTGCAGCGGTTTCGCTGGCATTTGTTCACCATCCACATGGAGGGCCACAAAATTTCTATCATAATGTTTAAAGTTGAAAGGGTTCTTAGTATAATTGCCACTAAAAGCATTGTTATCCACAAACCCAATAACAACAAGCTTGGGTAGCTGTCCCAGAAAAATTTTCCTCATTGCTGACACGACCGCCAGATGGTATGCTGAACACTTCTGTGACGCCTGGTCCACCAGGTATTTAGCGCTGGCTGTAAGTAATGCCTCAGCACGCCCCAAATGCACTACAGGCATCACCCACACTTTCTTCACAAACAGCGAGACATAAGTAATGACCACCTTGCAGGCTTCTGCTGCCTGGGAGCTCATCAAACAAAAGCTGGTTTTGCTGCACGTCAGATTAATTTTTACATCCACACCGTTCAACAAAAGCTTGTCTTGAAAGAACAGATGGCTCGATCCTCCTTTTCCAGGCAGAGATGAGCGTTTCCTGAAACCCTGATTACTGGATGCCGGAGCAGTGTGAGGAGCACCAGCAGCGGTGGCAGCAAGCAGCAGTGAGGGACACACGAGGGATACAGGAGGGCAGGGAGAGACTACGGCTGAACAACGGGTGTCCCCCAAGTGGCTGAGCCTGGACCCACTGATTGAATGAGCCAGCAAGAGGGGAAGCCTGCACCTGGCAGCACGAGTGATTTAAACAGGCTAAAACAATCAGCCCAGCTAATTGCAACAGACATGCATATATATTTCCCAGTGGGCAGGCACATGGCAGCATGGTGACTACCCAGCAAAAAAGCTATGTCCTCTGCTTATCCTGAGCTTCTAGCAACTGGTAGAACCAATGTAGCCACACAGACAGAGCTCCTGCCAGAGCAAGTGACCGCACAGGCTTCAGGCTACATGGTGTGTGTGTGTGTGTGTGTGTGTGTGTGTGTGTGTGGATACCCCTGGAGATGGAAGGTGATAGCAAGCACACCTGTGAGAGGTGTGCCCAGGTAGATGAACTGCTCTGCCTGGTGGCCAAGCATCAAGAGGAGGTGGGCAGAATGAGGAGCATCCGAGTCTGAGGAGATCAACCAGTGGAGCTGTGCTCTGCCATCTCTGATACATATAAGCCAACTCTGCATGGCCACTATGGAGGTAGGTCTGGTATCTGTTCTGTGCCAGGAGGAAGGCAGTGTTACAAGGGATATGGAGGGGTGGAAGCAAGTTACTGCATGGAGCTGTAATAGGAACTCTGTCGCAGTAGAGACGGACACGACAAACATCAGATTGTGCCAAAAATGGCCGCTTTATTGTTCTAACAAGCCTTTTTTATAACCTTCTTCAGGGTATGTGTTCATATATGATTGGTTTAGTTAGTAACTAACAATTCATGATTGGGTAACGGTTTTTCTGCGGATTCGCCAAGGCGGTTCTTCTTATCACTTTCTTGCTCAGGACTTTCCAGACTCTCAAGGATACACTACGAGCTGCTCAAGGTCATGATGCTCATGCACCGTCAGGCATTCAGCAGATTTGCTGCATTCCCCGACAATTCCCCCTTTTTGTATTTGTGCTAAAAATATTGCTCCAGCAGCTCTCTGCAGGGCCCTTTGCAGAAGGCTGAAAAGACAGGGCAACATTAGGAGCACAGTTATCACCATCAAGATCACTACCCCCACAGTCTTGAGCAGAGATATCAACCATCCAGACAATCTCCAACCCTCGAACATCTTTGTTAGCCAATCTGACTCATCGCTTTTTGTCAACTTCCTCACTTCTTTAATTGTTGAATATTACTGTAAATGGATTTTGAGTGATCGGATAGATTCATACAACACATCCCTTCAAACTCATCACAACCATGCCCTTGTGCTAAAAGCAAAAAATCAATTGCAGCTCTATTTTGTAGCGTAGCATGTCTAATGCTATCAACGTCAGTTAGAAGGTCACTTAAAGCTGAAGAGGTAGCGTTAGTTTGTTTGCTAAGCCAACATCCCAACTTATTTAAAGTTCTTAAGGCATTTGCAACGCCAACTCCTGGTGCCAATACGGAGGCTGCTATGATCTGGCCTGGACTCCAGAATTCAACGTTATCTCGACAGGAACTGCTAAAGTGACCCAAACATTTTGTTTAGGTTGTGAGACCACCCATCCTTCACCCTGAGGCAGGTTCCAATACAGGCCGAACACACCGAGCAGGAACCCAGCGAGGACCGGCATCTGTGGAAACACAAGCATAACCCCTTCCCCAGGTTAATAACTCACATGGTCCACTCCACTGACCAGTAATTAAATCTTTAACATGTACTTTGATGCCTTTTTGTAAATTCTGTGTTGAAAAAAGAGAAGAGAAATGTTGAAAAAGAGGAGGTAGAGAAGAATTATCCCCATAATGGAGAAAGTTAAGAACATAAACTGCTTTATCTAAACATGCCTGTGGTGGTTCCCCAATCATTCCCCCTTTTTGTTTTTGAAGCTGCCGCTTCAACGTGCTATGTGCACGCTCAACAATTGCTTGTCCTGTTGGGGAGTGGGGAATTCCTGTAACATGAGTAACACCCCACAAATTAAAAAATGTTTGAACTTTCCGTGAAACATATGCTGGGCCATTGTCCGTTTTAATTTGGCGTGGCACCCCAAGCATAGAGAAAGCCTTTTGCAAATGTCGAATCACATCTTTTCCTGTTTCTGCATTATGTGCTGTTGCTACCAAAGCATGAGAATAAGTATCAATAGAAACATGAACATATTTCTGTCGGCCAAATTAATTTACATGAGTAACATCGGTTTGCCAAATCTGTAAAGCCTGCATACCTCTGGGATTAGTACCAAAATACACTGGAGTGTGAGTTCCTTGACAATCAGGGCAGGCAGCTATAATGGAGCGAGCTTCAGTATGGGACAATCCAAACTGCTGTCATAAAGCTCGAAAACCTTGATGAAAAAATTGATGTGATAATACAGCTTGTTGCTTCAGGTTAGGAACAGTGCTCAGAGCCATAGCAGAAACAAGAGCATCCGCTCTGGCATTACCTTCCGTATAAAATCCTGGTAAAGTGGTATGACTCCGGATGTGCATGATAAAATAAGGTTCTGTACGTAGTTGAATACTTTTCCAGAGTTCTAAAAGCACATCAGATAATAATTGATTGTCTGACGGTCAAAACCACTTTGTCTAGGCGAGAAACTGTTAGCTACATAAGCTGAGTCAGTTACAATATTTACAGGAGTAGAAAAAATAGAAAAAGCAACAGCCATTGCACGCAGCTCTACTACTTGTGGGGAACCATTTTGATATACTACTTTGTTGTTCCAGTTGTTGTTCTCATACCATACTACTGCTGCTTTACCCGTTTTTCCCGAGCCATCTGTAAAGATAGTGGGGCCTTTCACAGGTTCTGGCTGGTTTAGATTTTTCTGACCAAATGGTATTTCTCGAGCAAATTTCAGTAGCGGGTGTGACGGTAGATGATACGATATCTGTCCTTGAAAACCCGCCATGGCCGCTTGCAGCTTGTAATTGTTTGCCAGACACCATTCAAAATACCAATTTTGAACAGGTAAAACAATCGTAGCTGGATCACGTCCTGTTAGTTCTAAACATCGTTTTCTGGCTTTTATGATTACATCAGCAATAAGTTCAAACAATCCAGGAGCAGTTTTTCGTGGCCGGAATGATAAAAACATCCATTCTAAAATATGTAATGGGTCATCCCACTCAGAATTCCACTGCACCAAAGCACCAAACGGCACAGTTTTGTCAATTAGTACAAAGAATTGTACCAATTGAGACAGATCTATTCGAGAAACAAATTTCTTGCATATGCATTGTTCCACCATATGAATTACATTTAACGCTTCCTTATTTAATATTCTGGGTTCTGTTGGATCAGTGGAATTTTTTAATAATTCTAATAAAGGTTGCAACTGCGAATTGGTCAGTCCAAGATAGGGCCTGATCCAGTTCAAGGATCCCATCAGTTTCTGTACATCATTGAGTGTCTTAACCTCAAGGTTGAGTTTCACAGGTTGGGGCACAACCTGCTTGCTTGTAACTGTCATTCCCAAATATTTCCAGGGTTCTATTTTTTGTACCTTTTCAGGGGCAATAACTAATCCATATTGTCGTAACGAATTCCTGGCCAAATTCTCCATGTCATTCAAC
Source organism: Harpia harpyja (assembly GCF_026419915.1). Taxonomy (NCBI): domain Eukaryota; kingdom Metazoa; phylum Chordata; class Aves; order Accipitriformes; family Accipitridae; genus Harpia; species Harpia harpyja. Next base: position 6,336,207 of record NC_068968.1, on the reverse strand, counting down.
TGCTCCTTGTTGTCTGATGCTAACAGAATGTCATCCATGTAATGATAACAATAACTAGTAGGGAATTTTTCCCTTAAAGGTGACAAAGCTTGTGCTACAAACCATTGACAAATTGTTGGCGAATTTTTCATGCCCTGCGGCAGAACTCTCCATTGATATCTTTTCGCCGGTTCTGCATGATTGATAGAAGGCACAGAAAATGCAAATTTTTCTTTGTCTTGGGAAGCTAATGGTATCGTAAGAAAACAGTCCTTAAGGTCCATGACAATGATTTCCCAATCTTGAGGGATCATGGCAGGTGAAGGCATGCCTGGTTGCAGAGCCCCCATCGTGGCCATGACAGCATTGACTTGCCGCAGGTCATGCAAAAATCGCCATTTTCCTGATTTCTTTTTTATTACAAACACTGGAGTATTCCATGGGCTCTGAGAGGGTTCAATGTGTCCAGCAGCTAGTTGTTCTGCCACCAATTCTTGCAGGGCCTTTAATTTTTCAATTGGTAGGGGCCACTGATCCACCCACACAGGGTTATTTGTTAACCAAGTTAAAACAAGCGTGGGTTGTCTAACACCCTGCAACACAGTGGCCCCCGTTAAAAATCCGTGGTAATTCTCACCCCCCATTGCGACAAGCAATCCCTCCCCCATAAATTGAGGGGAGCTGCCGTCACATATGGTTTAACGACTGCTTGTTGGCCCTCAGGATTGGTAATCAGAACTGCTGTGGCTGCTGTCCTTGCTCGTGTGGATCCTCCCAGCCCCACTACCCCTATACCCGCATCCTCTGTTGGCCAGGTGGATGGCCACAGATAATCAGCAATAAGAGTCACATCGGCTCCGGTGTCCAGGAGCCCCGCAAGCCTTACTGTGCTCGGTGATCATCCGTGATTCGAAAGCGTGCACGTCATATGTGGTCGGGATGATGAAACAGTCTGAGACCAGCAGACTTGAGGGGGTCCCGTAGAGCTGAAGCCTCCATCGCATCGCAGGCGCTGTTCTGCTTTTGAAACACAACTCGAAAAAGGAATAAGTTGAGCAATGCGAGTACCTTTTGGGATTGTTAGTGGTGGGTAGGGGGTTGAAACCAGCGCGCAAATTTGACCCGTAAAATCAGCATCAATAACTCCTACATGCACAATTAGCCCATTTAACGTGCTACTTGATCTTCCCAGTAGCAATGCACTCAGTCCTCGTCCTATAGGACCCTTTGCATCAAGAGGGACCTTAACGATGTCCTTTGTGACTATAGTTATTGTGTCGGTGGTGGATACATCCAACCCTGTTGAGCCAGCTGTTGCGGCCGATAATTGTTCGCAGAGGGGAGGTGGCCGGCTGCTGGGAGGGGACTTGTTGTCTTCGCTTGCGCTCTTCTTGCGGTTTCCCTGTAGTGGCTGCCCATTAATATGAAATTTGGAATGACATTGTTTTGCAAAATGTCCTGGTTTTCCGCATTTGTTGCAATTAGTCGCCGGTGGGATGTTCACCAGTTGTTTACCTGGTGATGTTCTGTTCAGACAAGCTGCCTTTATGTGCCCTTCTTTGCCACACCCAAAGCATTTCCCGGAATGTCTCATATTCATGACAGTAGCTAGGGCGGCCATTTGCGCTGCCGCTTGGGCAGCCACCTTATGTTCCACTGTCCCAACTTTAGAACATGCGGCCACCATGTCGGGAATAGAAGGATCTCCAGGTAAAGCCTGTATTATCTTTTGACAGTCCTCATTAGCATTATCTTTCGCTAGCTGTTTGCACAGCATCTGTCTTAACCCCTCATCTTCTACCTGTTTTTCCAGTGCGGTAGATATTTTTTCTACAAACTGTAAAAAGGGTTCTCTAGGGCCTTGGTGGATAGCAGTGTATTTTTGCTTCGGAGCTGCTAGTTCCATGGTTCGCTTTAATGCCATAATTCCTACTTGCTGTGCCTGTTCGAGAACAATCGGAGGCCATGTAGCCTGCAGTTGAGGGTTACTAAACTGCCCTTCACCAAGTAAAGCATCCTCTCCAACGCCAAGCCTCGGGTCACCCTGTGGCAGTCGCAAATTATGCTGCGCTGCTGCGCATGCTATCTGCCTCCAAGTAGATTGAAACACTTGTAACTGCACGGGCTGAAACAGCACCTGTGCGAGATGTGTAATGTCATATGGACACAGCAGATCCGTGGCGATTATGCGAATAAGTTGCATCACCTCAGGGGAATTGATTCCAAATTTTTGTGCTTTATTCTGCAAATCCTGCACCACTTTCCAGGCAATTGGATTGTGCTCATCGTGTTGGTTTGTGCCTGCAGCAGCTTTGAAAACAGGAAATGTACCAGGAGCCTCTGCTGCTATGTTTACAGGCTTCGGACATGCTGGTATTGGAGAGCACGGGCTGAGGCGTTCAACCAGATCCCAGTTGCCAACTTCGGCAGCATATTTCTTAACCACTTCCCAAAATTGATCAGGGGATCTTGGGACTACAGTTACTGTGGAGGGAGGGAGAGTCCATGGGTGGGCTTTTTCCACTATGGTTTTATCTGTAAGATGTAGAGCTTGCATAGCGGCAGTTAAAGTGTCTTCTCCCTCACTTTCATTTTTGTTCTCACTTTCCGGCTCTGAGTTATTCACCGGATTCGCCGTATGTTCCTCCTCGGAGGGGGCCGATGGGGTCACCTCTTCTGCTGCTGCACCGCTAGGTGCCGCTGTCGCAGCACTGGGCGCCGCTGCTACAGCACTGGGTGCCGCTGCTGTAGCACTGGGTGGGGAGGGCCCCTCATCGCCCTGTAAAGTACTTAATGGCGGAGGACGGGGTGGTGGAGGGGGAGGATGAGAATAAGGGCATGATCTGCTTTTGCCCGTGAGGGGTTTCCTGCCTGCTACCGCTGATGCTGCGGCATCGGCTTCATTTGTTCCTTGGCTACAATCTTTCCCCTTCCTAACACTTTCTGGTTTTTCATCTTTTTTTTGCTCATCATTCGCCTCACATTCTGCTTTCCATTCCTTCAGGGTCTCGCTTAATAGATGCCATATAATCGCCAACTCACATGCCTCTTTCTGTCCTTTACAGACCTCATCAAATATTTTCCGTCCTACTGCTTGCCAAGCACTCACACTGAATGCAGTAACTGTTGTGGCTTCAAAGCCTTGCATCTTACTCCATATCAAAAATCTTTTTCAGGTTTTGTTCGGTGGTTTTAACCCCTTTTCTTTTTAATAGGGCTTTCCAGGTAGACAAAATTGTCTCCTCTTCTTTTGTTAATTGCTGCCCCATTCTAACAGCTTAGTCCCTGGTGGCTCACCTTTTTAGGTGTCGAAGTTCAGGTCCGGACCAAGCAGACTCCCTCTGCTCTCAGCTTCACCAGGCTCCGTCTCCGCAGCTCTCCCCGCCGCCACAATACTTCTCCACAGCTCTCCGCCACTATATTTCTGTCTAGTACCGAAATACGTTCTTTAAATGATCACTTCACCCGATCACGTCGGGGTCACCATTTGTCGCAGTAGAGACGGACACGACAAACATCAGATTGTGCCCAAAATGGCCGCTTTATTGTTCTAACAAGCCTTTTTTATAACCTTCTTCAGGGTATGTGTTCATATATGATTGGTTTAGTTAGTAACTAACAATTCATGATTGGGTAACGGTTTTTCTGCGGATTCGCCAAGGCGGTTCTTCTTATCACTTTCTTGCTCAGGACTTTCCAGACTCTCAAGGATACACTACGAGCTGCTCAAGGTCACGCTGCTCATGCACCGTCAGGCATTCAGCAGATTTGCTGCATTCCCCGACAGAACTCCTCCTTACCCTCTCAGCTACCTTTACAGAATAGGTATGAGGCTCTGGGTATGGTAGACAAAGGACATGATGAGATAGAAGAGGAGGAACTTATGCAAGCACTCTTGCCAAGGTCAGACCAACCAACCCCTTGCATCAAGAGCTGCATTAAGACCAGCACCGAGAAGAAACAGCAGCAAGTTATGGTCATAGGTGACTCCCTCCTAAGGGGAATGGAGACACCCATTTGCAGACCAGACCCTCTTTTCAGAGAAGTTTGTTGCCTCCCTGGGGCCCAAATCAGGGATGTCACCAGACAACTGACGAGCTTAGTATAGCCTTCAGACTATTACCCACTCCTGCTTTCATGTGTGATGTGGTTTAAGCCCAGCTGATAACAAAGCACCACAAAGCTGCTCGCTCCTCCTCCCCCCCCCGGCCCCAGTGGGATGAGGAGAAAATATAAAGAAAAGCTCGTGGGTCGAGACAAGGAGGGATCACTCACCACTTATGGTCATGGGCAAAAGACAGGCTCAACTTGGGGAAGAAACAAAATCAGTTTAACTTACTACAAAACAAGGATAATGAGAAGTAAAACCCAAATCTTAAAACACCTTTCCCCCACCCCTCCCTCCTTCCCGGCTCAACTCCACTCCCAGTTTTCTCTACCTCCTCCCCCCAGCAGCATAGGGGGACAGGGGATGGGGGTTGCAGTCAGTTCCTCACACCTTGTCTCTGCTGCTCCTTCCTCCTCAGGGGGAGGACTCCTCGCTGTTCCCCTGCTCCAGCGTGGGGTCCCTCCCACAGGAGACAGTCCTTCACAGACTTCTCCAATGTGAGTCCTTCCCACGGGCTGCAGTCCTTCACAAACTTCTCTGGCATGGGACCTTTCCGCAGGCCGATCTTCAGTCACAGACTGCTCCAGCGCAGGCTTTCCCATGGAGTCACAGCCATCTTCAGGGGCATCCACCTGCTCCGGCGTGGGGTCCTCCATGGGCTGCAGGTGGGCATCTGCTCCCCCGCTCACCTCCATGGGCTGCAGGGGGACAGCCTGCTGTCTCACCACGGGCTGCAGGGGCATCATGTCCTCCGGCACACCTCCTTTCCCTCCTTCTTCACTGACCTTGGTATCTGCATAGTTGTTTCTCTCACATTCCAATCTCCTCCCCCACTGTAGGTTCCCCTTCTTAAATGTTCTCCCAGAGGCGCTACCACCATCGCTGACTGGGTCGGCCTTGGTCAGAAGCAGGTCTGACTTGGAGCCGGGGAAGCTTCTAGCAGCTTCTCACAGGAGCCACCCCTGCAGCCCCCTCCCCCACTACCAAAACCCCGCCACACAAACCTAGAACAATGTGGATACGAATGATGTCACAACAAGAAGTCCAAGGTCAATCAAAAGAGATTTCAGGGCTCTGGGAAGGATGCTAAAAGATTCAGGAGCACAGGTTTTATTTTCCTCAATCCTCCCAATAATGGGGAGAGACTTTGGAAGAAACAAGCGTGTCCAAGACATCAATATCTGGCTCCAGGACTGGTGCCTCTGCCAGAACTTTGGTCTTTATAACCATGGAAGAGTCTTTGAAACACAAAGAATGCTGGGGCCTGATGGAATCCACCTGTCCCAATTGGGGAAATGCATCTTTGCTTGTAAATTGGCGGGACTAATTGAGAGGGCTTTAAGCTAGAATCAATGGGGGAAGGGGATACCATCTGGAATGCTGAAGGTAAGCCAGGGGTTGGCATGGCATTGCCTGAGGGTGGCAATGCTAATGGGAACATTTATGCTTCCCCAGGGAGTGCTGAGGGCTTAGGAGCACATCTGAAATGCTTGTACAACAATGCACACAATATGAGAAACAAAAAGGATGAACTGGAAGTGTTGGTTAGTTCCTGGAACTACGATGTCATTAGTGAGACTTGGTGGAATGAGTCCCATGACTGGAGTGCTGGGATGAAGGGCTACAGGCTGTTCAGGATAGATAAGCAGGGCAGGCAAGGTGGAGGAGATGAATTCTGTATATAAGGGAGAGGTTTGACTGTACAGCCCTTACAGTTAGGGATGATGTGGTTGAAAGCCTCTGGGTGAGGATTATGAGGATGGAAAACAAAGCAGATGTCGTAGTGGGTGTCTACTATCGATCACCCAGCCAGGATGATAGCATTGATGAGTTATTCTATAGGCAATTAGGAGAAATCTCTGGATCGGTAGCCCTTGTCCTTATGGGAGATTTCAACTCCCCAGGCATCAACTGGGAATACCATGCTGCTGTGATGAGCAAGTCTCGGAAATTCCTGAAGTTTGTGGAAGATAATTTCTTGTCACAAGTACTCATTGAGCCTCCTAGACTTGTTGTTTGTGAATAGAGAATGACTTGTGGGAGATGTGATGATAGGTGGCTGTCTTGGCCACAGTGATCATGAAATGGTTAAGTTTAAAAATGTTGGTGTCATGAGAAAAAAGGACAGCAGAGTTGCTACCCTGGATTTCAAGAGAGCAAACTTTAAGCTACTCAGGGAGCTACTTAGCAGTGTCCCCTGGGAATCTGCCTTTGAGGGCTTAGGAGTCCATGAGTGCTGGTCAGTTTTTAAGAACCACCTTTTAAAAGCACAGGCAATCCCATTGTGTCATAAGTCAAACAAGCGGGGCAGAAGACCAGCTTGGCTGAACAGGGAACTCCTTGTGGAGCTCAAGAGGAAAAAAAAATTGTATGATCTCTGGAAGCGAGGTCAGGCTTCGCAGGAAGATTACAGAGACGTGGTTCGTCCATGCAGGGAAAAGACACAAAAGGCCAAAGCTCAACTAGAGTTGAAACTGGCCAGTGTTGTGTCAGGCAACAAGAAAGGATTTTTTTAAGTATGTTAATAGCAAGAGGAGGTCTAAGGAAAACATTGGACCAATACTTGTTGAAGATGGTCACCTGACTAATAGGGATGAAGAAAAAGCAGAGGCATTCAATGCTTTTTTTGCCTCAGATGAGTTGTATTAGCTGAATGTTCACAAGTCCATGGGGCCTGATGGGATTCATCCCAGAGTACTGAAGGAGCTAGCGGATGTTACAGCAGGACCCCTCTCAATCATCTACCAAAGGTCTTGGGAGTCTGGGGAGGTCCCTGCTAACTGGAAGCTAGCCAACGTTATTCCAATTTACAAGAAGGGTGTGAGGGAAGACCCAGGAAACTACAGACCGGTTTGTCTAACCTCAGTACCTGGGAAAATTATGGAGAAGATCATACTGGGTGCTATTGAAAGTCATTTAAAGGACAATGCAATCATCAGGCACAGTCAACATGGGTTCACAAAGGGAAAGTCCTGTTTAACTAATTTGATATCCTTCCATGGTAAGGTCACCCACCTAGTGAAAGAAGGGAAGGTGGGGGATGTAGTTTTTCTGGATTTTAGGAAGGCTTTTGATACTGTCCCTCACAGCATCCTTCTGGACAAGTTGTCCAACTGAGAGATGAGCAGGTACACGGTGTGCTGGGTGAAGAACTGGCTGAAGGGCAGGTTGTAGTGAACGGGACTACATCTGGCTGGCAAGCGGGCACCAGCGGTGTTCCTCAGGGCTCAATTCTGGGGCCAGTTCTGTTCAATATATTTATCAATGATCTGGATGCAGGAGTTGAATGCACCATTAGCAAGTTTGCTGATGATACTAAACTGGGAGGTGCTGGTGACTCTCCTGAGGGACAAGAGGCCTTGCAGGGGGATCTAGATAGACTGGAGCATTGGGCAATCATCAATGGGATGAAATTTAACAAGAACAAATGCCGGGTTCTGCACCTGGGACAGAGTAACAACAGGCACAAGTATAGATTGGGAGAGGAGTGGCTGGAGAGCAGCCCTGCAGAAAGGGATCTGGGGGTGCTGGTTGACAGCAGGCTCAATAGGAGTCAGCAGTGTGCCCTGGCAGCCAAGAGGGCAAACTGCATTCTGGGGTGTATTAAACACAGTATAATCCGATGGTCAAAAGAGGTGATTATCCCACTGTATTTAGTGTTGGTGTGGCATCACCTGGAATGCTGTGTGCAGTTCTGGGCCCCACAATTGAAGAAGGATGTTAAGATACTTGAATGCATCCAGGGGAGGGCAACAAGTCTGGAAGGTATGTCCTATGAGGAGCAGCTAAAGACACTGTGTTTGTCTAGTTTGGAGAAAAGGAGGCTGAGGGGGTGACCTCATTGCTCTCTACAGCTTCCTGAGGGGAAGTGCAGATGGAGTTGCTGATCTCTTCTCCCTGGTATCCAGTGAAAGGACGTGTGGAAATGGTTCAAAGCTGCCTCAGGGGAGGTTCAGACTTGACATTAGGAAGCATGTCTTTATTGAGAGGGTGGTCAAACACTGGAACAGGCTTCCTAGAGAGGTGGTCGATGCCCCACGCCTGTCAGTGTTTTAGAGGCATTTGGGCTCTTAATAATACATTTTAAATTTGGTCATCCCTGAAGTGGTCAGGCAGTTGGACTAGATGATCATTGTAGGTCCCTTCCAACTGAACTAGTCTGTTCTGTTCTACCAATGCCATCCACCGTGACCACTTCCTGCTGCCCAGCTGTGTCTTTGTAGAACAGCCCAATGGAGAAGTGTGTGGATGGTGTGTCACAGCTGTAATTGAGAAGCAACTCTTTGAAGGTATGGTAGGGTTAGCCATTGTTGCTCTGGCTTATCAGTCGGTGCCCCAGCATAACATTCAGCTGGCTGAAAATAGAGGCCAGTGGATAATTCACGAGGTCCACAGCCTCAACGGCTCCGAGGTTGGACTTGTCAGCTTTTACAATCTTGCAGCAAAGGTACGGCAGGCTTTTGTTCAGATCTATGTATTCTTCCCTTTTCCCAGCTATGAAAAAGTCCTGAGATGCAGACTCTGCAATAGCAGGAAGTGGAGGCACCTCAATAAACAGGCTTTTCTCAATGCTGGTCTGTGTCAGGGATACTTAAAACAAATCCAGCTCAGCTCAGTTTTGGTACATTCTTCTGAGCAGCTATGAACAAAAGCCATCCCTTTTAAAATATCTTTTCTTTTCTAGTGGTAGAATGGGACCTCTTTATCTGTGTTTTCTTTTGCACTGTTCGACCTGGCTGTGGCAGTACATCTCGCCCCCCCCCCCCCCCCCCCATCCTGCCAGCAGGAAACGAAACTTCTCCAGGAAGGGAGAAGGGGAAGGAAACCCTGGAGGCTGCAGGTTGAAATTTGAACTGGCCAATCGAGATGCGCCAGGTACACCGAGGTGACCCTCCTAGCCAATAGAATTAAATGACCACAGGTCAGATTCGACAGGGGTATAAACTGGGTCCCGCCGGAGGACACCTCGGAGCAGCGGATCTGCAGTCGGGGACTCCCCCTCGGGCCGGGGCACCGCCCGAGGTAACTCCTCGAGGGAGAGAGCCCTCAGCTTTTAGGTGAGTGATACACGCATTTTGAGCCATCGCTTTCAATCTTGGGAATTCTTAAGTCGGCCGTGTAGTATTAATTCTCTTTACATCATTGAGCCTGTGATTTTATAGAATGTTACCGGACTTCTAACTAACTTTTGCTGAAGAATAAATCTGAGTTTTAACACCTGTCGGATTTGGTTAGTCATGCATCCGTAACACTGGCTTCTTCTTCTTTTTCTTCTTGTCCTGGTCAGACTGTTGTCTGGTGCCCCCCTTCCTTTTTCTTTTAAAGGGCAGGGGGCCTTCCCTCTGTTACAATACAAAAAATCAGTTTTGTACTTACAAGTTAAAATTGTAACTATAGGGAATTGTGTTAGGTACAGTGAATCATGATAGGTATAACCATAGAAACCTTATATATTTTCTATCGAATTTTGTGTTTAAGAACTAACATTATGATTGAAACAATAGACAAAAGCGTAGCCAGGGGACAAGCTAATAGAGGTAATTACAAAAGTGTAGTTAAGTGATTAACTAGCATTTACTCATAAGTTTTGCAGTTCTTTGCTCTTATGACTAGATGTTCCTGTACGCTAGATGAGAACAATGTTGAAATTGATCACATGTGACTGAAATTGCGCTAAGCTTCAAGATCAAAGAACAAGGACAAGAACAAGGACTTAAAGGACAGCCAACAGAATCTCAAATAGGTCGGTGGTCGTAAAAGCAGCCCTTCAACTCGAATTCACCATTGCGCATGATCGGATGTAGGCAGTACTATGATAATCACTAATAATAATTTTTATGCATATATATATTAATCTGATTAATATGTAATTATTACTCCATATAACCTGTTTGTGCTGAAGCTGTGGCATGCACGCTAGGTGGAACTATCCCCCGTGCATCCAGTGCTGCAATAAATGAAGTGCCTGCTTCTTAATGTCACATTGGTGTTAAGGAGTTTTATTCTGGATTTCGGTAACACCTCCAGGGGTGTGACATGGCTCTCTTTCTTTTAAGGCTTTTTCTTTGAATATACACAGGTCCCAAGTCCTCCTGATTTGATGGTGTTTCCAACTTGTCTATAACAACCTTGGAAACATGTCCAAACATGTTTTTTGCAATATCTTGAATAGTGCTTTTAACGTGTGCCTTAACAATTTCTAAGCCCCTTTTCAAAAGCGGGATGGCCTTTCTAAACAGGCTATGCAGTATACCTCCAATGCTTGCACCATACATCACAGGACCACCTTGAAACCCAGGAAGACCATTGCTGGCCTAGGCTCTGTAATAATTCATGTACCAGGATAGATCCCCATATTTTTTTACCTCTACCATGTTGGCATGGTTTCTTAAAATATCAGAAGCTTCTGGGACCAAAGATGCAGCTTCACGGTCATCTTCCCAAAGTGAAATGAGACATGCTTGTTCTGCTGAGTGCAGATTGTGTTGATGTGCTGGCAGTTTACCGACACATAGAGCAGCTTATCATATGTCACTGTAACCATCTTGTTATTGCACTGCGTTCTGAACAGTGGTAATAAAGGAACTCCAAATTCCCTGAAAAGCTGGTGCTCTACAAGGTCTGTGTAGAGGTAGAGTGAGTTAAACCCTCCAGTGATGTCTGCCACAATGGGAAATTTCTTAGCAGCAGCCCTTGGAGAAGCCCCCAAAATATGTGCCAGATCCCCAGTTGTAGAGAAAGTGTAAAGCTTTTCATATATTTTGAGGTTTGTTTTCTATGATGGGGTCATAGACCAGGCCCACTGCTGGTGAGTCGACAGCTGAAGCTTTGTTGGGGGGGTTAATAAGATGGTTCATATGCTCCATTAACATGGAGAGGAGAGGATAATAGCCTTTCCACAAAGTATACTGCCATGTCTAGCCCTGCAGCCCTATTTCAAAGATGGCATCTTCATTGATGTTATTCCAGCTGTGCTGGTACCATATTTCTGCCAACCCTACCTCCCACTTCCCCAAGAGCTCCAGGGGCCTCACCAGCTGTACAGTAAACATCAAGCTGGTGTTTTGTGGGAAGATTCTGGTGCTGGCCTTGCTGGGTAGTGCGGTGTAGAAAACCCTATCTGCCATCCTTCTTTTCCCTCCACTGCCAGTCACTAGATGTCCTGGAATTGAGAAGCTTCTATTCAACTGTTAAATTTCGGGGGTTGGCCATGCCACTTCATCAGCAGATGTTTCTTCCTTTCCCTTTTGCAGCAATGGTCCTCCCAATTTTGTAGATTCCGTCATCCTCAGGATCCACTGTTTGAAGTTCTTTAGGGCAAAATGTCCCCTCAATTCCTTTGTGATCATAGTCTAATAAGCAGTACACAGCTATCTGTCCCCTTCTCAGAATTTCAGCTACTATGAAAATTTCATCTGAGAATGTCTGCTCACAACCTTTCTCAAATCTCTGTTTTGTTCTAGGCATGTGTCCCCCCTTTTTGAGCAGAGGCACAGATTCTTTAAACACACCTCCACATACGGTTTTCCATAACCTTGTAGAATTTTGAAGTGTTCACATCCACAGGCCTGGCTCTGATAGTTCTATGGAAGCTATGGTTATAGCTCTTTATAAACACATTGTGGGAGACTGAAAGAGTTAATGTCTCAAACACTGTGGTGGGGCAAGTTCTGCATAATGGTGAACCCACCGCAGGTGAGAAGTCGGTTAGCAACAGGGCACAGAGGGCGTGCAGTTCCGTGTTCTGATACGCTGAGCAGGGCAGCTCACCATATATGGCTAAAGGTCAAAGAATGGTCATGCCTGCAGGGAGGGAGAAGTTATTCCCCAAACGACCCCCAAGTCCACCAACCCATTTCCCAAAGGTTCTGGAAGCACAAACTGTGCATGACACCTAATTAGCCTAATGAGTTTGAGTGCCCACCGGAAGGAGGGGCAAGGAGATTATAAAAGGGCACGAATTGAAGCCCCACATGCGTGCGCCCTCTGGAACTGGACCCTTAGGCTGGCTGGACCAACGCTGGACCCAGGACTGGTGAAATCTTTCTCTTTTCTCTCTCTGTCTCTCTCTCTTTTTTTTCCGTAATCCCTACTCCTCATCCCTTTAGACATAAACCATTGACCAAGTCTGGGACTAGGAGTGGATCTAGCAGCCCCTAGGCTCCTCACTGAGAAGGAGTCTAGAAAGCAAGGGGGTCCACTCTGAACCTCGTGACTCAACGGGAGGGATCTCCTTATTTTCTTCCCTGAACTGATCCCCAAATAAGCAAGGCTTGTAGTATATGTTTGGTGACGTATGGCTAGCACGTGTTACACAGTTTACTGATGTAGTTTCATGCCAATTCTTGTTGAGCGCAAATAGAAGTTGAGTTTTGTTAGTTAAAGGATCCCTGGCATCATTTCACCTTAATCCTGACCTGGGAATCGGCAAACCCGAGTCGTTGTCCTGAGAAATTGGGATGTGACACACATCAATATAGCAAAAGGTGTTGCATTCTATAAAATATCGCCACATCTTGGTTTTGAGCATCCTGTTAAAACGTTCTATGGCGGAGGCTTTTACTTCATTATTAGTAACAAAATGGTGAACATTATACTGCTTTAACAGCTTGTTTAAAAATTCTTTTCCTCAGTCTGTAGTTTCTGAGGCTTGCACGCCCTCCTAAAAATTGTTTTAAAAGCCCTGGCTATTTCAGAACCTGTTTTGCCTTTTAGACTAATGACCCCGGGCATTCTTGTATAATATGTCTATCACCTTTCAGATGTACTTAACACCATTGTTGTGTTTGGAAAAGAGTTTGCACATCCACCAAGTCTGCCTGCCATTGTGCATCCACCTCTGCTGCAATCACCTTGCTTCTTTTAAAGTGCTTTCTTGTAGGCTTGTGTAAGCTGCAAGCATCCTGGTTTGCATGCCAGGTGGCTACTTGCCACCTTTTCAATTTTCCTTTTAGCAGCTTCAAAAAGTGGATTTATACCCCCAAAGCTTCCCACCTCCCCAGGAGCATAGTAAATCTCTTTTAACAGAAGTGGTGGTGTAGACATGTCTACCGACACTGCTATTTCACACATGTATGAAATGAAACACTGGACAATCAATTTAACTGAAAAACAGAGAAACTTTATTAAGGGAGTAAGAGGGGAGTTGGTTGCCAGTCATTCTCCAGGCTTTTTCCATTTTTTCCCTTGAATGCCTCTGTCACTTCTATGCCCATTCTCCTTTCTTTGATGCAGGCCCAGACAGGAAGGCAGACCAGTCACGACATGCTCCTGGCTTCTCCTCAGTCAGTCAGATGGAGCTTTTAGAAACATTCTATTGGCTATTCTATTCTATCTATAAGAAAACACATATAGCACCAGCCTGTATCCCAGAATGGTCTTACAGGTAGCTGTAAGATCTGACACAATGACAGGCAAAGGGAGCTGCCTCCTACCACCAACCCTCTCTGTGTGACTCTTACCTCAAAATTCAGTTTGTAGTTCATGGGCCCATTGGCTGGTGGTTCTGGATTGCATGGTCCTTTTTGGGAATCCCTTAGGGTCTTTTCCTTGTCATCCCCACTCACATGTTTTTCTCAAGTTGGCATTTTGTTCTGGTTTTTAATTTTCACAGCCAGTGTTGCCTGTGTCTTGCAGCACTGTGCAAAGCCCAAAGTCTGCCCCAGTAATCCTACGTGGTCATCCTGTTGGGCTGGGACTGGATGCAGGGGCCTCTCAGTCCATCTCAAAGGATTGACCTCTTCTTTGCATGTGACGGTTTATGCAGGTGGCTTCTTAGTGGGCCTCCTAGGAGGGGTCCATAGCCCTTCCCATAGGCATGCTCCAACTTGTCCATGCTCCCCCACTCTTTTGTCACCCCTCCACCCTCTTGAAGTTCCCCCCCACCCCAGACATGTCAGGGCTTGTTCTGCAGCCTGGTAAAGTAGGGGTCTCCAAACCTGCCTTTTATTTAATTCCTTTCTATTCACATTTAAACTTTAATTATTCATCCCACTAGCTCTTATTAAAGAATGTTTAATCCATTTTATATGTATGCTTTTACCAGGGGATATATATTTAATTTCTATAGCTTTATAAATGTATATACATATAAATATGTATACATATACTAGTATATATATAAAATAGTGTACCAATGTATAAATATATATTTATACGTATTTGTACACTCCTATATATATAGAATCATAGAATCATTTAGGTTGGAAAAGACCTTCAAGATCATCGAGTCCAACCATTAACCATGCCCCCTAAACCATGCCCTGGAGCACCCTGTCCACTCGCTTTTTGAATACCTCCAGGGATGGTGAATCAACCACTTCCCTGGGCAGCCCATTCCAATGTTTGACAACCCTCTCAGTAAAAACATTTTTCCTAATATCTAACCTAAATCTCCCTTGCCTCAACTTGAGGCCATTTCCTCTTGTCCTATCTCCAGACACCTGACAGAAGAGACCAACACCCACCTCACTACAACCCCCTTTCAGGTAGTTGTAGAGAGCGATAAGGTCTCCCCTCAGCCTCCTCTTTTCTAGACTGAACAACCCCAGATCCTTCAGCTGCTCCTCATAAGACTTGTGCTCCAGGCCCCTCACCAACTTGGTTGCCCTTCTCTGGACACGTTCCAGCAACTCAATGTCTTTCCTGTAGTGAGGGGCCCAAAACTGAACACAGGACTCGAGGTGCGGCCTCACCAGTGCCGAGTACAGGGGAACAACCACCTCCCTGTTCCTGCTGGCCACACTGTTCCTGATACAGGCTAGGATGCCATTGGCCTTCTTTGCCACCTGGGCACACTGCTGGCTCATATTCAGCCAGCTGTCAACCAGCACACCCAGGTCTTTCTCTGCCAGGCAGCTTTCCAGCCACTCTTCCCCAAGCCTGTAGTGCTGCATGGGGTTGCTGTGACCCAAGTGCAGGACCCGACACTTGGCCTTGTTGAACTTCATACAATTGGCCTCAGCCCATCGATCCAGCCTGTCCAGATCTCTTTGTAGAGCCTCCCTACCCTCAAGCAGATCGACCCTGCCTCCCAACTTGGTGTCATCTGCAAACTTGCTGAGGGTGCACTCAATCCCCTCATCCAAATCATTGATAAAGATATTAAACAGAACGGGGCCCAACACCGAGCCCTGGGGAACACCACTTGTGACCCACCGCCAACTGGATTTCACCCCATTCACCACAACCCTCTGGGTTCGTCCATCCAGCCAGTTTTTCACCCAGTGAATAGTGCACTTATCCAGGCCACAAGACACCAGCTTCTCAAGGAGTATGCCATGAGAGACAGTGTCAAAGGCCTTGCTGAAGTCTAGGAAAATAACATCGACAGCCTTTCCCTCATTCACCAGGCGGGTCACCTGGTCATAGAAGGAGATCAGGTTGGTCAAGCAGGACCTGCCTTTCGTAAACCCATGCTGACTGGGCCTGATCCCCCTCTTATCCTGGACTTGCCATGTGAGTGCTCTCAAGACAAAGCGTTCCATAATCTTCCCCGGTACCGAGGTCAGGCTGACAGGCCTGTAGTTCCCCGGATCCTCCCTCCGACCCTTCTTGTAAATGGGAGTCACATTGGCAAGCCTCCAGTCCTCTGGGACCTCCCCTGTTGACCAGGAACGCTGATAGATGATAGAGAGTGGCTTGGCAAGGACCTCCGCCAGTTCCCTCAGTACTCTTGGATGGATCCCATCAGGTCCCATAGATTTGTGAGTGTCCAGATGGCGTAGTAGGTCCCTAACTAATTCCTCCTGGATTAAGGGGGGTATGTTATGCTCTTCATCCTTACCTTCCAGCTCATGGGGTGGAGTACCCTGAGGATGACTGGTCTCCCTATTAAAGACTGAGGCAAAGAAGGCATTAAGTACCTCGGCCTTTTCCTCATCACTGGTTGCTACGTTCCCTTCTGTATCCATTAAAGGATAGATATTCTCCTTGGGATTCTTTTTACTGTTAACATATTTGTAAAAACATTTTTCGTTGTCCCTTACGATAGTGGCCAGATTTAGTTCTAGCTGAGCTTTTGCCTTTCTAATTTTCTCTCTGTATGATCTAACAAGATCCCTGTACTCCTCCCAAGTTGCCCGCCCTTTCCTCCAGAGATGATAAACTCTCCTTTTTTTCTTAAGTCCTAGCAAAAGCTCCCCATTCAGCCAGGCCGGTCGTTTTCCTCAGCAGTTTGACTTGCGGCACATGGGAATAGCCTGGTCCTGAGCCATTAAGATTTCCTTCTTAAAGAATGTCCATCCCTCCTGGACCCCTTTGCCCTTCAGGACCGTCTCCCAAGGGACTCTCTCAACCAGTGCCTTGAAGAGGCCAAAGTTAGCCCTCCGGAAGTCCATAGTGGTGGTTTTGCTGACCACCTTCTTTGCCTCACCAAGAATTGAAAATTCTACCATTTCATGGTCACTAAGCCCAAGACGGCCTCCAACCATCACACCTCCCACCAGTCCTTCCCTGTGTGTAAACAACAGGTCTAGCAAGGCTCCTCCCCTGGTTGGCTCACCCACCAGCTGTGTCAGGAAGTTATCTTCCACACACTCCAGGAACCTCCTAGATTGTTTACTCACTGCTGTGTTGTATTTCCAGCAGATGTCTGGAAAGTTGAAGTCCCCCACAAGGACAAGGGCACACGATTCTGAGACTACTGCCAGCCGCTTGTAGAACGATTCATCCATCTCTTCAACCTGGTCAGGCGGTCTATAACAGACTCCCAGCACAATATCTGTCTTATTGGCTTTCCCTCTCATCCTCACCCATAAGCACTCCACCTTGTCATCACAATCGTGTAGCTCTGAACAGTCAAAACATTCCCTAACATAAAGAGCCACCCCACCACCTCTTCTACCTTGCCTGTCCCTTCTGAAGAGCTTGTAGCCATCCATTGCAGCACTCCAGTCATGGGAGTCATCCCACCATGTTTCCATGATGGCGACTAAGTCATATCTATCCTGCTGCACAATGGCTTCCAGCTCCTCCTGTTTATTGCCCATGCTGCGTGCGTTGGCATAGATGCATTTGAGCTGGGTCATCGAATCCACCCCTAACATCGGCACGCTGCCCCCAGGCTCATCTCTGGTGCACCTAGTTTTATCCCTTAGCCCCTTCAAACCTAGTTTAAAGCCCTCTCTATGAGCCCCGCCATCTCATGAGCAAGGATTCTCTTACCCTTTTGAGACAGCTGGACACCATCTGTCGCTAGCAAGCCCGGTGCTGTGTAAGTCTCCCCATGATCAAAAAACCCAAAATTCCACCGATGGCACCAGCCTCTGAGCCACGTGTTAATCAGGTGTGTTTTCCTGTTCCTTTCAGTGTATTTCCCTGCCACTGAAGGGGTTGAGGAAAACACTACCTGTGCTCCCAATCTTTCTACTAATCGTCCCAGTGCCCTGAAATCCCTTTTCATTGCCTTTGGATTTCTCTCTGCAATCTCATCACTGCCAACCTGCACAACCAGCAATGGGTAATAATCAGAGGTCCAAACCAGACCAGGGAGTTCCCTGGTAATGTCTTTTACCCAGGCCCCAGGGAGGCAGCAGACTTCCCTGTGGGATGGGTCAGGTCTGCATATCAGGCCCTCTGTCACCCTTAAGAGGGAGTCGCCTACAACAATTACCCTCCTTTTTCTTTTTTCAGAGGATGTGAGAATGCGTGGGGATGCCCGACTGGGCTTAGGCACCTCCCTAGATAGGGCTTCATCTACACCCTGATCTTCACTGGCCTGGTCCTCAAGTTCCAGAGCCCCATACCTGTTGAGTAGGGGCAACTGGGAAGGTGAGGGAGACCGGGAGCAGATTCGCCTGCCTCCCCGAGCAGGGACCTGTATCCATTCCCCTCCATCTCATAGGTCCCCTCCTGCCTGGTGGCAGGAGGGCAGGGGAACCTCCGATTCTTGCAGAGCCTCCATCTGCTGCCCCTGCCTCAGGGATGGTAGGGTGTGGGCCCACCAATCTATCTCCCTCTCACGCTCCCTGATACTCCTCAACCTTTCCACTTCCTCCTTCAGCTCTACCACCAGGCTGAGCAAATCACTCACCTGGTCACACCTCACACAAGAGGTGTCCCCGCTGACCTCCATCGTTTCTGATAGACTCAGGCACTCCCTGCAGCCAGAGACCTGGACAGCTGCACATTTAAATGGGACCTCTGTCTGCGTTGCCATATTTTTCCTAACAATGGCTTTCCCCCGAGTGGCAACCATACCTGAGTCTCCCTCTGGGCCGACACCCACCACTTAAGCAGCCTGCTCGAGCTGGGAACAGGGGGGGCTGCGCCCTACCTGCACGAACTGACGCGCCACGTCCTGGTCGCCGGCGCTCCTCAGGGCCGTTCAAATCTCCCGCGGTTGCCCCTGGCAACGCCCACGCCGCGTCAGCCTCTCCCGCGAGAGCCGCCGGCTCCGGCCGGGTCCCTCCGCCCTTCCCCGGCGCTCCCGGGCCTCGGGAACCTCCCTGTCCGCCTCAATCTAGCGCTTAGCCGCCCACTTACCGTCGCCTCTGCTGGCCTCGCCGCTGACTGAACGCTGCTGACCGTTACGCCGCGTTCAAATCTGTATATCTATATATCTCTATATATGTATATATTGTATTGAAATGCATATAGTTTATATCTGAGCACTTCCTCGTTCAAAGGAAACAGGCAGCCAATCACAGGGCTGCCTGAGAACACGTGGGTAGGATGGAGTCAAGAAATGGCCATCAGCAAATCACAGAGCAGTATGACATTTAACAAAAGGGCAGCTCCCTCCTATAAAATGGCCCAAGCCCTGTCATAAAATGGTGGCCAAAACAAAGTGGCACCCTACTGTGTATGTAGGGGAAGGATGTTCCTGGTCTGATGTACTTCAGGGTAAACCACAAGTGGCGGGGTGCTGTTCCCGCCAGCCAATCACAACAGAGGATGTGACCGGAAGAGGGGACTTCTGGGGCAAATGGCCCATGAGGCTTCTGGGAGGAGGTGGGACTTCCACCAGAAGCTGAGAGCGTGGCATCTGTCACTTTTTATCTTGTGCATCTGTGGTAGGTTAACCTTGGCTGGCTGCCAGGTGCCCACCAAGCTGCCCTATCAATCCCCCTCCTCAGTGGGACGGGGGGGAGAAAAAATACGAAGAAAAGCTTGTGGATTGAGATGAAGGTAGTTTAATAAAGAAAAGCAAAGGCCACGTGTAAAAGCAAAGGAAAACAAACAAAAAGCTTTATTCACTACTTCCCATCAGCAAACGATGTCCAGACACTTTCTGGAAAATAGGGCTTCAATACGTATAGCAGTTGCTTCAGAAGACAAACACCTTAATAATGAATGCCCCCCTCCCCTTCACTTAGCTTTTATTACTGAGCATGATGTCATATGGTATGGAATATCCTTTTGGTCAGATTGGGTCAGCTGTCCTTGCTGCGTCACCTCCCAGCTTCTTGCCCACCCCCAGCCTACTGGCCTTTGGGTGGGTGAGGGTTGGAGAGACAGCCTTAATGCTGTGGAGCACTGCTCAGCAGTAGCCAAAACATTGGTGTGTTATCTACACCTTTCTAGCTACAACTACAAAGCACAGCACTATGGGGTCTGCTATATTCCACAGCGTACTCCTTGAGAAGCTGGCGGCTCATGGCTTAGACAGGCAGGTGTACTCTTTGCTGGGTAAAAAAACGGGCTGGATGGATGAGCCCAGACAGTTGTGGTGAATGGAGTTAAATCCAGTTGGCGGCGGGTCACAAATGGTGTTCCCCAGGGTTCGGTGTTGGGGCCAGTTCTGTTTAATATCTTTATCAATGATCTGGACGAGGGGATCGAGTGCACCCTCAGCAAGTTTGCAGATGACACCAAGTTGGGAGGGAGTGTTGATCTGCTTAAGGGTAGGAAGGCTCTACAGAGGGATCTGGGCAGGCTGGATCGATGGGCCGAGGCCAATTGTATGAGGTTCAACAAGGCCAAGTGCCGGGTCCTGCACTTGGGTCACAGCAACCCCATGCAGCGCTACAGGCTTGGGGAAGAGTGGCAGAAAAGGACCTGGGTGTGCTGGTTGACAGCTGGCTGAATATAAGCCAGCAGTGTGCCCAGGTGGCCAAGAAGGCCAATGGCATCCTGGCCTGTATCAGAAATAGTGTGGCCAGCAGGAACAGGGAGGTGATTGTTCCCCTGTACTCGGCACTGGTGAGGCCGCACCTCGAGTCCTGTGTTCAGTTTTGGGCCCCTCACTACAGGAAAGACATTGAGTTGCTGGAACGTGTCCAGAGAAGGGCAACCAAGTTGGTGAAGGGCCTGGAGCACAAGTCTTATGAGGAGCGGCTGAGGGAACTGGGGTTGTTGAGTCTGGAGAAGAGGAGGCTGAGGGGAGACCTTATAGCTCTCTACAACTACCTGAAGGGGGGTTGTAGCAAGGTGGGTGCTGGTCTCTTCTATCAAGTAACTAGTGATAGGATGAGAGGAAATGGCCTCAAATTGCACCAGGGGAAGTTTAGATTGGATATGAGGAAATATTTCTTCACCGAAAGGATTGTCAGGCATTGGAATAGGCTGCCCAGGGAAGTGGTGGGGTCACCATTCCTGGAGGTGTTAAAAAAACACGTAGATGTGGCACTTCAGGACATGGTTTAGTGGGCATGGTGGTGTTGGGTTGATGGTTGGACTCGATCTTAAAGGTCTTTTCCAACCTAAACAATTCTATGATTCTATGGGGAAAGTTAACTCCATCCCAGCCAGACCCAATACAATATCAGTGGTACCTATAATACTGCCATGCAGATTATCTCCCATACTGGCACAGTGAAGTTCTAGGGGATGACTGTGATATGGCTCCATCCAACTGATTTTTATGCTGGCCATAAGCTCTTGAATAGTCACAAATCACATGTTCCTGACATCCACATAATGTCAAACCACAATGTTTTTAAGTACTTCTAATTTAATTTCTGGTTTGAAAACAGTGAGGAGAGACGATGCAGGGTTCTTTCTAGGACTCAGTAACAAATGTCCAACAACAACTGGCTTAATAAAATAGTTGTTTTATGTCCTGGTTTCAGCTGGGATAGAGTTAACTGTCTTCCTAGTAGCTGGTACAGTGCTATGTTTTGAGTTCAGTATGTGAAGAATGTTGATAACACTGATGTTTTCAGTTGTTGCTAAGTAATGTTCAGTCTCAAATCAAGGATTTTTCAGCTTCTCATGCCCAGCCAGCGAGAAAGCTGGAGGGGCACAAGAAGTTGGCACAGGACACAGCCAGGGCACCTGACCCAAAGTGGCCAACGGGGTATTCCATACCATGTGACGTCCCATCTAGTATAGGAACTGGGAAGTGGGGGCAGGGAATCGCCACTCGAGGACTAGCTGGGTGTCAATCGGCGGGTGGTGAGCAATTGCACTGCGCATCATTTGTACATTCCAATCCTTTCATTATTACTGTTGTCATTTTATTAGTGTTATCATTATCATTATTAGTTTCTTCTTTTCTTTTCTATTAAACTGTTCTTATCTCAACCCACGAGTTTTACTTCTTTTCCCGATTTTCTCCCCCATCCCACTGGGTGGGGGGGGAGTGAGTGAGCGGCTGCGTGGTGCTTAGTTGCTGGCTGGGGTTAAACCACAACATTTTAATAAGACAGAATAAAAAGAGGAATACAGGTAGTTGTATTGGGTTTGTGTGGCAAGGTTTTGGTAGCGGGGGGGGGTTACAGGGGTGGCTTCTGTAAGAAGCTGCTGGAAGCTTCCCCTGTGTCCGACAGAGCCAATACCAGCCGGCTCTAAGACGGACCCGCCGCCGGCCAAGGCCGAGCCAATCAGCGATAGTGGTAATGCCTTTGTGATAACATTTTTAAGAAGAAAAAAAAAGTTGCAGGGCACACAGAAACGGCAGCTGGAGAGAGGAGTGAGAACATGTAAGAGAAACAACCCTGCAGACACCAAGGTCAGTGAAGAAGGAGGGGGAGGAGATGCTCCAGGCACCGGAGCAGAGATTCCCCTGCAGCCCATGGTGAAGACCATGGTGAGGCAGGCTGTCCCCCTGCAGCCCATGGAGGTCCACAGTGGAGCAGATATCCACCTGCAGCCCGTGGAGGACCCCACGCCAGAGCAGGTGGGTGCCTGAAGGAGGCTGTGACCCTGTGCTGGAGCAGCATGCTCCTGAAGGACTGCACGCCGTGGAAAGGACCCACGCTGGAGCAGTTTGTGAAGAACTGCAGCCCGTGGGAAGGACCCACGTTGGAGAAGTTCGTGGAGGACTGTCTCCTGTGGGAGGGACCCCACACTGGAACAGGGGAAGTGTGTGATGAGTCCTGCCCCTGAAGAGGATGAAGCAGCAGAGACAATGTGTGATGAACTGACTGTAACCCCCATTCCCCGTCCTTCTGTGCTGCTGTGGGGGGTAGGTAGAGAATCTGGGAGTGAAGCTGTGCCCAGGAAGAAGGGAGGGGTAGAGGGAAGGTATTTTGAGATTTGGTTTTATTTCTCATTACCCTACTCTGGTTGATTGGCAACAAATTAAGTTAATTTTCCCCAAGTTGAGTCTGTTTTGCCCGTAACGGTAATTAGTTGAGTGATCTCTCCCTGTCCTTATCTCGACCCACAAGCCCTTTGTTATATTTTCTCTCCCCTGTCCAGCTGAGGAGGGGGGGGAGTGATAGAACGGCTTTGGTGGGCACCTGGCGTCCAGCCAGGGTCAACCCACCACAGCAGTGAATATATCTTACATCCCTTCAGATGCTGGGAATCCTGTGTTTGTGCTGCATCAGACAGAAACCAGATGAATTTTCCCACAGCATGTTGCGCAGATTCTGTCCGTGGAGAGGTTTCCCCTTTTTGGTCCTTCGAGCTATTATAGGATTTTCTTACAAGAAAATCAACCATATTCAGAATTTCTACTTTCAATCAGGAAGGATGTTCCCATGAGAACTTGTTGCTGCACTTCTAGATAAAGGCAAGGCCACACAGGTGGCGCAATTGCCCCTACCAAGTGGGAGCTACCAGCAGGCTCCTCTGTTAAAATGAGCTGGCTGAATTTATCCTGTGGCAAAGGGATATGCGCAACACAACACAGGCCTGAAGTCCACTTGCACCACAGTACAGCACAGCACAGGCCTGGCCTCCTCGGGTTACCTGTATTGAGGATCACGAACTTCTTGATGTACAATGGTCTTCCCATCAGGATCACTACACAAGGTTGTATCCAAGGAAGGAAAGAGAACACCTCATTTCTCAGAGAGAAAAGAGATTATGAAGTGATATTTATATAATAGACTCTTTGTGCTCTCTTGCAGAACCACAGTTGGATCACATTTGGCAGCAAAGATATGGTTGTATTATATTCCAGATGTTGGGTGCTGATCACTTTTTTGATAGGATTTTTTTCTTACTGCTTCTGGCAACCTATAGTTCACAAATAGCTAGTATTTACACATGGCATAACAATTATAATTTAACAGTTTAGTCTGTGTCCTCACTAAATTGGGTTTGAGTGGCTATCACCAATGCTGTATAGTCTAAATTGACTGAAAGAATAACCATTACGCATCAACTGTTGCTGTTTCTTATTAAGCTTACTTTGTAGTTATGGTAACAGTTTGGGTTGGAAGGGACCTTTAAAGATCATCTAGTCCAACACCCCTGCCATGGGCAGGGACATCTTTCACCAGACCAGGTTGCTCAAAGCCCTGTCCAACCTGACTTTGAACACCTCCAATGATGGGGCATCCACAGCTTCTCTGGGCAACCTATTCTAGTCTCACCCCTCTCATCATAAATAATTTCTTCCTTATGTCCAATCTAAATCTACCCTCTTTCAGTTTAAAACTGTTGCCCCTTCTCCTGTTACTACAGGCCCTGGTAAAGTCTTTCTCTGTCATTCTTATAAGCCCCCGTTATATATTGAAAGGCCACAATAAGGTCTCCCTGGGGTCTTCTCCAGGCTGAACAACCCCAACTCTCTCAGCCTTTCCTCATAGGAGAGGTGTTCCATCCCTTTGATCATTTTTGTGGCCCTCCTCTGGACCTGCTCTAACAGCTCCACGTCTGTCTTGTACTGGGGGCCCCAGAACTGGATGCAGTACTCCAGGTGGGGCCTCACAAGAGTGGAATAGAGGGGGAGAATCACCTCCCTTGACCTGCTGGTCACGCCTTTTTTTAATGCAGCCTATGATTCATACTGTGGTGCAAGAGGCCTGTAATTTTTTAGGTATTGATAAATTCTGGGATCTTGATTAGCTAATCTGCTGATGACACAAAACTGGGAAGAATGGCTGATACACCAGAGGGTCGTGCTGCCATCCAGAGGGACCTCGACAGAGTGGGGAAATGAGCTGGTGGACACCAGGTTGAACATGAGCCAGCAATGTGCCCTTGCAGCAAAGGCGGCTAATGGTATCCTGGGCTGCATTAGGAGTGTTGCCAGCAGGTCAAGGGAGGTGATCCTTCCCCTCTACTCAGCACTGGTGAGGCCACACCTGGAGTCCTGTGTCTAGTTCTGGGCTCCCCAGTACAAGCAAGACATGGACATACTGGAGGGAGTCCAACGAAGGGCTACAAAGATGATGAAAGGACTGCAGCATCTCTCCTATGAGGAAAGGCTGAGAGAGCTGGGACTGTTTAGCCTGGAGAAGAGAAGGCTCAGGGGAGATCTCATCAGTGTATATGAATACCTGAAGGGAGGGTGCAAAGAAGATGGAGCCAGGCTCTTGTCAGTGGTGCCCAGTGACAGGACCAAAGGCAACTGGCACAAATTGAAACACAGGAGGTTCTTGTCTGATCATAAGGAAAGACTTTTTTTACTGTGAGGGTGACTGAGCACTGGAACAGGTTGCCCATGGAGCTTGTGGAGTCTCCCTCCTTGGAGACATTCAAAGGCCATCTGGACATGGTCCCAAGCAACTGGCTCTAGGTGGCCCTGCTTGAGCAGGGGTGTTGGACCAGATGACCTCCAGAGGTCCCTTCCAACCTCAACCAGTCTCTGACTCTGTGATAACTTCATCCCAGCCAGACCCAGTACAATTCTTATTAAAGACTAATCTTTCAATTAATGGTTGGAAGTTCACATAGGCCAGTATCTCATGTATGGCAGCATTGCACAATTGAATGAATAAACCATTGGCAATATGATGCTAAGTAAGAGGGAAATATCTCTTCTGAAACGTCAGTGATGCAAAATTGTGAGGGCCTTGAATGCCAGGGGGAAGTTGTTCTATAATGACAGTAGCACATATATTTATTTATCCACGTTGTCATTTGTTGCACTCACCCAGCAGTAACTGTGTTGAAAGATGAAATAGGAGCAATAGTTTAATGCTTGGTAGGTATGACAAAAGCTGCTGGGAGCTTAAAGCTTAAAATTAGATTATATTGAAAATCTGATCAATCAGTTACATTGCATTTGCCAAACTACGGAGCAAAGGTGTTGCAAAATTATGGCTTCTATCAGATATTTCTAGGTATTTGGAATATAAGAAGTACTATTTCACCAAAACCCTTTTATTGATAAAGTGTCTAGCACTTCTTGTTAGCCTTCAGGCAGTGGTAGCAAATCTATATTAGAAAGAAAGAGCAAAACTGAACTTGGTGTGCATTATAATACTAATTTTCATTTCTAGTCAAATGCTTTAAATGTTAGAAGCGATTGTTTCAAATACAGTTCATAAACATTTTTGAACCAACTTGTTTTGTTTCTAGGACAGGATTCCCTGGCTTTGTGCATTGCATAATATATTGAAGAAGTAAGAGAACCTCTATCTTTAAGGAGTTCTGGTTAAAGACAAAAAACTTAAATATTTTCCCCACTGCATTCCAAAACAGAAATGTATGTAGTAGTATAATAGTCTGCAGCTAGTAAAGTCATTATGTTTTCACTAATCTAAGGTATCATAATAATTGCTAAGGGTAAGCTAACCCCTGAATAATAGCGTAGGGAAAAAATGCTGTAAATGATAGTTGTTTTTCTACTGTCTGTATAAAGATTATTTCAAGGATCCAGTTCAGTAATAAACCTAACATTAGCTACTTCCAGACAGCATAACCACAGAATATACTGATAATGACGACAATATAATGTTTTCTAAAATATTAGTTTCAGTAAGGTACAGTCCAAAATGATTAGACATTTGGTAATCATGATTGAATCTCTTTAGAAATGTTGATTTTAAAAAATTTAAATCAGCTGACCAACTCATCATTCAACCTTGAATTTTATTACATATTTCCTAAGCTCAGATAGTGCTACTTCAACTGTTCAGACACAAGCAAAGATAATTGAAAGGAAGTTTTTTGAAACTTGAAAGTAATAGCAAAATACGTAGCTTTAAACTCAAATATTTTATTTTTCCCTCTGCTTTAATTTAACACCTAACAAGCTTTCTCTGTAAAGAGGAATCAGAAGCAAGTTCCAAAGAGCTCTAGCATGTTCAAAAAGCTGAATTTGTGTTATCCATCCTTGGCCATGTCTTTTCAGATTATCTCCAATATTGGCTTTCCTCTTGATGTTTCCGTAGGGTGGGAGACAGAAGAATAGATTTTCTAAGTTTCACGTGGCAGGAATATGCTGAACTGCTGGGACTCAGCCCTTGGGGGAATTTGATTCCTATTCAGAAGTGTCTAGGATTTGAAAGATAGAGAAGGGGAAGACTGACTGACAAGATACCTACTGAAAGCCATAGAAATTTGCACTTGACACAGCTAACTAGAGCTAAGACTCATCCATGATGTTTCTCTGGTCACAAGTATATTTCTGTGATGCTTCATTTCACTTGTTTATACCTTTACTGCAAATAGAAAGAGTATTACAGCCAGACACTGCCCTTTCCTTTTAGCCTGCTACAAGCATGCTGTGTCACTTCTTGGACCCTAGGATCCATTTTTGGGGGGTAGATGGAAGGGGAAGCAAACCACCTATCCTACATACCATCAGCCACTTATCTCCCATAGTGTATGGGGCTACCCTGCTTACATAAATAATCTTAAAAGTTATTCTACCAAAACTTCATGTCTAGCCCAGTGTGGTGGGTTGACCTTTGCTAGCTGCCAGTTGCCCACCAAGCCACTCTATCACTCCCCCTCCTCAACAGGACAGGAGGAGAAAATAACATGAAAAAAAAAGCTCATGGCTCGAGATAAAGACAGGGAGATCATGCACCAATTGCTGTCAAGGTCAAAACAGACTTGACTTGGGGAAAATTAATTCAAGTTATTGACAATTAAAAACAGAGTAGGACAGTGAGAAACAAAACCAAAACTAAAACCATCTTCCCCCCCTTCTTCCCAGGCTCATTCATTCCCAACTCTTCTACCTCCCCCTCCCTGAGGGGTGCAGGGGGATGGGGAATGGGGGTTGCTGTCAGTTCATAACACTTCATCTCTGCCTCTCCTTTCTCACACTTTTTCTCCTGCTCCAGTGTGGGGTCCCTCCTATGGGAGACAGTCCTTCACAAACTGCTCCAATGTCAGTCCTTCCCACAGGCTGCAGTTCTTCAAGAACAGACTGCTCCAGCGCAGATCCCCCACACCATCAAAGGTCCTGACAGAAAACCTGCTCCAGCATGGGCTCTCCATGGGGTCACAGCTTGCTTTAGGGCATATCCGCCTGCTCTGACACAGGCTCTCCACAGGCTGCAGTGTGGATATCTGCTCCAACATGATCCTCCATGGGCTGCAGGGGGACAACCTGCTTCACCATTGGCTGCAGGTGAATCTCTGCTCCAGCACCTGGAACACCTCCTCCCCCTCCTTCCTCTCTGACCTTGGTGTCTGCAGGGTGGTTTCTCTCACATTTTTACCTCATTCCTCCCTCTCACAGCTGCTGCACAGCTTTTTTTCTTTTAACCCTTTCTTAAACATTATCAGAGAGGCACCAGCAACTTCACTGATGGGCTTAGCTTTTGCCAGCAGCAGGTCCATCTTGGAGTCAGCTGAAACTGGCTCTGTCCACCATGTTATTTTCTCCTCCCGTCCTGTTGAGGAGGGGGAGTGATAAGAGTGGCTTGGTGGGCAACTTCTATGTTGCTGTATCTATGAGACTTTGATCCAGAGGCAGAGAGGCCTGCCAACTAAGATTTTCTTGAACTTTACCCAGTACTGTGCATCAGCAGTATTTGATCTATTTACTTACTGCTTAAGTAAGAGACAAGATTACTGGACAGCAGAAACTTCTGAGAGAAGAATACAACACAGTTACTCCCTGTAACATCTGCATGCTTGGCTTTGCCAGGAGTTTTATTAATTTCATTGTACGTAAAAGAAAGTGTGCTCAACACCTTCCTTTATATCCCATTATAAATTTGTTTCATTTAACTTATTAACAAATTTGAGTCAAGGCCAGTAAGTTTAAACCATTTGCAAGCAATGGTTTTTAGAGCAAACTGGCTTTATATTTGTACCAAAAGAAAAGATTGTTCAGATGAAGTGTTTAATGCAATACAGGAATTAAAACAGAATGTTCACAATTACACTGACACCGAAGACCAATAAAAAGCAAATACTATTCAGTAACACACAGCGGAATGCTTTATTTCACTACTTTCACTTTATCTAAATAGTCTTCAGTATCACATGACCCTTCCTCTCTCTCATCCACTTTATACTCCAAGTATTGTTTGCTAATCTTAGCCCAAAGTCTGTAAGTAGTCCCAGAGCTAACATTGAAAGGTCAGTCATCTTGAATGCTGCATAATCACCAATTGCAAACACACTGAAACAAGATGCTTAAATACTTTTTAATTCATTTATTACCTGTGCACAAGAGGTAACTACCAATAAAAACTCAAGAGAGATACAGTATTTTTTTACGTGGTGGTTAAAAGTAATTAGAATATCACATGACAATGGCTGAAGGTAATGTTTCCGATTACAAATCATAATGCATGTTTAGAATCTCAGTGGAACAAGCCAAAATGCCTTAGAAACTATTTCAGAGCACAAGGCAGTGCTCCTTTAATTTGCACAAAGGTAATTTACAGTTAACCTGTAACAGTACTGCAATGAGACAATGTTGCAATGCAAGCTTCTTTATGGCTAGATGTGAAGATATAACTAGAACAGCAATTCTAGTATATTTTAAATGAACTTGCCTAAGCATTTTTTCTGAGATGTTTACCAAAGATGCTGGAAGATTCTACACTAAAAACCATGTCTTACTACTTTTTTTTTTTCCCTGGCCTTTCTTGGTTACTTATAATTTCATTCTATTGCAACACGTAAATTTCTAGAAATAAGCTGTCTCCATTGTATATGTTGTGTTTATACTTCATACAAATAAAAGCAAAAATGGTAGATTACTTAAGTGGTATAAATCTTACAGCATTTTGCTAGCAAAAAAATACATGCCGAAATCACCATAAGCAGCACTGGTACCCACAAATTATAGCCTTCAATTGTTTCCTTTTTAATTTGTATCCTACATAAATTACTACTGAAGGCTGATAGTTTAGTAGTAAATAAATTGGACAGTTGTAAGTCAGACAAAGCCTGCTCAACCAACTGTGAAAGCTGGTATTGTTTCAAAAAAAATTAAGAAAGAACAAAGAACAAAAGCCATGCATGCAACAACTGAGTGAAAATGCATCAATTCCCCGTTTGAAGAAAACTACTGCACTTGACCTTAAAATGCATGACTGATTTTAGTTATAACAAGACAATCCCAATTGTCAGAATGAAATAAAGCAACTATTTTAAAGATTTAAGAGCTGTTATCAAAAATAAATTACATTTTTGAGTTAAAGAAACACTGCTATGAAGGCTGAGCACCAAGCAGCCTTTCAATAGCTGCACTGATATCTCCTCCTGTTGCTATTAGAGCTTGTAAGTTTGCTTCATGGTTCAAAAAGCCCATTGCACTCAGCTGCTCCAGTTGTTGCTGAAATCTAACTTCTGGATTTTGTAACTGCTAAGAAGAAAAATCTCAAGCTATAAAAGCATAATACACATTTGGCAAAGTACAGGATTTAAACATAGTTGGTTCTGAACCACTTCTTGTCTTTACTAATTTCTGAATGCATCTTTTTCAAGTTCCCCAAACTAGACTATGACAAATTTCATTCACAACTGAATTATTGATCAAACAAGTCAGATTAGCCTCAAATTTTAAGAATAACTTCACTTATGTGACATTTTTGAACTAGAAGAGCAGCTGCTTGTTTGATAACAAAGGAACAGTTAAATCTGATGTGTCCCAAGAACAGTTTCTTAAAGATGTGCATGCAGATTTTTTTTTTTTTTTTAATGAAAGAGTCTAATCTAGTAATGTGGGACAGCAGGATTTTGAGAATTTCACTGTTGGCAACAGTGAATGTGGTAGGCTTTTTTCCTTGACATAAAAGTTACCTCTTTAATGCTCCAAGTATTTGTTGACTAAATTTACCAAAATTCTAGTTAGAAAAACTTCAGCCTAAGGCAAAGTGACAGCTGTGCTTTATGAGTTGATCTTGCTCAAATAAATTGCTCAAACTAGTGGCAAAATTCTCAACAATTTCAGTTGTATGATCAACTCAGAGGCATTTTTGAAACAGAACAATTATATGAAAATAATATGCTTTAGGTATATAGGGTCAGAGTAATACTGAGAAGCCACTTTTTGAAATGAGTGAGACAGTTTACATATCAACACAAGATTTTTGCAGCTACTGCTAATTTTTCTTTTGTTCTACTTAAGTTTCATCCATTGAGAAATTCCTACCAGTATTTAAAAAACGCATATACTTCCAAACCAATAAAATGCAAATATACCGGCTGAAATTTAAACACTCCTCTCTCCCCCTCCATCTGCTTCCCCCAAGCAAAACCAAACAGAATACTGAATTCGTAGCATAAGATCTGGCAGGATAAAAATATCTATGGGAACATGGTTTCCTATAGCTATGCCTACCACCACTTTCTCATGGTTACATAAAATAACATTTTTCTGTCAGATCAGCAAGCTGAACTGCCTTATTCTGTGGCAACAGAGGAGATAAGAGCAGGACTGTCCCTTTTACCAGCAGTCTGCCATTACACTGGATATGTACCATGGTGTAATGGTGCTTTTTCACACAGCACTCCTTCTCCAGCCTGAATCCTACTTGGTATGTTAACGCAATGTACACTGTGCAGTCTGGACCTGCAGGATGTCAGGGAAGCATACTACAAATTCAGGCCCCAAATAACCTGAGCTGTCCGGCTACAGAGTAACAACCAGCAACACAGATACAAAGTACAGAGATAATGATGTTCAGTACGCTTAAGTTCTTTTCTTGTCTGAGCCCACATTTCACTTGCCAGGGAACCAGTCTTCCCTTTAACACCTTAATCTGCTTCTTTCCAGGCATTTCAGAAACTCAAGGGTATGAAGATAGGTGTACAACAATCAACCATTCAGAGGACACTTTTACTCAAATGTGATGTTTTTCCAGCATTTATTTGCACAGCTAGAACATCACTTTTAAGCTTCCTCTTCTCTCCTTTGACCAGAAGCATTCTGTTGGTTTATACTGGAGGAGGCTGGATATTTAAAAAAAACCAACAACCACCCCCCACACACACTAGAATACAGTGATCTACTTTACCTGAGCATTTGCACCAGCAAGTGCCTGCAACATTTGTTGGACAAACTGCTGGTGACCAGGTTCAGCAGCCCCTGATGTTGGACTTGTATTTTCACTGGGAACAGAACTAGATACAGTGAACCCCGTAGGAGCTCCAGTGCTTCCCAATCCACCTAAACCAGGATTGAATCTGCACAAATGACAAAGAGAAGTACATCACTAACATAGAAAATGACTTTGTTGTAATGTCTCTTCCTATTATATGCAATTACTAAGTAAAAATTCTGTCAAATAAAAAATGGATGACAACTTCAGGAAAGCACCAAAACAAAGACCATAGCCATCATTGCTTAAAAGTGCATTGCAGACAAAAGCGTGACAGATTCTAAAACAAGTTTAGTGAAACTAAAAAATGCAAGAGGAACAGTCTGTAAAAACTGGATAAACCTCTACATGTTAAAAAGAAAGACAAAAAGCTGAAAAAAAACCCCAAACACAAGAGAAAAGTTCTTGTATAAATTTGTATGACCAATTCTTACCCTGGTAAGAGTCCCGGTGCTTCCGTTGCTAGTGTCTGCAAGCCCTGCTGAATCTGTAGCAAAGCCTGCATTGCTCTAGGGTTTGACATAGCTGATAACGTGTCAGGATTCTGCATCTAAAAACAGGAGAGAAACTCATAATTGAATAATATACAGACATTCAAAGTTGATCTTTATCACTAGATGTTTTACAGAATCTGATATCCTTTCAGAACTTTGCTGTTTCTCAACTTTGTATTTGAATGTTTACATTAAATCCTTCAGATTTTTTTTTTTTTGAGAAAACTTTCACAGGAGGTGATCAATGAGCTCTCTAGACTCCTTTTAAATAAGGAGAACATAAGGAAAAGTATTTCTCATTACTTTTTCTAGTAGACTTTATTATCTTCCAAAGCCATAGGAGTATATTAGTTCAATGTAATTCTAAATTAGTCTCCTATATCATACTACTGGTAAGCAAGAGGGCTGAATACAGTGAAACCTGACTAGTAGGTATCTAATACAGAAAATTATAAAACATCTTTTTCTAACTAAATTCAGACTACAGCTATTCAATCCTGATAATACGTGTATGTGTTCATATCTGTAGTGCCATCAACACCTATAGACATACAAATACTCTGCAAAACATACTAGCAAACATAATATTCAAGGACCCTCATTCTACTGCAAATTTAACTAAAAACTGACTTTTGCATCCACAGATAAAAGACATACTTTTGATTTCTGAAATTAAACATCTAAAAATCAGACTATTTTAGATACAAAACCAAAACTAATGGCTGATGCTCACCTCTGCTTATAGATGCCACATGTAAGTGACAAGTTATTTGTTTCAGTTAGAAGTCTTGGTAGCCAGACCTGCTTCAAATAGCAGACAGGCTGATTAATCTCAGCAGCCTTCACTTGGTAACTAGACCAAATTCCTTCTGCTGCAAAAACATTTTTTGATTCAAAGAACTGCACAAATTAAGGTTAAGCTTCCTCTGGTGCAAAACAGAAGAGCAGAATAGGGCACAAAGATCAAGTATTGATTCTGTCCTGAAATATGGGTGTGTAATGAGACTTGAGCACAGCAAGTTTTTAAACACTCTCCATTTGTCTCTTGGATTTATATCTTTGTGATAGCTAAAAGTCAGAGGAGGAAAAGCTAAATGTATAGCTGGTGAAATTAATCCAAATCTTTAAAGGAGGAAAGCATTTCAGATTCACTGAAGTAAGCTGCTGTGATTACTATGTTTAAGAAAATAACCTTTAAGCCATGACTTACTGTCTGATATTTAGAGTTGTTTTTACAGAAAACTGACCCAACAATCCTCTGAGCACTTAGGTGACTTGGATCTCTGTTAATGTTTTTAATTCCAGCTGTAGAGTAGCAGCAATTCTGGGTAAAACTTATGTAAAAGGACTAGAAAGAGTATCTCAGATGCGTTTTCCTAGTTGTGCTGAGCAACTGGCCATTTACTGCAAGTGCTTTCCATTATACAGAGGAACATTTCATAGTTTCCATCATCCAATCCCATAATATAATGACAACAGATGAGTGAGGAAGTATGGGCTGTGATACTGTCAACATTCTGAGAACATCCAGGTACTTCTCTAGTTTACTTCATCTGTTAATGTTGTTGATCATCTGACCTAACACGGAGAAGACAGCAGAGAGCTACCTGTGCAGATAAACCCCAAGGTGATACTGATGGAAAGAGATACAAAAGCATTAAGAGCATCTGGGTGAAGATTAGGGGGATGGAAAACAAAGCAGATGTCATAATGAGTGTCTACTATTGATCGCCCAGCCAGGATGATAGCATTGATGAGTTATTCTATAGGCAATTAGGAGAAATCTCTGGATCAGTAGCCCTTGTCCTTATGGGAGATTTCAACTCCCCAGGCATCAACTGGGAATACCATGCTGCTGTGACGAGCAAGTCTGGGAAATTCCTAAAGTTCGTGGAAGATAATTTCTTGTCACAAGTACTCATTGAGCCAACAAGGAAAGATGCCCTCCTAGACGACTTGTTTGTGAATAGAGAATGACTTGTGGGAGATGTGATGATAGGTGGCTGTCTTGGCCACAGTGATCATGAAATGGTTAAGTTTAAAAATGTTGGTGTCATGAGAAAAAAGGACAGCAGAGTTGCTACCCTGGATTTCAAGAGAGCAAACTTTAAGCTACTCAGGGAGCTACTTAGCAGTGTCCCCTGGGAATCTGCCTTTGAGGGCTTAGGAGTCCATGAGTGCTGGTCAGTTTTTAAGAACCACCTTTTAAAAGCACAGGCAATCCCATTGTGTCATAAGTCAAACAAGCGGGGCAGAAGACCAGCTTGGCTGAACAGGGAACTCCTTGTGGAGCTCAAGAGGAAAAAAAAATGTATGATCTCTGGAAGCGAGGTCAGGCTTCGCAGGAAGATTACAGAGACGTGGTTCATCCATGCAGGGAAAAGACACAAAAGGCCAAAGCTCAACTAGAGTTGAAACTGGCCAGTGTTGTGTCAGGCAACAAGAAAGGATTTTTTAAGTATGTTAATAGCAAGAGGAGGTCTAAGGAAAACACTGGACCAATACTTGTTGAAGATGGTCACCTGACTAATAGGGATGAAGAAAAAGCAGAGGCATTTAATGCATTTTTTGCCTCAGTCTTTAATAATACCAATAGACCTTGGGCTGCCTGGTCCTCTGAGTTGGAGGACAATGACTGCAGGAACAGTGACTTTCCATTTGTGGACACTGAAATTGTAAGGGACCTGCTGTATCAGCTGAATGTTCATAAGTCCGTGGGGCCTGATGGGATTCATCCCAGAGTACTGAAGGAGCTAGCGGATGTTACAGCAGGACCCCTCTCAATCATCTACCAAAGGTCTTGGGAGTCTGGGGAGGTCCCTGCTAACTGGAAGCTAGCCAACGTTATTCCAATTTACAAGAAGGGTGTGAGGGAAGACCCAGGAAACTACAGACCGGTTTGTCTAACCTCAGTACCTGGGAAAATTATGGGGAAGATCATACTGGGTGCTATTGAAAGTCATTTAAAGGACAATGCAATCATCAGGCACAGTCAACATGGGTTCACAAAGGGAAAGTCCTGTTTAACTAATTTAATACCCTTCTATGATAAGGTCACCTGCCTAGTGGATGAAGGGAAGGTGGGGGATGTAGTTTTTCTGGATTTTAGGAAGGCTTTTGATACTGTCCCTCACAGCATCCTTCTGGACAAGTTGTCCAACTGAGAGATGAGCAGGTACACGGTGTGCTGGGTGAAGAACTGGCTGAAGGGCAGGTTGTAGTGAACAAGGCTACATCTGGCTGGCAAGCGGGCACCAGCGGTGTTCCTCAGGGCTCAATTCTGGGGCCAGTTCTGTTCAATATATTTATCAATGATCTGGATGCAGGAGTTGAATGCACCATTAGCAAGTTTGCTGATGATACTAAACTGGGAGGTACTGGTGACTCTCTCGAGGGACAAGAGGCCTTGCAGAGGGATCTAGATAGATTGGAGCATTGTGCAATCATTAATGGTATGAAATTCATGTTGTTATTTTATTTATAACACTGCATACATTGAATGAGATCCTGGCAACACACATTTACTTCGGTTTGCAAGGACTGCCCAATGATGGAACTCGTGAACTGGATTAAATTTTTAATTCCTAAAAACTTTGCTTAGTCCCATTTAAAGGACACAGTCCTAGTATACACTGACAGTTAAGATAAAGCAAATACCGGGGCTGCAACCATAATGGTGTAAGAGGGAAAGCTAGTGGTAAGGCAATCTTTACAGGCAAATATCTTCAGAACCCACTCCACTTCTTTTGTATTAGCTTATGACTTGCCTCTTTCAAGGAATGCTGTAAGGTCTCTTTACCCCAAATAATCAGGGCAGGGTGGAGGAGGTATGAGAAAAGTACCGTAAAAGCTTATCTTAGTAGCGGGAAATTTTTTTTTTTAATTTGCATAAGAAATCATGTAGGAAACAGGTTTTCTCTGGGTGGTGCACAGTAAGAACAAGTCATTTCTTCTAAGCAAAGACACAACAGCAAATCAAAGCAGTTGTGCTAGTCACAGACAAAAACATCCACTAAAAGCCAGATTTAACTTTTGAAAGGGATGGAGAGATAAATCAAGCATTTAATTATCAAGGGACAATACAACTCAGTGTCTAAAACTAATGAGAATACACATAACAGAATCTAGCTTTAAGTGAAATCAAGGAAAGGCACCAGAGTTTATTGCAAAAATTGCTCACTGGATTTCAGACATTTATTAACACCACTTAGTATCTCATCTTACTTGTTGAAGGAAAGTAGGAAGCTGTTGTCTCATTTGCTCCTGAAGTTGAGGATTTCCAGCAAATAAAGGATTATTCAACATCATCTATGGGACAAAAATATTCAACATCATAGATCAAGCAGTAAATCAAAAAGTAAATACTAGAGTAGATTTTAAGACAACTATTTACAACATATGAATCAGATAACAAGATAATAGTCTATGATAACCTCAGAGTAATTATCTCCTACTTCTCCTTTGGCCAATACTTGTTCTGAAACAATGAAACACCAGCCTGAGAACTGACTGAAATCATTGGCGGTGTGGAGTTGGGGTTGGTTTGTTTGTTTTTGTTGTGGGTTAGTTTTTGTTGGGTTTTTTTTGGGGGGTGTGGTGGGGTGGGTGGGGTGTGTTAAACTTTTGAAGTGAATCCTTGCCAGATCCTCACCAAAGCAACCTCATTTATGTAACAAGAAAAGCCTTTTCTGTTCAGCCTCCATTACAGATGTGATGGTTTCCTTGTAAACATCATCTGCAAAAAGCCTGGGATATTTTCCAATTAAGTGTTTAATATACGAAAGATAATATTATTATCTCAGTTCAAGATTTGACTTTGGACATTATTGCTGTAAGTAAAATTGGAAAGCACTTCTACAATATCATTCATAAAACAGCAGTAAGTATCAGCACTTTTATCATGAGCAAGGATCACAGATGAGAAATGAAAACCAGAATAACAGCTAGATATGGCACCAACTCCTTCCCCTCCACTTCTGTCCTCCCAAGCTAGGGTAGGTATTTATTTACTAGCGGATCTACCTTAATTTATAATCAAAGCATTTGTTTTGTTTAACCGGTTCTTAGGCTAGGCTACAAATTATAGGGCTGCATGAAACATACACAAACTTACAAGTTGTTACAAGAGAATGCCTGACATGATGTCCAACTACAAATTGAAGAAACTTACTGCAACAGATTGCTAAAGGTAACTGGGTGATAATTTCAATAAGTAAGGCATTAACATACTTTAAAAACTGGACCATTCACAACAGACAAGTTATTGTTGAGAAGTTGGCACAATTACTCTGCTTACTCTACTTGAAAATATAACTGTATCATAAATTCAACACCTTTTTTCACTTCAGAGCAAAAAACACACTGCTACACCAAAAACATTTACCTGTACTGCAAGATCAGGATTCTGGCTCAATGACTGCATCATGCTTCTCATATAGGGTGCAGACAACATATTTTGCATAAGTTGTGGATTTTCTGTTATCTGCTGTAACAAGCTCTGCATTCCTGGCGTGTTGAACATACCAACTTTAAAAAAAAAAAAAAAAGTAAAAGGTCATTTCAGTAAAAATCTTGACTATAATCAAATTAATTAGACTGCCTAGAACTGGGATACAACTGTGTGGTTTTTGGTTTTGGGTTGTTTTTTGTTTTGTTTTTTTTTTTAAATGAGCTTTAGCCCGTTAAATACATCTCAATGTGGTTCTGCTTACACAGATGCATCTGCCCTAGAAACAAGTTAAGCCAGAGGTTGTAGCCAACAAGCAATCCCCGCTAAGTATCTACATTATTAGCTGTTTTCCTGTTTGTCTCCAAACAGAAAAAAAATCATTATCATTCATCTACAGATTCCCTACTTTTGTTATTTTAAGGCAGTACACAAGTATTGTTAGTACTCTTGGTTTACTTTTCATGTTTGTTTTTCTACAGAGGACTTTGATACTAGTCAAATGTTCTATGGAAATAAACAGCAATACAAACTTTGAATCAAAACATCTCTTTCTAACAACAGAATCATTTCAGCAAACTCATGAATATTTGCAAATATATACAATTGCAATAACAGACACACCTCCTAGTCCAGGTCCCAAATTTGGTATAGTTGAGCTCTGTCCCGTACTAGCAGAGGTGGTATTTCTGACATTACTACTGCCACTGCTCTCACCACTGGTGCTGGTACTTGTGGAACTCTGAGAGCTGGACTGAGGAGCCCAGGGATTTGGTAAAGGATCTCTATTTTCTGTACGAGATGGCTGACTGTCCCCTCCTGATGATGCATTGCTTACTAAGGAAGCAAATGGGTTACCTCCAAACTACAGAAGGAAAAACAAACACATATCATCTATTAGTCAACTATTTTTATGTCTGCTAGAAGTGGCAAGTTACCTTTCCAAAATTACACATGAAGATAAATGTTGATGGCTCTTAATCAATTATAATCACCATCCTAAAATAAGCCACTGTAAATATTCTGAAAAGATACCAACATTGAAAGAGATATTATCTACAACAACAACAACAAAGTTATTCACACCTTGTTTTAAATGCAGCGTTTGCTACTACACTAGTACTTTGATCACAGTAAGATTATATTTTGCATAGTGGTTTCCAACTTAGAAAAATTTCAAAGCCTTTTTTTCTTCCCACCTTAGGTTCCAAGTTACTAAACACACTCTTAATTTTTCCTGGACCTCAGGAATTTTATAAGTCCAAGAATTAAAAATAAATAAATTTAGAATATATATAACAAAAATTTATTAACATTAAAATAGCTTATCAAACTCACAAAACAATCTTTATTCCTTCAAGTTTAAAAGAGCATAGGAACAAGCCACACATTGACTTTAAGCTTCAAGAAATTAAGTTTTGTCAAGTACACATTTGAAAAGTTACATTATTTATCTTCTTTCATTTTTGAAAAAAAAAAACCAAACCCAAACCAAAACAAAAACACCCCCCCCCCAACCCAAACCAAAACAAAACCAACCAACCTCCCCCCAAAAAAACATTTACTTTCAGTGGCCCCCTACAATCATTTCTCACCTGTTCCTGTGCTGCATTCAACATTGGCTCCTGAATATCTGTGTACATACGTCGCAAGGCATTGTAGCCACCTGGTATACTTTCAAGGTTGCTCAAGGCTCGGTCTTGGTTTCGCATCATTTCCTGCATCATTGCAGGGTTTCTAGCAAGTTCTAGTGTCTAATGATGTAGAACATTTAATTTGTATTAATAAAAAAAAAATAATCCATTTTAAAGTGAAAACATCAGCATTTAACAGTATCTCAGTTACTAATGTCTAACTCCATTTGAAATTAGGATTAAAGCCAAATCAAGATGTCAGCTTAGTGGGAGGGGAGTCAATAGAATTTGATATTTAGCCAACATTCTGCCACAACTGTCAGTATGCTGGCTGAGTCAGAAAGCATTGACTAAACAGAAGAAAAAACCCTTGAATGTACCATCCTGTTCTTTCTTGTCTCTTCTCAACACATATATTTCTACCATTTCTAACATCAGTACAGCATGCAGCTTATAACATTAACTTGAAAAATAAATACCTTAATTTTCCAAAGCCTCCATTTGTTTCTTGATGCCTTCTGCCACATAAGGCATACCTTACATAACACACAACTTTAGAAGCAATCAGAAGTACCCACAGTTACATAAACTGGAATTATTACTTTATAGTAAACTCACTGTTGACTAGACAACAGAAGATTTCAAGTGGCATCCAACTCTAAACTCGGAAGATATGATTATACAGTCTTCAGCATCTTTCAAAACTATGCTGCTTTTTTTTTTTTTTAATTATCAGCTTATTTCAGACACCAGCAGCTAGAAATAAAAACATCAGTTTCCTCTGGTGACCTTTTACAGATTGTCTAACAAGCCTAAATTCCTCAACAATATTTCGGCACTCATCTAAGCACGCCCAATTCTTGCTCTTTTGTTCACAGTTACAGTATAATTAAAAGTCATGAACTTAGAGATCTTTCTACATACCTGTCTCATTATATCTGGATTATTCAGCATGTGACTGATTTCTGGATTTCTCTGTATCAGTTGCTGCATTTGAGGGTTAGCCATAATTAACTGCCTCATCAGGTCAGGATTTGAAAGCATGCTCTGAACAAATGGGTTTTCCATTATCTGAACCATCATTTCTGGGTTGGACATAAGTTGTCGTTGCATCTGACTTTGTAACTCTGAAAAATTTGATGCATTTAAGCCCAGGCTACTCAGGCCTGCCAAACCTCCAAGGCCACCTTTAAGAGGAAAGAAAAAAAAAAAAAAATTAAACTTTCAGCTTCTAGTACATTTCTAAACACATCCAGGTTCTTTCTAAGTACAAAATACATAAACATAACCCACACTTCAAAATAATGAAAGTCAATGGAAATTCTATCTTTGCAAGGCTGTTAAGGAGTCATCCACTAAGAGTTTGCTTCTTTACATAACGAGACACCTAGAAATCCAAACCGCATTTGAAATATAACTTGTTACAATTATAACAGCTTTTCTTCTACTTTACTATAGCTGCAGTAAAGGGATGTTTGAGTTTTGGGGCCTCAGGTTAATTCCCAACACTTTCCAATACATTTGTAATAATCATTTATAGACAGACCACCACCACGAGGCAGACAGGCCACTGCCACAAGGAATCTCTTAATACAATGCATACTCCCTATTCTAAACAAAAAGTAGAGCTCTTCTTTTTGCTGATGCAACAAGAATAATGCTTTAAATTCTCCTCCTCTGCAGAGTTCAGCAAACACAAAAGTTTCACATTTTTAGAAGGTACTAGTCAGTCTGGAGAACTGTTTACAACTAAAAAAAGCAATTGCTTAACACGGTTTTTCCGGGTTTTTTGTTTTGCTTTTTAAAAAGAAAGCAAACAATGAAAGAGCATGAATAACAAAACCCAGTAACTATGGAAAGAGATAATATTTTTAAATCAATAGACTTCTGTCTCTATTCCTGAAAGGGTATGATAATGCAGACTCAGAACCTGAGAAATACTGGTTTGTAGGATAGGAGTAACTTTTTTACTTCTGTTCCAAGTCATGATGTTATGGGTCCAACTTCAATACTCTCTTCAGGCCAATTCAAATGCACTGTTAAGGAGGAGGAGGAAGAGACTAGTTTAATAGCACCTATAGTGCCAGAATACGAGATCAGTGGCACCTTACTACTGAAGATGAAACAGCACAAGCCAGAAGTTCTGTACATAAAAATTAAGGAAACAACTTACCTCTGATAATTTACTGATCAGAAACTTATTACAACCAATACCACAGATTTTTGTAATCAGTAATTTTATTTTATTTTTTTTAAGTCCCGTTTACATTAGAATAAAGCTCCAGGGATACTTACCTGAAACCAAGATACCCACCATGTTACCTAACAAATATTCTTACCCAAGCCAAAAGAGTTGCTATTTGTTGAAGCTGGCGTTGAGGTATTACTGTTTGATATTGATGTGGTAGCAATACTGCCAGTGGTGTGTGTTTGTTGACCTGGATGGTCTTGTGATCTATAAAAAGCAAGTTAAAAAAATTACAAGTTGAACAAGGTGCGGTACGTTGACCCCAGCCAGTTAAATCCCCAGCCAGTTACAATGTCATTTTCCCCCCACCCCAGGCAGGATGGGGAGAGAATTGGAAGGACAAAAGTGAGAAAAACTCATGGGTTGAGATAAAGACAGTTTAATAAGCAAAGAAAAAAAAAAACAAACAGAAAAGTGATGCAAAGGCAATCGCTCACTACCTCCCGCCAGCAGACCAATGTCCAGCCAGTCTCCAAGCAACAGCTACTTTGAAAAAGTTCCCCCCCAGTTTTATTGCTTAGCATGACATTATACAGTATGCAATATCTTTGGTCAGCTTGGTTCAACTAGCCAACCCTAGCCTACTCACTGGGGGGGGGAGCAGGCACAGAGCCAGAAAGAGAGAAGGAAGGCCTTGATGCTGTGTGAGCACTGTTCAGCGATAGTTAAAACATCAGTGTGTTATCAACATTGTTAGGTCAAAAATCCAAAACACCACACCATATAGGCTGTTATGAGGAAAGTAAAACTCCATCCGAGCCAGACCCAGTACACAAGGTCTGGCATTTAATATAATGTAATAATGACATTTAATACAGGAACAGTATCATACTTGAGAATCTTAATTTACATTTTTATTATTTCTAAAAAAAATAAATAAAAAATAAACTATTATCTCTAGATATCTTCCTGGCCAAACTCAAACAGGAAATATACAGAAGGTAGAAGCAAGGATGAGTAACCTGGGAGGAATACAAAGACATTGTCCAAGTCTCTCTTTCTTATACAGAGTTAGGAAAGACAAAGTGTAAATGGAATTGAATTTGGCAAGGGATGTTAAAGACAACAAGAAGGGCTTCCATAAGTACATAGGTGACAAAA
Organism: Harpia harpyja; assembly: GCF_026419915.1. Lineage (NCBI taxonomy): Eukaryota > Metazoa > Chordata > Aves > Accipitriformes > Accipitridae > Harpia > Harpia harpyja. Next base: position 6,293,616 of record NC_068968.1, on the reverse strand, counting down.
AGAAGACTAGGGAAAATGTGGGACTCCTGCTTAACGAGACAGAGGACCTGGTTACACAGGACATGGAAAAGCCTGAGGTACAGAATGCCTTCTTTGCCTCAGTCTTTACTAGCAAGACTGGCTTTCAGGAATACCAGGCCCCTGAGACCAGGTGAAAAGGCTGGAACAAGTAAGATGTACCCTTTGTGGAAGAGGATCAGGTCAGGGAATACTTAAACAAACTGGACATACATACGTAAGTCCATGGGCCCTGGTGGGATGCCGTCTGAGGGAGTTGATAGACGTCATCGCGAGGCCACTCTTGATAATCTTTGATCCATCATGGTGACTGGGAGAAGTGGCCGAAGACTGGAGGAAAGCAAATTTCACTCTTATCTTCAAGAAGGGCAAGGAGGAGGACCCAGGAAACTACAGGCTAGCCAGCCTCACCTCGATCCCTTGGAATGTGATGGAGCAGCTAATGCTGAAAACCATTTCCAGGCACATGAAGGACAAGAAAGCCATCAGGAATAGTCAGCATGGATTCACCAGTGGGTAGTCATGCTTCACCAACTTGATAACCTTCTGTGATGAAATGACTGTCCCTGTAGATGAGGGGAGAGCAGTGGATATTGTCTACCTGGACTTCAGGAAGGCTTTTGACACTGTCTCCCATAGCATCCTCATAGAGAAGCTGATGAAGTAGGGGCTGGATGAGGAGAATGGAAAACTGGCTAAGTGGCCAGATCCAGAGGGTGGTGATCAGTGGAACAAAGTCTAGTTGGAGGCCAGGACCTAGCAGTGTACCCCAGGGGTCAATACTGGATCCAATCCTGTTTAACATCTTCATTGATGATCTGGATGATAGGGCAAAGTGTACCCTCAGCAAGCTTGCTGATGACTCAGAACTGGGAGGAGTAGCTGATATGCCAGAGGATCCTGCTGCCATCCTGAGGGAACTTGACAGGCTGCAGAAATGGGCTGACAGGAAAATCATTAAGTTCAACATGGAGAAGTGGTGCAAAGTCCTGCACCTGGGGAGGAACAACCCCAGGCACCAAGATAGGATGGGGGCCACCCAGCTGGAAAGCAGCTTAGCAGAAAAGGACCTGGTGGACACCAGGTTGAACATGAGCCAGCAATGTGCCCTTGCAGCAAAGGCGGCTAATGGTATCCTGGGCTGCATTAGGAGTGTTGCCAGCAGGTCAAGGGAGGTGATCCTTCCCCTCTACTCAGCACTGGTGAGGCCACACCTGGAGTCCTGTGTCTAGTTCTGGGCTCCCCAGTACAAGCAAGACATGGACATACTGGAGGGAGTCCAACGAAGGGCTACAAAGATGATGAAAGGACTGCAGCATCTCTCCTATGAGGAAAGGCTGAGAGAGCTGGGACTGTTTAGCCTGGAGAAGAGAAGGCTCAGGGGAGATCTCATCAGTGTATATGAATACCTGAAGGGAGGGTGCAAAGAAGATGGAGCCAGGCTCTTGTCAGTGGTGCCCAGTGACAGGACCAAAGGCAACTGGCACAAATTGAAACACAGGAGGTTCTTGTCTGATCATAAGGAAAGACTTTTTTACTGTGAGGGTGACTGAGCACTGGAACAGGTTGCCCATGGAGCTTGTGGAGTCTCCCTCCTTGGAGACGTTCAAAGGCCATCTGGACATGGTCCCAAGCAACTGGCTCTAGGTGGCCCTGCTTGAGCAGGGGTGTTGGACCAGATGACCTCCAGAGGTCCCTTCCAACCTCAACTGGTCTGTGATTCTCAGACATCTATAATCTCATCACTTCTTCAGAACGGTAGTTTCTAACATTAAGAAAATTGATGGGCATCACTGCAACCGTTACCGCCTTTTCATACTATCCCTAGGATGCCTGTCAATGAATTGCTTCCTCAGTTCTTACCTTGCTTTAGGGATCCTGATGTACTCCTACCCCCTCAAATAGTACTAATTCCATGTCCAGGTCTTAAAGAAGAGAAGGCTAGCAAGATCTATAATACAGGATTTATTCCATACCACACCTTTAGTAGGATGCCCCACTGAACATCAAATTAAATTAAAGTCTTATTTCATCACAAAACTAATATCACAATTTCAATATTTTTTAAGACTCTAAGAGCATGGTAACAATGTAGTTACACAAAGTTAATGCCATCATAAACTAGCACAAGCACTAAAGGCTGCTTGCCCAATTTGTATGCTCACCACACCTGTCTACTGCAGGGGCATAAACACGGGTGTTACCATGCAGTAAAACAGATCAAGGACAGATTGTCTTCAGACTGTTATTCTGCACCAACTGTAACTAAGGAGCTGATTCAAGTGATTTAATAGTAATGGCTCGGTTTAGAAGATAACATTAACTTTCAAAAGGCATATGTATGATATCTAGGGACACAACCTTACAGAATTTGGGTTGCTTCTCTTGTTCAATAGCAGGAGTATTTGTACTGCTTTTGAATGCATTTTAGTCAAACCTAGGTTTGCCCAACAGAAAGCTATCACACTAGGTATTAAGAATATTTTTACTACTTAGAGGTAAAAAGAATATTGCTCATCAGTTATGTTACCTGTTTTGCGTTTTGATGACCAGGTGAACAGTGAGTCCATCGTGAATCCCATGCTGAATCAAAGTATCTTGATCTTTTAAAATTTTTCCAGCAAATATCAAAACAAGCTGATCAGTGTGGGACTTGAAATGCTTAGAGATTTCTTCCTTGAACTAAACAGAAATTCATATTATATAGTTATGTAACTGAATACTGAACTATTAATTTTTTAATTTAAGGAAGAATTATTTTGCTCACATTTATTATATTAATCCATTTGCATGATATGTTTTGCTTTATACAACCTAGAAACACTACACTAAGTTATCTCAACTTTCTTTTTATCCAAAGGAAGATGGGAAATCAAGTAATTCTTTTTCCGTACAATTGAAGTCAAGTAGTGTTTCATATCCAAGATCACTAAGTATATAGCTGGCAATAACAAAAATTGGCTTCCACTTAAAGACTATACTGTCATTTCAGTCAGGCATGTACCCATGATGCAATAAATACATACATAAGTACACATGCCATTGAAACCATCCATTGCTGACATGCTGAGGATGCAACAACATGTTATGTTAATTCAGTCCACATTTGTGCAGGCACTGAAAGGAGCAGTATCCTTTCTTCTTGGACATATTACTGCTACCTTTCACATGTCAAAACTAGCAATCTTTTCCATACAGTCAAAAATTATTTCTTAGGTGGCTCTGCTCTCTCATCCAATTCATGACAGCTACATGAAATGTGCTTCCAGCCCAGGGCATGGTGAAATGCCACATATTTCAGCTGACCGTGAAGTCATACCTTCATTAAAACAACTGAACCTGGAAAAGCAATTGTATTCTTCCTGCCTTCTTAACCAATAACAACCATGTTATACTTCGACTGACTTCTGACTGAGATTCATTATTCTATAGAAAAGTACTCTTGCAGAAAAAGCAATTAGTTCACAAAATGTAAAAAGGCAAATATAAGTGTCATGGTTTAACCCCAGCCAGCAACTAAACACCACGCAGCCGCTCACTCACTCCCCCCCACCCAGTGGGATGGGGGAGAAAATCGGGAAAAAGAAGCAAAACCCATGGGTTGAGATAAGAACGGTTTAATAGAACAGAAAAGAAGAAACTAATAATGATAATGATAACACTAATAAAATGACAACAGTAATAATGAAAGGATTGGAATGTACAAATGATGCGCAGTGCAATTGCTCACCACCCGCCGATCCACAGCCAGCTAGTCCTCGAGCGGCGATTCCCCGCCCCCACTTCCCAGTTCCTATACTAGATGGGACGCCCCATGGTATGGAATACCCTGTTGGCTACTTTGGGTCAGGTGCCCTGGCTGTGTCCTGTGCCAACTTCTTGTGCCCCTCCAGCTTTCTTGCTGGCTGGGCATGAGAAGCTGAAAAATCCTTGACTTTAGTCTAAACACTCCTGAGCAACAACTGAAAACATCAGTGTTATCAACATTCTTCTCATACTGAACTCAAAACATAGCACTGTACCAGCTACTAGGAAGACAGTTAACTCTATCCCAGCTGAAACCAGGACAATAAGAAAACCAAATCAATTTATTCAACATGACTAGTCAGTAGACTAAATGTTTCTGAAAGGATCTTAGGAAGCCCTCCAGAAGTTCACAATATTTAACATTTTTCAAGTAGTATGGTCAACTTGATTTTTAAAAGAATCCTGTTCCAAACATCTTAGTGAACTCTCATACAGGAACCCCAAATATTTAATAATAAGTCATTGCAAGATTAATAACTATATTTTATAAGAGGCAGGGCTAAAAAAAGGAAAACCCTGCTGTATTATACCCTGAAGGCAAGTCCCTAATTGAAAAGGTTTATAGTATAGGAAGACATAAAACAGATCCCCAAAAAATGAGCCTGAGACACAACAGCGGTAAGAAATCTCTGTGCCTGGGTAGCAGGTAGCATTTAGTCAGTTAGAAGTCTGCTCACACAGAGTTCATTCCAGTTCTTAGAGAAACATCTTTTAAGTCAACCTTTATACTGGTAATATTTAGATTTGCAACCATTCTAGGAAGCAATTTAATCCGTTCCTGCCTGAAGTTGATTACTTACCTAAATTATTCAGACATTGTGGTGGGTTAACCTTGGCTAGCCACCAGGTACCCACCAAGCCGCTCTGTCACTCCCCCTCCTCAACTGGACAGGGGAAGAGAGAAAATATGATGAAAGGCTCGTGGCTCAAGATAAGGACAGGGAGATCACTCAGCAATTACCATCACAGGCAAAACAGACTCGACTTGGGGAAATTAATTTATTACCAATCAAATCGGAGTAGGATAATGAGAAATAAGAACAAATCTTAAAACACCTTCCCCCCACCCCTCCCTTCTTCCCGGGCTCAACTTCACTCCCGAATTCTCTACCTCCTCCCCCCGAGCGGCACAGGGGGACGGGGAATGGGGGTTGCGGTCAGTTCATCACACGTTGTCTCTGCCTCTCCTTCCTCCTCATGCTCTTCCCCTGCTCCAGCATGGGGTCCCACCCATGGGAGACAGTCCTCCATGAACTTTTCCAACGTGGGTCCTTCCCACAGGCTGCAGTCCTTCAGGAACAGACAGCTCCAGCATGGGTCCCCTGCGGGGCCACAGGTCCTGCCAGAAATCCTGCTCCAGCACGGGCTCTCAATAGGATCACAGCCTCCTTCAGGTGCATCCACCTGCTCTGGTGTGGGGTCCTCCATGGGCCACGGGTGGATATCTGCTTCACCGTTAACCTCCACGGGCTGCAGGGGGACAGCCTGCCTCATCATGGTCTTCACCACAGGCTGCAGGGCAATCTCTGCTCCGGTGCCTGGAGCACCTCCTCCCCCTCCTTCTTCACTGACCTTGGTGTCTGCAGGGTTGTTTCTCTCGCTTATTCTCACTCCTCTCTCCCAGCTGCTGTTGCGCAGTAGTTTTCACCCCTTCTTAAAGATGTTATCCCAGAGGCACTACCACCATTGCTGATTGGCTCAGCTTTGGCCAGTGGCAGGTCTGTCCTGGAGCTGGCTGGCACTGGCTCTATCAGACATGGGGGAAGCTTCTGGCATCTTCTCACAGAAGCCACCCCTGTAGCCCTCCCCTTCTACCAAAACCTTGCCACACAAACCCAATACAGACATGTTTATCCATCCTGTTCTCAGAGGTCCCCAGTGATAGAGACTCCATAGCTTGCTTCTAAGAAATCTATTTCAATGCTTCACTATCCTATTCTTCATTGTCCTGTCCACTATGGACATGGCAAACAGATTGTTGTTCTCCTCAGAATAAAGGGTTGCAGTACAACTAATCTTTCCTTGAGGGTTGTGTTTTCTAATCTAATAATTCCTACCACTCTCTGGATTTTCAAATCCAACCATATCTTTCTGTAAGTGTAGGGGTCAAAACCAGCCACAATATTCCATATGAATTCTTATCCATACTTAGACCAAAAGGATAAATTCCACATCTTGCAAGCTATATTCCCATTTATAAATTAGAAAATCCATACGGGAAAATATCAGTTTAACAGTGTTGACTCATATAACATCTTTAACCTCTAGACCCTTTTCTGCAGAGGAATTATGTAGGCAGTTGCTTCCCACTCTGCATTTTTCTGGTTAATTAAGAATACTGTCATGGTTTAACCCCAGCCGGCAGCTAAGCACCACAAAGCTGCTCGCTCACTCCCCCCCTGGTGGGATGGGGGAGAGAATCGGAAAGGCAAAAGTGAGACAACTCATGGATTGAGATAAAGACAGTTTAATAGGTAAAGCAAAAGCTGTGCACACAAGCAAAGCAAAACAAGGAATTCATTCACCACTTCCCATCGGCAGGCAGGTGTTTAGCCATTTCCAGGAAAGCAGGGCTCCATCACGCCTAATGGTTACTTGGGAAGACAAATACCATAACTGCAAATATCCCCCCCTTCCTCCCCACAGCTTTTATTGCTGAGCACGACATCATATGGTATGGGATATCCCTTTGGTCAGTTGAGGTCAGCTGTCCCAGCTGTGTCCCCTCCTAACTTCTTGTGAAGAAGCACGAGAAGCAGAAAAGGCCTTGACTCTGTGTAAGCACTGCTCAGCAATAGCTAAAACATCCCTGTGTTATCAACACTGTTTTCAGCACAAATGTAAAACATAGTCAAATACAAGCTACTATGAAGAAATTTAACTCTATCCCAGCCCAAACCAGTACAAATACACATTCCATTGCAACATAAAACCAGCAGAAATCCTCATAATTTGGTACAAAGTAAATGCGTAGGAATAAAGAACTACCATACTGTGCCAGAGCAGAGTAATGACATTTATCCAAACTCATTTACCATCAGATTTTCTACAATAGGTTGTTACAGCGAATTCCACAACTAAGTTGTCTTCAGAATGCTGATGCAGTAGTATAATCAACATTGTTTACTTTATCCTAAACCTTGTTACACATTTTTAGAAGCAGCTATTTATCCATGCAGTTAAGGAAACAAGACACTTTTAGAGCTTAACCACACAGTATCTATTATTGCCAGTATGCAGGTATCAAAACATATACATGTCCCTTTCTCTACTAAGATGCAGCCATTGTAATTACATAATCTGTAAAAACAGCACTACAGTAAGAAATCGCTAAACAGCCTGTGTATCAGGACCACAAAAGAACTCCTACAATAATGAATGCGGATGATCCACAGGTGAAAGGGATCTTTTTCCAGCCAGCATAAGATGACTATTATGAATACCGAGCCACACTTCGTCTAACTGAAGCATATCTACATTAAAAGCCCAACAGAGCTGAAAAAAGTGTCAGGTCTCTTAACTCTCCATCAGCATCACCCCCTTTTTTGGGGGGGGGATGGGGGGGTCATTTTCGGGGTTTGGAGTTAGTTTGGTTTTGGTTTTGTTTTTTATTTTTTAAGGACAGGAACAGTATAGGTTTTTTTACCCTGAGAATGTTTTTAGCAGCACTCTACCACTTCTTGTTTACACACTCAATGATTTCCATACCAAATATCCTCAAATTCACATGATCTTAAAACCCAATACTCTTAACAACAGAACTCTGCTCTTTTGTTCCACAGTAACAGAAGAGAACAGTCTCCACAAGTCAAGTTAGAACTTATTACACTTGCTCAACTTGATTGCCTCTGAAGGTTTTGACATGCATAGGTGATGCAGTCTGTTGATGCACAGTTGAGGGGGGGGGGAAGGAGCAAAGAGAATCCAACTTGCACTGGTAGCTGAGCTAATTCTAGTAAACGTTTTGTCACTGAACAAAGCCAATGTCTTTGTATACACATGAAGTAGAACAGCTGACTAAAAAGGAGACACTTCTGTACAGTCACTTTGCAGAGCAGATCCATACTTTAAACATCAGAATAGAATAGTTCAGTTGGAAGGGACCTACAACGATCATCTAGTCCAACTGCCTGACCATTTCAGGGCTGACCAGAAGTTAAAGCATGTTATTAAGGGTGTTGTCCAAACGCCTCTTAAACCCTGACAGGCATGGGGCACCGACCTCCTCTCTAGGAAGCCTGTTCCAGTGTTTGATCACCCTCTTGGTAAAGAAGTGTTTCCTAATGTCAAGTCTGAACCTCCCCTGGGGCAGCTCTGACCCATTCCCACGTGTCCTGTCGCTGGATACCAGGGAGAAGAGCTCAGCACCTCCCTCTCCACTTCCCCTCCTCAGGAAGCTGTAGAGAGCAATGAGGTCGCCCCTCAGCCTCCTTTTCTCCAAACTAGACAAACCCAGAGTCCTCAGCTGCTCCTCATAGGACATGCCTTCCAGTTAGTTAACGTTAACTTATTAACATCTGATAAGTTGGCCCAGGAAGGTCCCATTAAAAAAAAAAAAAAAAAGGAAAAAAAAAGGTATCCTAGTATCCTAGATAAAGTAGAAAATCTTAAAACCCAAATTGTCATCTTTTGATACGTTAACACCATATAATGATTCAAAAGCTTTTTGCCGACTCAAAGCATGCCATCAAAACCAGCAACTATTAATGCCCATTCACATGACAAAGTGCTGTGAAAGAAAACAAAAATAATAGAGATACTTTCCCAATTCCTCTCAACCTTGGTTTAATATAGACACGTTTAAAAAAAAAAAAAATTAAAAAGTTACATTAACAGTCCTAAAGACACCTCAAGGAATTAAACATCCAACTCCCGCTGAAAACCAGTGTAAAACAGGATCCTAAAACTGCAACTGCTTTAAAAATATTATCTAGATGACAATAAAAAAAGAAAAAGCAACAAAATTGCTGACTCTTCC